>NC_069499.1:939301847-939631847 GCF_027579735.1 Bombina bombina
TGCATACTTCCCCCAAAAAACTGTATTTTTCTCTGGTATGTGCTTAACAAGGACTCCATTTTAAACTGCAACACATATTAGAATTGCATACTTCCCCCAAAAAACTGTATTTTTCTCTGGTATGTGCTTAACAAGGACTCCATTTTAAACTGCAACACATATTAGAATTGCATACTTCCCCCAAAAAACTGTATTTTTCTCTGGTATGTGCTTAACAAGGACTCCATTTTAAACTGCAACACATATTAGAATTGCATACTTCCCCCAAAAAACTGTATTTCTCTCTGGTATGTGCTTAACAAGGACTCCATTTTAAACTACAACACATATTAGAATTGCATATTTCCCCCACTAAACTTTATTTATCTCTGGTATGTCTGTATTACCTTTAAAAAAGCTGCATGTGTGTAGTTCCCTAAGTGTGCTAGTTCATAAGTGTAGAGAGAGTTATAACAACGGAGTTAGACAAAGGAGTGGACAACAGAAAGAAGTACTTTCAAATTCAAACAATTAAATGCAAACATGCTACACTTTCTAATATCTGCTTTAACCTTTTCCTCCCTTCTCCTTAAAGTCACAGCTCTTCCTTTCACAAACAGCACTCAGAACATTCATATTTCTCCTTCCCTTCTACCTTCCCCCCTCTACAACACACATGAACTTTATTCCTATCTCACATCCCTCAGCCAGCCATGCTTTACTAATCAAAAAATTAAACACTCACATAAGACACATTCTCATCTTTCTTCTTCTTGCAGCTGGGGATGTCTCGCCTAACCCAGGTCCACCCCAAATGACACTTCATACACCTTGCACACGAAACCCTCTAAACCTCATTAACTGCACCTCTATTAGTACACCACAATTCTCGTGTGCCCTTTGGAATGCACGCTCGGTATGCAATAAGCTTACATCTATTCACAACCTATTTATTTCACGTTCACTTAACCTGTTAGCCCTCACTGAAACTTGGCTCTCCTCCTCTAACACAACTGCTGTAGCCTCTCTGTCCTATGGCGGCCTGCACTTCAGTCACACTCCCAGGCCTGGAGACAAACAAGGAGGAGGAGTAGGAATTCTCCTGTCTCCACACAGTACCTTTCACTGCATTCCTTCACCCCCCTCTCTTTCCTTCTCATCTTTTGAAGTTCACGCTATCCGCCTCTTCTCCCCTATAGCTCTTCGTGTTGCAGTTATCTATCGGCCCCCTGGCCCAGCATCACAATTTCTGGACCACTTTGAAGCCTGGCTTCCACATTTTCTCTCTTCTAATGTCCCTTCTCTCATCTTAGGGGACTTTAACATACCCCTTGATAAGCCTAACACGCCTGCTGCCTCTAAACTTCTATCCCTTACCACCTCTTTAGGCCTGTCCCAGTGGACAACATCTCCAACACACTGTGAAGGCAACTCCATAGACCTGGTCTTCACAAATCTCTGTGCCGTTTCCAACTCTCTTAACTTCCCCTTTCCTCTCTCTGACCACCATCTATTAACATTCTCTCTCACTCTACCTGCTACATCTTTGCAAGCCCCCAAAAAAATGCTACCTCACAGGAATTTAAATGACTTGGATCTCACAGACTTTTCCACTCAACTGAGTCCTCTCCTCTTTGACATTTCATCCCTCTCTTGCCCAACCCTCGTGAGTCTACAGTATAATTCGGCACTAAAATCAACACTTGACAAAACTGCACCCTCCACTCTTCGACGTACATCAATCACTCGACTGCAACCGTGGCACACTAAACAGACCAGATATCTTCAGCGATGCTCTCGGGCCGCTGAACGGCAGTGGAGGAAATCACGCACCTTTGCTGATTTCCAACATTATAAATTCACCCTTAAGTCCTACAACTCTGCGCTCAGCCTGGCAAAACAAGTCTATTTCTCCTCCCTCGTGTCATCTCACGCATCCAACCCCAGAAAACTGTTCTCAACCTTTAACTCCCTTCTACGTCCGCCTGCCCCCCCGCCCACTACCAACCTCACTGCTCAAATTATTGCTGATCACTTCAAAAATAAAATTGACACCATTAGAAAAGAGATCTGCACCTCGCACCCCGCAAACCCAGCGATCCTACCCACCCCTTCTATTAACAAAAATCTATGCTATTTCCCTCCTGTAACAGAGGAAGAAGTCTCTGCACTCCTATCCTCGGCTCATCTCACAACCTGCCCACTTGACCCTATTCCTTCACGACTTATTCCCCTTCTCTCTGCTTCACTAACCCCTACCCTAACTTATCTCTTTAACCAATCCCTCACTGCTGGCACATTTCCTGACACATTCAAGCATGCGACAATCATACCAATCCTAAAAAAGCCCTCGCTTGACCCCTCCACGCCTTCTAACTATCGACCAGTCTCCTTACTTCCCTTTGCTTCAAAATTATTGGAACGACTAGTCTATAATCGGCTAACTCAATTTCTCACAACTAACTCCTTACTTGATCCACTACAATCTGGTTTCCGCCCTAAACACTCAACAGAAACCGCTCTTGCTAAAGTAACAAATGACCTGTTATCAGCCAAAGCAAAGGGCCATTAGTCATTACTAATTCTTCTTGACCTGTCCGCAGCTTTTGACACAGTTGACCATCCTCTCCTCCTAAAAATACTACATTCATTTGGCATCCGAGACACAGCCCTCTCCTGGTTTGCATCATATCTTTCAAACCGCTCGTTTTCAGTTTCCTTTAACAACACATCTTGTGATCCTATGCCTCTCTCAGTTGGAGTACCGCAAGGCTCTGTCTTGGGTCCCTTGCTTTTCTCTCTTTATACATCCTGCCTTGGAAAACTTATAGCCTCCTTTGGATTCCAGTACCACCTATATGCTGATGATACCCAAATCTATCTTTCCTCTCCTGATATCTCTCCCTCTTTACTCAACCAGATTTCTGACTGCCTCTCTGCAATTTTCTCTTGGATGTCTTCACACTACCTCCAACTCAATCTGTCCAAAACTGAGCTGCTTCTTATTCCCCCCTCTTCGAGACATCCGACACCTGACATTTCTCTGATGGTTGGAGACTCTATTCTCAACACCTCACCCCAGGTCCGCTGCCTTGGGGTCACACTAGACTCAGAACTCACATTTAACCCACATATACAAACGCTTACCAAATCCTGCCGGTCACACCTACGCAACATTTCCAGAATTCGTCCCTTCCTTACTCAAAATACTACAAAAATACTTATTCATTCCCTCATCCTGTCACGCATTGATTATTGCAATCTACTCTTAAATGGCCTTCCAAAACACCGCCTCTCCTCCCTCCAATCTATTATGAATGCTTCTGCTAGACTCATCCACCTAAGTCAACGATCTACATCAGCTGCTCCGCTCTGCCAGTCTCTACACTGGCTCCCCATACACTCCAGAATACAGTTTAAAGTATTAACCCTAACTTACAAAGCACTCAACAGTCTAACTCCCAACTATATCTCCTCTCTCATCGTGAAATACTCCCCATCCCGTCCTCTTCGATCAAACTCTGACCTACGTCTCTACACTCCTGTTATCTCTACATCCCACTCCCGCCTCCAAGACTTCGCACGTGCTGCTCCTGTCCTCTGGAACTCTCTACCCCGCTCCATCAGACTGTCTCCAACCTTGTATAGCTTCAGAAGATCCTTGAAAACTCACCTATTCAGAGAGGCTTACCACCTCTCCTCCATCCCGCATCCGGACCAAGCTAATACATGTACATGAACTGCCGGACTCACTGCTGCAAATACAACCGATGTAACAAGCTACCCCAACCTTATGTCTCTGCACCCTAAACCTATAGACTGTGAGCTCTCCGGGGCAGGGCCCTCTTCATCCTGTGCTAGATTTGTTTAGTCTTGTTATGTTTTGTATTGTATCACAGATCTTTGTCATTGTATACCCCCATCATTGTACCCAGCGCTACGGAATTTGGCGGCGCTATACAAATAAATGATAATAATAATAATAATAATAATAATGTAAGGAAATAAATACATACTTCAGGTACAACTATAGCAATGTCTCAAGATCTTATCACAAAAACAAAAATAAAACTAAAAATAAAAATTAAGATAAACTGAAATAAGAGACCCTGAAGATCAAACAAGAACGAAACAGGATCGGGCCCATCACCGATGTAGCCTCTATAGGACTCATGGACACTCATTAGTATATGTGAATCAATGAACTCTCATTACTGCAGATGGATCAATGAACTCTCATTTAAAAATAGCATTGCCATCCTGTATGGACATTAAGTCCCCTTGGTTGTAATGTCCCCAATTCGAATATCCATCTGGCTTCTTTTCTTAGGAGGATTGTCGCTTTGTCACTTCCTCTGTTCAATTTCGGAACATGGTCAATTATCCGAAATCGCATGTCAGTCACTGTGTGCCCAGCTTCTAAGAAGTGACGAGCCACCGGTTGGTCTGATTTACCGTTATTGATTGCTGATCTGATGCTATACCGGTGATTTGCCATCCTGGTCCTGGCATCATCTGTCGTCTTCCCGGTATAGTATTTGCCACATGGACAATACAGGAGATATACGATGTGTGTGGTGGTACAGGTCACAACATGTTTAATTTTGTATTTCTTCCTGCGTTCTGGGTATTGAAAGTATGTCCCAGTGATCATCGCGTTGCAAGTGACACACCCTAAGCATCTGTTGCACCCTGTTTTCTTGCTAAGCCAGGCTGATTTTGTGGTATCTGCTACGTGTGTCTTCATAAGGAGATCTCTAAGGCTCCGGCCTCTTCTGTAGCCAATCCGTGGCGCCTTCCATCTTGTAAAGGGTAGATTATGGTCAGCCTCCAATAATCTCCACTCTTCCTTCAAAGACTGGGTAATCAGGTTCTTGTCAGGTGTGTAGGTGGTTACAAAAGTCATTTGTGGTGACTTAGGATTTTCCAAAGAGTTTCTTCTTGTAGGCATAGTAGCGAGTGTGCACATCTCCATTAGCACCTTCTGGCTGTATCCCCTTTCTCTGAATCTCTGTGTCATCTCTTCAAGCTGTGTTAGGCACTTTTCATCTTCTGTGTTGTTTCTTATTACTCGCTGGTATTGTGCTTTTGGGATGTTTTTGATTAGACTGGGTTGGTGGCAACTGCGGGCATGTAGAATTGAGTTTCGGTCTGTTGTCTTCCTATATAGGGTGGTTCCCAATTTAGTACCGTTCTTAAAAACTCTAACGTCTAAATAATCAACAACATCACTGTTAGTAGTATGGCTAAATCTGATTGTGCTGTCAATCTCATTCAGGGTCTGAACCCATGCATTTAGTGTATCTGGACCATCTTGCCATATCAAAAACAAGTCATCAATATAGCGGCAGTAATATTTTATTTCTTGTTTTTCAAATATCTTCAATGTATTCACCTCATAATCAGCCACGCAGATTGCACTGATTGGTTTTTCAACACAGGGGAGGGTTTTACTCACCTTTATAAGTTTGTCATTTTGTATTGCTGCTTGTCAGAGGAAGGGACTGTTTTTGTCCCGAAACGTCACAAATAAAATTGTTTATAACACAGATGGCTGAAGTCCAGTGAGTGCTTATCTTATCTTAACCCCTTAATGACCGAGGACGTACGCCACACGTCCTCAGAAAAAAGGCAGTTAACGCCTGAGGACGTGTGGCGTACGTCCTCGGTTTGGAAAGCAGCTGGAAGCGATCCTCATCGCTTCCAGCTGCTTTCCGGTTATTGCAGGATGCCTCAATATCGAGGCATCCTGCAATAACAATTTGTACCCCTCCGGTGCAGAGAGAGCCACTCTGTGGCCCTCTCTACACCGGCCATCGATGGCCGCAATCGTTGGTGGGTGGGAGCTGCAGTGGGAGGCGGGTGGGCGGCCATCGATGGCTTCAGATACACAGAGGGGGGCGGGATCGGGGGCGGGAGAGTCAGGGGCGCGCACAGACACGCGCGCGTGCACGTGGGATCGGTGGGTGGGCGCGTGCACGGGAGGGAGCGGGTGGGAACCGCTTACACTACAGAAATAATTATGTAGTAAGTGGGAGGAAGAGGGGGAGTAAATGCCCCCAAAAACTAATCTAAGGGATCTGGGAGGGGGTGGGGGTAGGGGTTGGTCGTGGGGAAGCTACACTACAGCAAAATGTAAAAAAAATAAATACAAAAAGAGGAAAAAATATTGTTAACTGGGTACTGGCAGACAGCTGCCAGTACCCAAGATGGCCCCCAATAAGGCAGGGGGGGGTTAGAGAGCTGTTTTTGGGGGGGATCAGGGAGGTTGGGGGCTAAGGGGGGATCCTACAAAGTAGCATATGTAAATATGCTAAAGATGTATTCTTTAAAAAAAAAAAAAAAACTTTTATTTTAGTACTGGCAGACTTTCTGCCAGTACTTAAGATGGCGGGGACAATTGTGGGGTGGGGGAGGGAAGGGAGCTGTTTGGGAGATATCAGGGGGTCTGATGTGTCAGGTGGGAGGCTGATCTCTACACTAAAGCTAAAATTAACCCCGCAAGCTCCCTACAAACTACCTAATTAACCCCTTGACTGCTAGCCATAATACATGTGTGATGCGCAGCAGCACTTTGCGGCCTTCTAATTACCAAAAAGCAACCCCAAAGTCATATATGTCTGCTATTTCTGAACAAAGGGGATTCCAGAGAAGCATTTACAACTATTTGTGCCATAATTGCACATGCTGTTTGTAAATAATTTCAGTGAGAAACCTAAAATTGTGAAAACTTTAGCGTTTTTTTTTAATTTGATTGCATTTGGCGGTGAAATGGTGGCATGAAATATACCAAAATGGGCCTAGATCAATACTTGGGGTTGTCTACTACACTACACTGAAGCTAAAATTAACCCTAGAAGCTCCATACATGCTCCCTAATTAACCCCTTCACTGCTGGGCATAATACACGTGTGGTGCGCAGTCGCATTTAGCAGCCTTCTAATTAGTAAAAAGCAAAACCAAAGCCATATATGTCTGCTATTTATGAACAAAGGGGATCCCAGAGAAGCATTTACAACCATGTATGCTATAATTGCATAAGTTTTTTGTAAATAATTTCAGTGAGAAACCTAAAGTTTGTGAAAAAAATTGTGAAAAAGTGAACATTTTTTTTTATTTGATCGCATTTGGCGGTGAAATGGTGGCATGAAATATACCAAAATGGGCCTAGATCAATACTTTGGGATGTCTTCTAAAAAAAAATATATACATGTCAAGGGATATTCAGGGATTCCTGAAAGATATCAGTGTTCCAATGTAACTAGCGCTAATTTTGAAAAAAAGTGGTTTGGAAATAGCAAAGTGCTACTTGTATTTATGGCCCTATAACTTGCAAAAAAAGCAAAGAACATGTAAACATTGGGTATTTCTAAACTCAGGACAAAATTTAGAAACTATTTAGCATGGGTGTTTTTGGCGGTTGTAGATGTATAACAGATTTTGGGGTCAAAGTTAGAAAAAGTGTGTTTTTTTCTATTTTTTCCTCATATTTTATAAATTTTTTTATAGTAAATTATAAGATATGAGGAAAATAATGGTATATTTTGAAAGTCCATTTAATGGCGAGAAAAACGGTATATAATATGTGTGGGTACATTAAATGAGCAAGGGGAAAATTACAGCTAAACACAAACACCGCAGAAATGTAAAAATAGCCTTGGTCCCAAACGGACAGAAAATGGAAAAGTGCTGTGGTCATTAAGGGGTTAAACTATATTTATATATATATATATATATATATATATATATATATATATATACATACACAGTATATATGTATATATATATATATATATATATATATATATATATATATATATAATTTGTAGAATAGCCTTATGCTTATACCAGGCATTCTTGAAGTCCCCCACAATGTTTGTCGTTGCCACCTATTGTGGAAGTTTATTCTATCAAGAAATTTGGTATGGAGGACAGCGCCAGATGTAAACCGTACTTGCTCAACTTCTGTGTTGAACGATTGCCCAATACAGTCGTTCTTAGTAGAGAAGATAAGATATATGCGAAGGAGCGCCTCACAAGGGGTACGTCAGAAAATTTAGCTGAATAATAGTAAAAGTCAACAGTTTATGCAAATAGTGGATGGATAAACAATGGACCTAGTATGTATTAGCTACTACACAGCTATTAAAGTTATCAAACAAAATAGGACAAAAGCTGCCACAAAGTATTGAGCTCAAACGTGTTGAGGTTACCTATATATAGCTAGTAGTTAATACTAAATATCAGCACCTAAAATGTATATTGGCTACCATGTAGCTCTTGCCACAAAATACTAGACACAATTGTAGTATTAAAAATATATATATAATTACTATGAAAAAAATATTATTATAAAAATCACAAAGAAAGACTGATGTAAAACAAATCGTATTGACAGAATGCAATGGTAGCAATTAAAGCAATATGTTTTATACAGCTTAGTTAAAATTGATGTTGCAAGTACTGTAAAAGTATTAATGTTAAAAATATATTGCACAATGATTGTGTGATTTTTCTCAATGGCAGTGGGTTTTTGATCATCTATATGAGGCCAGGAGAAATACGTTTTTACCAGGTTTCAGAATGAGACATATGTTTCAGAAAGTGTTAGGTAAAGGTGTAGTGTGTCCTGTAGTATTGCATTATACATGTTGGCTAGGCATGGAGAAAAAAAAAATGCCAACGTTTTATAAAATTCATCAGCAGGTGGCTCAATCCAGGAGTTTATTTGCATTGCTAAGGTATTTAATTAATAACACTCATCATAATGCAGGACAGCTTCTAAGGCTAATAAGATACTATCATGTATTAAGACACATTGATGCAAGGAAGGAAAACATATTTCTGTCAATATATAAATCCATGGTAAGACCTCAGCTAGAGTATGGAGTGCAATTCTGAGGACTAATCTCAAATAAGACTTTGCCGAGTTAGAAAAAGTTCAGTGATGGGCCACAAAACTAATAAGGGTAATAGAGAATTTAAGCTATGAGGAGAGGCTAGTCAAACTAGGTCTGTTTTCTCTAGAAAAAAGATACTTGAGAGGTGACCTGATTACTAGATCAGCCAATCAGCCAATCGGAATTAAGGTAGGAAAAATCCTATTGGCTGATGCAATCAGCCAATAGGATTGAAGTTCAATCCTATTGGCTGATCCAATCAGCCAATAGGATTGAGCTCGCATTCTATTGGCTGTTCCAATCAGCCAATAGAATGCAAGCTCACTTCTATTGGCTGATTGCATTAGCCAATAGGATTTTTCCTACCTTAATTCCGATTGGCTGATAGGATTCTATCAGCCAATCGGAATTGAAGGGACGCCATCTTTGATGACGTCACTTAAAGGAACTTTCATTCTTCAGTCGCCGTTGGATGGAAGAGGATGCTCCGCGTCGGATGTCTTCAAGATGGACGCGCTCTGGATGGAAGAAGATGGAAGATGCCGCCTGGATGAAGTCTTCTGCCGGTCTGGATGTCCTCTTGTGGCTGGATCGGATGAAGACTTCTGCCCCTCTGGAGGTCCACTTGTGCCCAGCTGGGTGAAGATGGCTCAAGGTAGGTTGATCTTCAAGGGGGTAGTGTTAGGTTTTTTTAAGGGGGGATTGGGTGGGTTTTAGAGTAGGGTTGGGTGTGTGGGTGGTGGGTTTAATGTTGGGGGGGTATTGTATTTTTTTTTACAGGTAAAAGAGCTGATTACTTTGGGGCAATGTCCCGCAAAAGGCCCTTTTAAGGGCTATTTGTAATTTAGTGTAGGGTAGGGAATTTTATTATTTGGGGGGCTTTTTTATTTTATTAGGGGGATTAGATTAGGTGTAATTAGTTTAAAAAAATTGTAATTCTTTTTTATTTTCTGTAATTTAGTGGGGTTTTTTTTTTGTACTTTAGTTTATTTAATTTATTTGTAGTTAATTGTAGGTAACTTATGTAATTAATTTAATGATAGTGTAGTGTTAGGTGTAATTGTAATTTAGGTTAGGATTTATTTTACAGGTAAATTTGTACTTATTTTAACTAGAAAGTTATTAAATAGTTAATAACTATTTAATAACTATTGTACCTAGTTAAAATAAATACAAAGTTGCCTGTAAAATAAAAATAAACCCTAAGCTAGCTACAATGTAACTATTAGTTATATTGTAGCTAGCTTAGGGTTTATTTTATTGGTAAGTATTTAGTTTTAAATAGGATTAATTTATTTAATAGTAGTAATTTTATTTTGTGTTATTTAAATTATATTTACGTTAAGGGGGGGTTAGACTTAGGGTTAGACTTAGGTTTAGGGGTTAATACATTTAATATAGTAGCTGCAACGTTGGGGGCGGCAGATTAGGGGTTAATAAATGTAGGTAGGTGTTGGCGATGTTAGGGACGGCAGATTAGGGGTTAATAAAATGTAACTAGTGTTTGCGAGGCAGGAGTGCGGCGGTTTAGGGGTTAATAAATTTATTAAAGTGGCGGCGATGTCCGGTCAGCAGATTAGGGGTTAAACATTTTAGTTAAGTGTTTCCGATGTGGGGTTAATATGTAGTTTATGGGTGTTAGTGTACTTTTTAGCACTTTAGTTAAGAGCTTTATGTTACGGCGTTAGCCCATAAAACTCTTAACTACTGACTTTAAAATGCGTTAGGAGTCTGGACAGGAGAGGGTCTACCGCCCACTTTTTCCAGCGATCGTAATACTGGCGTTAGGAAAATCCCATTAAAAAAATAGGATAGGCAATTGACGTAAGGGGATTTGCGGTATGCTAAAATCGCTGAAAAAAAGTGAGCGGTACACCTGTACCTGCCTGACTCGTAATACCAGCGGGCATTAAAAAGCAGCGTTGGGACCCCTCAACGCTGCTTTTTAAGGCTAACGCAAGACTCATAATCTAGGCGTTAGATTCTCCAAATGTGTCTATATAGGAATCATGAAAAGGGTTGGGAGCATTTTGAAGAGAACTCAAAATAAATTAATTGCATATGATGCATTTTCCCCTGGCATAAGGAGACAACCTAATACGGCTAAATCTAGCATTGGATGGAGCTAATCAGTCGGTCCCTATATGTTGTAAATAGATTTTTTTACATAAACTTTTTACTTGCTTCGAACCTCCTTATAGTCATAAAGGGGTTGTACTTAAGAGGAGAAATAAACAAACAAAAAAAAGTGAGTGTTAGCAAAGGTAATGACAACAGTTAGTGGCACTGCAGGTCTTCCAGCAATAAAGATTACGGTATTAAAAAAAAGCATAACTTAAATACATTAATAAATGTGTAATATTAATGAACTACCAATATAGTCCCATTGTACTTAGCAACCTAGAAGTATTCTGAAACAGTTTGCCAAATAAAAAAAATGTGAGAAATAAAACTAAACTTCGATAAGATATTTTTACAGTCTATAATGTTTAATTCCACTCCAACTCTCAAATCTATCAGTGCAAATTATTTTATGCTGACACAAATTATGACGTTAGAAGCAGATCTGTTCTTGTTGACAGCATTGGACAAGTCCCCATAACTGTATAGTGGGATCAGGTAAGTCAACAGATGTAGTGAAAATCCATTATATCATATTTACAAGCTGGAGGTTGCCGATGATGGAGGGAGTCCAGTAGCATATCTATCAAGAAATCGACAGTGCAAGCACTGGACTAACCTCTGTTAGTGTTCTGCTCCACAAGTTTATGTAGTAGGAAAATATCATCATAATTCAACACTGTGCTCAATGATACATCCTCCATCAAATAGAACGGGGCCTAAATACATACTGAGACATCTCCCACATCGCGATCCGAGACTAGGCCCTCAACTTCACTGGCATCCCGGATACACTCAACAACACAAGAGCCATTGGAGTACATTCCATTGGAGTACATTCCTGAAAAATACCTATTAGCAGTTGTTCATGCTTTAGGAATTGATTGTCTAGGATTTCCAGTATTTTTGCTGCCCATGAGTCAGTCGCCATTTTGTTTTCCTCTCTCCAATGTCATTAAATATGTTTGAGATATATAAATAGTAATATATCCCATAGAATTCAAGCTGTGTTTTGAATTAAATAAGTTTGACAGTCTTGTAATGCAGCATTAACTATCTGTTCATAAACCCAGTTTCCTCGTGGGGGGGGGGGGGAGAATTGTGCAGCCGTCCAAGTAATGCAAATTATCTTCCCCACAGTGTATGTCGATCTCTGTTCAACTTAGCTGAAGAACATAGGCCATGTCAGAAGTCGTGGTTTAAGTCCTCTGACCCCTCCAAAACTTCTTAGGGCACCCCAGTTCAAGGATACAAGTAAACTAGTCAAAAGCTTAATATTATACAACTAAAAGTTAAACTGGTAGCGCATGCATTACAGGTTAAAAGTAAATGTGTTTGCTTGAGCGCAATTGAATAAAATGCGTGTTGGGATAGCGTGACTTCAGAGCTCTGGTTATCTGTTACACTGGACTAAAAAGTTGCACAAAACACATCAAAATTATATTTAAAAGTATAGTTAACCTCATAATAATACTATCTAATAAGAATTATTAAAAAGTTATAAGGGCTCAAAGATACGAGGTCTCAGGTGTTAGAAAAAAGGAATGCAAAGGGCTTTTACATACATACACGTCTAAATATGTACAGTATATGTATGTATATATGTGTGTATATATGTTTTTATGTATTTATATGTGTATATATGTATTTACAGACATATATACACATAAAACACATAAATACATATGTACACATATGTAGACATATATAGAAGTGCATTGGAGCCCTTTGCAGTCAAGTAGCTGAAAACCTACATATTTCTTATGCAATATGTATACTTAATAAAGTGTTTAACTGTATTTACTGTAAATATTTCACATTCCAATATTCTTCACATTGGGTATCATGTTCTAAGTATTTTTAAATACACCATCAGATATATACTGTATATATTTATATATATATATATATATATAAATATATATATATATATATATGTGTGTGTGTGTGTATGTATTTAAGAATAAATAGAACATGTTCTGCTAGGTGAAGAACATTGGAATGTGAAATATTAATGTGTTATGTCTGGTTAGCACACTTGAGTAAACGTACTTAGGTTTACGCAACTTGTTAGGTGTTTTTTCCCCCACTTTTCTCACTCCATTGAAGTCTATGGGGTTTATTTATTAATGTGCGAGCGGACATGATACAATGTAGCGTATCATGTCTGCCGCACATCGATAAATGCCGACAGCATAGGCTGTCTGCATTTATCATTGCACAAGCAGTTCTAGTGAACTGCTTGCGCAATGCCGCCTCCTGCAGATTTGCGGCAATCGGCCGCTAACAGGGGATCTCAATCAGCCCAATTGTATAGGATCGGGCGGATTGATGTCCGCAGCCTCAGAGCAGACGGACAAGTTATATAACTTCTGTTTCGGCCTCTATGGGTGAATACGTTACTGCAGTCACGATTTTCCAAGTTTGGCTTTTTGCTCACATCGGGTTAGCTCTTGACATTTCTATATGAATAATTACAAAGGGGTCTTTTAAATAAAATTTGGTAGCCACAATTTTATCATTTAAACGTATGTCAAATAATATTGGAGCATCCATTGCCTTCTACTACTCATAAGGTGTAAACACTAAGCAGTATTTAATTCTGTCACTATATAAATCCCTGGTAAGACCTCACCTTGAATATGGAGTGCAGTTCTGGGAACCGATCTAAAAAAAAAAAGACACTGCAAACCTAGAAAAAGTTCAGAAAAGGGCCACAAAGCTAATAAGGGGAATGGAGAATTTAAGCTTTTAGGAGAAGTTAGCCAAACTGGGTCTGTTTTCTCTAGAAAAAAGGCGCTTGAGAGGTGATATGATTACTTTATGTACATATGTTCAAATCAAGGCCCATATACAGAGATGCAAAAACTCTGTTTATTCCAAGAAAATTGTTTGTGACAAGAGGTCACAATTTAAGGTTGGAGGAAAGGAGATTTAATTTCCTGCAACGGAAACGATTTTTTACTGTAAGAGCAATAATATTGTGGAACTCATTACCAAAAGGAGGTAGTGAATGCCAATACCTTAGATACATTTAAAAATGATTTGGATACATTTCTGGCTAGAAACAGAATTCAGGGATATGATTGTTTGGCGCCCATTTAACAAGCTCCATAGTGAGCTTCTGGGCATGTGTTTCTGGTGAGCCGTCAGACTCGCCAGAAACAACAGTTATGAAGCAGCGGTCACAAAGACCGCTGCTCTATAAACTGTCCGCCTAGTCTGAGCAGGCGGACAGACATCACCGGAAATCAACCCGAGCGAGTCTGCAGGGGGTGGCATTGCACCAGCAGCTCTTGTTAGCTGCTGGTGCAATGCTAAATACAGAGAGCGTATTGCTCTTCGCATTCAGCGAGGTCTGGCTGACCTGATCCGCACTGTCGGATCAGGTCCGGCAGACTTTGTTAAATAGAGGCCCTTGTGCTAAATGAGTCACATTTTAATGGAATTAATTTGAGCTCAACTGTAACTCAACAATAATTTTGATTTAAAATGCAACTATTTCTCAATGTGGTATCTGGCAAAAGTATCATTATCTAGGGACAGTCTTTCCTTATACTTGATAAATGAAAGAAGTAGCTATTATGGGGTTTAAAATGCTGATAAAAATTGAATATTAAGGGACTTTTAAAATGTATCTTATGGATTGAGATAGGTCTTCTTTCATTAATGATAAATATCAGGTTTTTTCCACTTTACAATATGAACTTGCTCTGAGGGTAAAAAAAAGATGTAAAGACCCCTAAAACATGCCTAATCAATCAGGATTCAGGAATAAAAACTTAATGAACCTTATGAATTATTAATAAGCTATTCTAATCAACTGCAATTCACAGCATATATAACCTATTTGATTGCCACATATCTTGTATTCATAGTACTGAAAAAGGTAGATATCAAAAATGGTAGGAGAGCCAGCGATAAGTTCTAAAGAAGTATTTGAGTTTGATTTGTCATGTAATCACACATTTACATTTATCTATCAGGGCATTATTTAGAACTTTAATTATTCACTTTTCATAGAAAATACGGAGACATTAAACCAAAAAATTGCCAAAATATTAAACATTTTTAATAGTAAAAACTAACGTAAACGATAGACTCGGGAGAGAAAATGTTTTTCATTTGTAAAATAAGACATCCCATGTTACTGAAAGGAATGGCAAAATCAATAACACAGTTTTAGATGATAAAATATCAAACATGCAATTATCTATATTTTATGGAACTATCATCCAAAACAGTATTGCCAAACTGCCCTAGTTTTTGGGGCTTCAGGAATAAGAGATGCTAGAAATATTATTTGTGCTTTTATATAACCATACACTTAAAGGGACACTGAACCCAAATGTTTTCTTTCCTGATTCAGATAGAGCATGCGATTTTAAGCAACTTTCTAATTTACTCCTATTATCAATTTTTCTTCGTTCTCTTGCTATCTTTATTTGAAAAGAAGGCATCTATGCTTTTTTCATGGTTCAGCACTTTTTTATTGGTGGATGAATTTATCCACCAATCAGCAAGGACAACCCAGGTTGTTCATCAAAAATGGGCTGGCATCTAAACTTACATTCTTGTATTTCAAATAAAGATACCAAGAGAATAAAGAAAATTTGATAATAGGAGTAAATTAGAAAGTTGCTTAAAATGTCATGCTCTATCTGAATCACGAAAGAAAAAGTTTGGGTTCAGTGTCCTTTTAAAGGGACATGAAACTCAAAATTTTTTTCATGATTCAGATAGATTATACATATTCAAACAACTTTCCAATTGACTTCTATTATCAATTTTTCTTCATTCTCTTGGTACCTTTTATTGGAGATGCAGCAATGCACTCCTGGGAGCTAGCTGAAAACATTTGTAAGCCAATGAAAATGAGCATACAAGTTCAGCCACCAATCAGCAGCTAGCTCCAAGCTCCAGAACTTGTAAACAAAGGATACAAGGAGAATTAAGCAAATTAGATAATAGAAGTAAATTGGAAAGTTGTTTTAAATTGCATGTTCTATCTAAATCATTAAAAGAAACATTTTGGGCTTCATATCCCTTTAAGTCAAGATTAAACTTTTCTGATTCAGATAGAGCAGAAATTTTAAACAACTTTCCAATTTACATCTATTAACAAAATGTGCACACAGTCTTTTTATATTTACACATTCTGAGTCACCAGCTCCTACAGAGCATGTGTAAGCATTCACAGAACATGCGTATATGCATTTGTGATTGGCTGATGGCTGTCACATGACACAAGCGGAGTGGAAATAGACATAACTTTAAAATTTTATTATACGGGTATGTTCCTTTAAATTGCAGATCACCTTGCCCGCTCTATTTATATATATATTTACATTTATAATACTGATGATAGTAAGCGATTACCATTGGTTAACACTCCTATCTATATGCTTGCACTGGTGTCTCTTTTGACATTGTATTGTTACAATCCAGTTTATTTCCCTTTCCATATCTGTCACTTTTGTAATAGTTTCTCAGTATAACATATGAATGCACCTTATGCTAATTACGTTCAGCTGGGGCTTTGTTTTCGCGGCCACTTGGCTATTTAAGCCTGGTGTCTGTGCTCACAAAGTGTGTCTATGAGTAAGGCTAATTGTAGCCGAAACGCGTAAGACAGCTCAGCTTTCTTATTTTATGTTTATTATGTCTTAAACTTTTTTATCTGGTTTCCAATAAACATTGAACTTTTATTCTATAGTGCCTGGAGACTCGCCTGGTTTTTTGCTATTTTTGTTTGGATAACTTTAAAATTGGTCAGGAAAAAAATCTACTACTCAGTCTTTTTATCATTCATTTGTTGATTATGCAAATTTACTGTATTTACTGTTCCTTTAAGGCTTCTAGAATGTTCTGTATTTATGACCCTCATGTAAACAATAGCTTGCAATTAAATAATGTACATTGATTTTGGAAAAAAAACATCTGAGATGTTGTATGATTTTTAGTACAAAAAAATAATGAAATGATCCAAAAGTGTGATGTAGTCTCTTTACTGTATGACATGAGTTTGTTTAACATATTTTAGGGTTGCACTGATACCGATACTAGTATCGGTATCAGTGCTGATACCAAGTATTTTGATGAGTACTTGTACTCATGCAAATGCACCGATACTTAAACCGATACCTCCACTTCCTACCCATACTCCATCTTGTGGTGTTTTTCAAACTTCATGTTCCCATTTCATTTTAAGCTGGAGTGAAGACTTAACTAAAAATTGTTCACTTCTGTTCTGCCAATACAAATTGCTGTTATTTGTATTATTGTACGTTTGAGAGCAGTGCTCCCAAAGCTGCTATTATAAAGCTGGAAGCCTACCTGGGAGAGATCACTGTACCTCATTCAGACAAACCCCTGAAGTACTGGGCAGTTAATAAACTGAGATTTCCAGCTCTGGCTAAAATGGCCCAAAAATATCTTTCTGCCCCATGCAGTAGTGTGAAAAGTGGAAAACTGTTAAGCTTAGCGTCAAACTTCCTTACTGATAAAAGAAACAGACTTATAGATGAACACGCAGAGATGCTTCTGTTCTTTAATAAGAACTTGTCACTAACTTGCCTGTTATACTGCTAGTTCTCATCTTAAACAATTGTGCTCAAAACATACGAAAATACAAAAATATGAAGACCAGCCCTATTTTCTGTTGAGTCAGTAGAATGCAAATGCCCCATTTTTCTCAAAGGGGATTACTGGGACACTTAATGTTTTTTTCAGAATTAAATTATATTACAGATGGTCCTCGGTTTACGCCGGTTCAATTTGCGCCGTTTCAGAATAACAACCTTTTTTTCAGTCATGTGACTGCTAATGAAAAGCATTGAAAAGCAGTGCACTAATTAAAATAGCCAGTAGGTGGAGCTGTCCGCTTGTGTTGCAGCAATGTTATGCAATTTAGCAGACTGAAATGAATCTGTGTACACAGAACAGACCAACAAGATCTAGCAGCCACTAGCAGCCACTTCCCTATTATCTTCCTGTCCAGCTGCTTGAGGTGAGGGTGCCTTAGTTTGATGATACAGTCTGTTGTGTGATTATTTAATTAGGTTTATAATGCTGTTTAGCATTTAAAGTCTTCATTTCATAGCTTTAAAAATAATGTATTAGGTGTTACTTATGACAATTTTGAGAGGGGCCTGGAATCTAACTCCCTCACTTCCCATTGACTTACATAATAAACTGGGTTTCAATTTACAACAGTTTCGATTTACAACTATTCCTTCTGGAACCTAACCCCAGCGTAAACTGAGGGCTACCTGTACTTTGTATTAAATACAAATGTCAGATTGTGTTATATAGGCACCCTACAACCCAATTGCATCCAGTAATCACCCATTTAAATTGTAGCTTTCCAGCCCCAACTGCTGCAGCTGTTATTTATTGTTATTATTAAAGGGAAACTGAACCCAATTTTTTTCTTTCATGATTCAGAAAGAGCATGCAATTTTAAGCAACTTTCTAATTTACTCCTATTATCAATTTTTCTTTGTTCTCTTGCTATCTTTATTTGAAAAAGAAGGCATCTAAGCTATTTGTTTGGTTCAGTACCATGGAAAGCACTTATTCATTGGTGGATAAATTTATCCACCAATCAGCAAGAACAACCCAGGTTGTTCACCAAAAATGGGCCGGTATCTAAACATACATTTTTGCATTTCAAATAAAGATACCAATAGAATGAAGAAAATTTGATAATAGGAGTAAATTAGAAAGTTGCTTAAAATTGCATGCTCTATCTGAATCATGAAAGAAAAAAATTGGGTTCAGTGTCCCTTTAATATATTTTATTGTAATATTTTTATTTATAAACATGTAAAACTGTTTAATTATTTCAAAATGTCTTTTGAGTTACAGTTCATAATTATAAAGAATCTATCTTAAATCATTAGTCTGTATTGTGCTTGGTAAACGGTCATATGACAAAAAAAGTATCAGTAATTGGTATTGTTGAGTATTTGAAAAGAAGTATCGGTACTTGTACTCGGTCTTAAAAAAATGGTATCAGTGCAACCCTAACATATATACATATCTTATCAGGAGAAGACAGTATTATTGTTGCCCTGTTTTTATTTTGTTTGCAACTTATACCAAAGTTATGTTCTTTAATGAAGAATGTAACATAATTGTAATATAAACTAATTATGGCTAATATGGATGATGTGAATATGTAGTGTTAAAAGTAATGGATTATTAATGCCTCGTTAATGCATTACCACTGTCTCTTTTGAAGCCAAGATTAAAGTGTACTAAAAAAACAGTAAAATGGTTTAGAAAACTCCTACAATGAATATGAAAAGCCAGGAAAACAAATGTAATGGTTAATAGAATAATTTCTTGCATATTAAAATATAAATGGAGACAAGATAATCATTTTAATGGGTAACATTAATAATTAAAATTGTGAGTTAGATTAGAACTAAAGAGTGTAACAGTAAATTGAAAAAGAAAATTATGGCAACATTTTTTATACGTTTCCTTTATTTTCACTAGATGGCTGAAAAATAATGATTAGTCAATGTTCTATGTTCTTGCAAAGATGTTGGGGAGCTGTAAACTAGAAAAAATAAGTGAAGAAAAAATATGGAGGAAAATGTCTAAATATTTGAAAGTGATAGTAAATCCTAACATTTGTGAAAACCTAGGATTTACCAGTGGAACAAATAAAGGGGACTTTCAGTCATGAAGTATAAAATACCTCATGCTGAAAGTTCCTTTATTTGCCTGAAGCGTTCGCTGTGCTGTGCAACTCAGGCAGCCCACAGAATTATGCTATTTTGCAGTGAGGTGACGTTTCCACCTCTTAGCCAAAAGCTGTGCGGGCCAGCTGGCATTATGCCGGATAGCTAGCACGCTATTGGCCAAGATCATCTCACAGCAAAATAGTGTTCTGCTGTGGGCTGCCTGAGGTGCTCAGCGTGAAGAACGCTGCAGACAAATAAAGGAACTTTCATCATGAAGTATTTTATACTTCATATCTGAAAGTCTCCTTTATTTGTTCCACTGGTAAATCCTAGCGTTTCATAAACGCTAGTATTTACTGTCACTTTATTAATGGGACTGGTATAAATTAATGGGACTGGCATAAAAAATACTTCAAGCTTCTGTTTTGTTGCAGATTTACATACATATGCCATTTTACAACATAGTAACATAGTAGATGAGGTTGAAAAAAGACAGACGTCCATCAAGTTCAACCTATACAAATCTTAATTTATCTACAATAAAAGTTTCAGTTGCTCTTAAATTAATCCCATTAAAAAGGTGACCCATTTAACACAAGCAATCATATCCCTAAATTCTGTTTCTAGCAAGAAATGTATCTAAACCAATTTTAAATGTTTCTAAGGTATTGGCATTTACAGCCTCCCTAGGTAATGAGTTCCACAATTTAATTGGTCTTATGGTAAAAACATGTTTACAAGAGTATGAAAAATGTGTTAGTTGGTAAGTGAAACCCCACGCGCCTAGCACTTAACATTGTCCGATGGTATAAAACTGGATTGCATTGAGTTTTCATCTGTGATTAATTTGAGTGACATAGACACAGTATTAGTTGCATGAGTGGGTGTTTGGATACAGTTTGATGATATCTGGTGAGCTTTGATGGAGAATACTAGTTACAGTAGGTACTTCCACACACTTATAGGTGCACATTACACAGTTTGCGTTACATTCATACAAGCACACACATTCACATGTTTTCCTTTCATATCTCAGCTTAACACTTTTACAAATCTATATGGCTCATCCAGCTATTATGTGTACTTTTGATTGATTTTTGAAAACCAGCCAATAGGATAACATCTCATTCTATTGGCTGGTTTGAAAATTTTGACAACAGATGAGAAGCATGGGCGCAACAAGTCTGGCCAAATTTATATGAATCAACTACCTTTGCTGTGAAGAAATGCTTAGGCAAAGACAAAATGTTTATATTTTTTGTTTGTTTTTTAAAATATGTATTTATTTTTATCAACCAGTGTTACCAAATAGACTTTTTCGCATCAATTGACATAATTTGGTACATAGTAATCAAGCAAATGTATGGAGCCATTTAAGAGTAATACACTTTCTTTGAAATGTAACCTGCAACGTTCAATCAAACAAACTATTGCTGAACTAAGGGGCAACTATTGTAAGTCTTTGAGAATGCTGCGTACAGAGGGAAAGCACAAGATTGGCATCACCCTTTCATGAGCGCAATAAAATTAAAGAAACATGCACTAGTGGAAATCGTATAGTACATAAAGTAGTCTTCACAATAAGTCGGCTGACGGACTGCAAGAGTTCTTAGTACAGTTCCTTCACTATTTCTTTTTTTTTTTTTTCATAAAGCTTTATTGATTGAACTTGCTCATGTGTACATAGTTATATATCTTGCAAAGACAACTGCATATAAATCATACATATCGACATCCATATCTTGGAGCTTCCAATTTTATATAAAGGCTAAGTGTTCCGCACTTAGGGAAATAAAAAACTTTACACAGCATTTCAAACACAGATTTATGAGATATGGGCTTTGAATGGCGTGGGAGACTAGTCACATCCAGGTTTAATTGCATTCAGGACTGCTTGCCCCCGTTCCTTAATACATAGAACAGGAGTAGATTTAGGGCACAACTGGTCTACCCATCAATGGACTGTAGGGATAGGGTGGGGGGGGGGGATAAAGGGCAGAAGGGAAAAGAAAGAGTGAAGAGAAAGAAGGAAAAAAAAGGGGAAGGGATAGGTATGTTCAGCAAAATTTGAGACTCTTGAAATGTAAGATGTAGCAGGACTTTCCCCAGAAGTGTTGGTCTATTTCTAGAGAGTTGTACACTCCCAGAGTATTGCCATATACTCATGTGTAACCAGTTTCCCCATTTTGAGATAGTGGTATCTCTCCCGACTAAGCAGGTCCCGACCCGGACCTTCCACTCCTCCAGACTAGGCACCTGTAATGATTTCCAATATTTTGGGATTAACCCCTTGGCACAATTCAATATGAGGGAGAATAGTATTTGACTTGCTTCACTATTTTAAATCTATGACTGCTGTTTTTTGTTTTTAAATTGCACTATCTGTGGAAAGAGGATAGATGTAGGAACTGTAAAGTGACAGAGATAATGGCGGATTGTCCTATGTGAATGAAACATATCATTTATATGTACACTATATGACCAAAATAATGTGGACACCTGACCATCACACGTATATGACATCACCATTCAAAACTGCGTCTCTTCTGGGAAGGCTTTCCACACGATTTTGGAGCGCGTTTGTGGGACTTTGTGCCCATTCAGCCAAAAGAGCTATTGTGAGGTCAGGTGCTGATGTTGGATTAGAAGGTCTGGCTTTCAGTCTGCATTCCAGTTCATCCCAAAGTTGTTCAATTGGGTCTTTTTCAGGGCTCTTTGCAGGCCACACAAGTTCCTCCATACCAAACTCATCAAACCATATCTTCACGGACATTGATTTATGCACAAGGATATAGTGATGCTGGAACAAGAAACTACTAAAACAAAGTTGGAAGCAGCCGATTGTCTAAAATGTTGTTTAGAAACAAACTGAAGCATCTAGCATGTGCCACTAAATATACTGGATTATTGTATAACACTTTAATTAAACTTTGATTATCATCTTTAATATAATGGTATGTTTAAATAAGAAGTCCCCTTGTAATATGTGATTGAAGATACATTTTGTGTTAATTTTAAAACACTTTTTTTTTATATATTATACAAGATTACGGAACTACTTGGGTGTTCTTAAATCCTTTTTATCTTTATCCTTTGCTTTAATGTTCTACTCTGTAACACACATAATGCTCCTCTTCATCACAGCTTGGTAATTCCTGAATTATACCTATTGACCCAATTTACGTTTCTCTAGATATATGTGCACATATATCCACTCATTTCATGTCTGTTATCTGGGGCTGGGAGGAAGAGGGCAGAGTTATGGTGGCCTTGATTTGGCAGCCTGTGAGTAGAGTCAGTGTGCATCAGTGATGAAGTCAGATGAGGTTGTACACGGGATGGGGCAGGATCACATGGTATATGGGCACAAACAAGGCAATCTTTGGGCATGGTTGGTGGATTCTCAGTTTTAAGAAGACCAGTGGGAAGGACAAAGTGGCAGTGCTCCCAAGCTGAGACAATGTTGAAAAATATGTGACATTTGGGAGCTCTTTGTATATGAGACTGTGGTACTAAAATAATAATTATTAATATTTACAAGGAGTATATACTTTTGTTTATCATATTGTTCCAAATGTGTTCATTCACCCTGAAGTGAAAAAAAAACAACAACTGTGGCCCCTGATTTGTAAAGGCTGCATGTACCTGAGATAACTTATGAGTTGCTTTGCTTGTTAAGAATGCCTTAATGCAAGGGGTACTGTTTTCAGTCCTGCAGTTGTTATCCGTATAATTATGTGGTTAATTGAAAAGTAAAATTGATTTACCTTCAATGTAATGTTTGTTTTAACAATATAGGTTTTTCACCAGACAGCCATGTGCTCAGATAAATTAATTCAAATTGCTACTCACATAGCCTGATTGATTATACCAGTAGTTGGAACAGAATTAATAAAGAGGCAGCTGCATTTTTCTTTTATTATCGCCACAAAGCAGACTGAGGAAGTGATGATCTGCAGCTGGTCTCAAGAGCCATTTAATAAGGACCCATTTGTCCTAGGTTGTTTGGAGTTTCAACGGAATCACATTGTTTGAATACTACTGCAATCAGATGATATTATAGAAATGTTTCTATTTTTTTAATCAGATGTAACACCACAACCCCTTAGTTAATAAAACATGTCTCTTAGTTTTGTAGTCTCAAACATGCTGGTAATTAACCCTTTAAGGACACAGCTTTCAGTTTGCTCAATGGTTTTATGACGGAAAAAATCCGTCATATGTCCTTAAGAGGTTAAAAGCTGCTTAGATTGCTAAAAATAAACAAGAAAAAATGTATATAAAAAAGTGAAATTTATAAGGTTTCACGTAATTTGATATTCATAACTTTGCGCTCATGAAAGCGAGTTATGGGAGCCTCATCCTGATGCCATCATACACTGCACAGAGCCTAAGGGAAGGGGGTAAGTCGTGCAGCGATGGGCAGAAATTTTAAAATATTTATGAATATATATATATTTATGTGTTTATATTTGTATATGCACATATTAACACATAACTATATATGTGTATAAGCAAAAAAATATATATTTACAGGGAATTAAAAATAACAACAAGATATGAGATGGATCACTCCAAGGAAGTCTCTATCTAAGCTGAACCCTTTAGAGGTTACAATTCTCCCAAACTTAAACGCAAAAGACAAAAAGTAACCGACAGAAAAAAGGGCAGCTCTAAAAAAGCAGAAAGAGATCTCCTGCAATCAAACCCAAGTATATTTGTAAATCTGATTAGGTGGGTATAAGATAATAAAAGATGTGGATGTATGAATTCTGAGTAAAATATAAATAATATGGACGTATATATGAGAGTCTGCAAATAAAACGTTTTTATAGGACTTCGCTTAAAATAATAACAAACGGCCAGATTACGAGTTTTGCATTATGGCTGGCTCGGTAATAACTTGCAAGTTATCTCCACCGCTCACCTTTAATAGCGCTGTTATTAAAGGTTTTTCAAAAACCTGCATTTGCTGGCAATATGGCAGCGTTGAGCTCCATACCGCACACAAATACCAGCGCTACTTTGAGCTGGTTTTACATGCTCGTGCACGATTTCCCCATAGACATCAATGGGGAGAGCGGGCTAAAAAAAAAGCCTAACACCTGCAATAAAGGAGCATAAAGCTCCGTAACGCAGCCCCATTGATTCCTATGGGAAAAGAAAAGTTATGTTTACACCTAACACCCTAACATAAACCATGAGTCTAAATACCACTAATCTGCCGCCCCCGACATCGCCGACACCTACATTACACTTATTAACCCCTAATCTGCCGTCCCTGACATCGCCGCCACCTACCTACACTTATTAACCCCTAATCTGCCGCCCCCAATGTCGCCGCAACCTACATAAATTTATTAACCCCTAATCTGCCGCCGCCACTATACTAAAGATATTAACCCCTAAACCTCTGGCTTCCCACATCACTAACACTAAATAAATATATTATCTCCTAAACCTAACCCTAAGTCTAACTTTAATATAATTAAAATAAATCTAAATAAAAATTACTATTACCTAACTAATTCCTATTTAAAACTAAATACTTACCTATAAAATAAACCCTATGCTAGCTACCATATAACTAATAGTTACATTTACAACAATATAATATAATATAAATACAATACAACTAATAGTTACATTTACAACAATATAATATAAAATATAATATAATAACAATATAGCTACAATATAATTAATAGCTACATTTAGCTATCTTAGGTTTTATTGTTATTTCACAGCTAAGTTTGTATTTATTTTAACTAGGTAGGCTAGTTAGTAAATAGTTATTAACTATTTACTAACTACCTAGTTAAAATAAATACAAATTTACCTGTAAAATAAAACCTAACCTGTCTTACACTAACACCTAACATTACACTACAATTAAATAAATTACAAAAAAAACAAACACTAAATTACACAAAATAAAAAAGAAATTATCAAATATTTAAACTAATTACACCTAATCTAATAGCCCTATCAAAATACCCCCCCCAAATAAAAAAAATCCTAGCCTAAACTAAACTGCCAATAGCCCTTAAAAGGGACTTTTGCGGGGCATTGCCCCAAAGAAATCAGCTCTTTTACCTGTAAAAAAAATACAAACAACCTCCCAACAGTAAAACCCACCACCCACACAACCAAACCCCCCAATAAAAATCCTATCTAGAAAACCTAAGCTCCCCATCCCATTGCCCTGAAAAGGGCATTTAGCTCTTTTTCTTTGCCCAAACCCTTAATCTAAAAAAACCCCACCCAATAAACCCTTAAAAAAACCTAACACTAACCCCTGAAGATCCACTTACAGTTTTTGAAAACCGGACATCCATCCTCATCAAGCCAGGAGAAGTCTTCATCCAAGCAGGCAGAAGTCCTCAACAAAGCCAGGAGAAGTCTTCATCCAAGCAACAAGAAGTTGTCCTCCAGGAGGGCAGAAGTCTTCTATCTTCATCCTTCCCACGTGGAGCGGGTCCATCTTCACGACATCCGGCACGGAGCATCCTCTTCATACGGTCCCAGCCGTACACTGAAGGTTCCTTTTAATGACGTCATCCAAGATGGCGTCCCTTGAATTCCGATTGGCTGATAGCATTCTAGCATCGGAATTAAAGGTGAAAAAATACTATTGCCTGATGCAATCAGCCAATAGGATTGAGCTTCAATCGTATTGGCTGATCCAATCAGCCAATAGGATTGAGCTTGCATTCTATTGGCTGTTCCAATCAGCCAATAGAATGCAAGCTCAATCCTATTGGCTGATTGCAACAGCCAATATGATTTTTTCCCCTTTAATTCCGATTGACTAATAGAATTCTATCAGCCAAACGGAATGTAAGAGACGCCATCTTGGATGACGTTATTTAAAGGAAACTTCATTCTTCAAGAGACGTCGGTAGAAGAGGATGCTCCGCGCCGGATGTCTTGAAGATGGAGACGCTCCGCGACGGATGGATGAAGATAGAAGATGCCATCTGGATGAAGACTTCTGCCCGCTTGGATGAAGACTTCTGCCCGCTTGGATGAAGACTTCGGCCAGCTTGGATGAAGACTTCGGCCAGCTTGGATGAAGACTTCTGCTGGATTCGCTGAGGACTTCTGCCGCTTGGATGAGGATGGATGTCCGGTCTTTGAAAACTGTAAGTGGCTCTTCGGGGGTTAGTGTTAGGTTTTTTTTAAGGGTTTATTGGGTGGGTTTTAATTTTAGGTTAGGGACTTTGGGCAGAAAAAGAGCTAAATGCCCTATTAAGGGCAATGCCCATACAAATGCCATTTTCAGGACAATGGGGATCTTAGGTTTTTTAGATAGGTTTTTATTTGGGGGGTTTGGTTGTGTGGGTGGTAGGTTTTACTGTTGGGGGGTGTTTGTATTTTATTTTACAGGTAAAATAGCTGATTTCTTTGGGGCAATACCCTGCAAAAGGCCCTTTTAAGGGCCATTGGTAGTTTATTGTAGGCTAGGGTTTTTTTTTTATTTTGGGGGGACTTTTTATTTTGATAGGGCTATTAGATTAGTTTAAATATTTGATAATTTATTTTTTATTTTGTGTAACTTAGTGATTTTTATTTTGTGTAACTTAGTTGTTATTTTTTTTATAACTTAGTAATTCTTTATAGTAGATTTAAATTACTTGAATAGGGTTAGGTTTTTACATATGTAATATAATTAATTTAATTGCTAGTTTAATGTAATTCTAGGATAATAGTAAGGGTAGGTTAATTAGTAGTTTAATATAGTTTAATGTAATTTTAGTATAATAGTTAGGGTAGATTAATTAATAGTTTAATATAGGTTATTTTAATTCTAAAGGTAAGTTTTAATTTATTATAAGATAGGGATGAGTTAATATTTAATGTAAAGTTAGCGGGTTGTTAGGTTTAGGGGTTAATAGTTTAATTTAGTTTATGGTGATGTGGGGGGCTGGTGGTTTAGGGGTTAATAGGTTTAGTTAGTGGTAGTGATGTGGGAGGCCAGGGGTTTAGGGATTAATACATTTATTTAGTTGCGGGGAGGTCCGGGAGTGGCGGGATAGGGGTTAATAACTTTATTAGAGTTGCGGTGGGCTCCGGGAGTGGCTGGATAGGGGTTAATACATTTATTTAGTTGCTGTGGGCTCCGGGAGCATCGGGATATGGGTTAATACATTTATTTAGGTGATGGTGGGGTCGAGAGCAGCAGGATAGGGGTTAATAATATTATGTAGGTGGCGGCGATGTCGGGGCGGCAGATTAGGGGTGTTTAGACTTGGGGCTTATGTTATGGTGTTAGGTGTAAACGTAACTGGTTTTCTACCATAGAAATCAATGGGATATCTGGCAACATTGAACATAAGCTTTCGCTGATTTCAGACTCCTATTGATTCCTATAGCATCCGTGGCCTCCAGGGTGGCGGATTGAAAACCAGGTATGCTGGGCCAGAATAGCGGCGAGTGTACCTGATAGAAATTTGTTAACTAGCAAAAGTTGTCAGATAGTGCCGAATTTGTATTCAGAACATCTGTAATGACATAAGCATTGAGCTGTGTCGGATTGAGACCGGCGGATCGTATGTTACGTCACAAATTTAAACTTTTGCCGGTTTGTAGGTGTAATGCTCTAACTTACTGCCCCTTTAAGTATGGCCCTCCTCCTTCAGCCTATTTAAGCCAGCACTTCCTCTAACACTCTGCTTAGGTCCTTCAATTTCAGAGAGTTTCCTTCCTGTGCAACTTACTGAAGCCAATCAACTACAGACTGCTGTTGCTCCTCACTCTGTATCAGCTGCTAACCTACAGGAGCTGCAGCCTTTCTCACTGCTTCTGGATTCACTTTCAGTTTCTCTATAACAGCAGGACACTCCACACTGAAGCTGCATTGTTCCTCTCCTGCTGGCTGGAAAAGCCTTTAACCTTAACTACTGAATTACTGCTGGCAATCACTGCTCTAATGATTTCCTATACAGGACTGCATTCCTTCCATAAGATAAGTTGTTTCCCTTACAATGTATGCTTATGTGTGCTGCTCATTTACTCTCACAAAGTCTGTGCTTGCTATAATCTGTAATACAACAAATCTTACTAGTTCTTTTTGCTAACAGCACACACACTAATCATCAACTTGTTATAACCTGTTGCTTAAATGGACTGCAATTAACAAACTAACTTTGGCCTAGATTTAGAGTTTGGCGGTAGCTGTCAAAACCAGCATTAGAGGCTCCTAATGCTGGTTTTGGGCTACCGTTGGTATTTAGAGTCAGTCATTAAAGGGTCTAACGCTCACTTTCCAGCCGCGACTTTTCCATACCGCAGATCCACTTACGTCAATTGCGTATCCTATCTATTCAATCGGATCTTCCTAACGCCGGTATTTAGAGTCGTGGCTGAAGTGAGCGTTAGAGCCTGATTGGAATCAGCCAATCAGAATCAAGTTCAATCCGATTGGCTGATCCGATCAGCCAATCAGATTGAGCTCGCATTCTATTGGCTGATCGGAACAGCCAATAGAATGCGAGCTCAATCTGATTGGCTGATTGAATCAGCCAATCGGATTGAACTTGATTCTGATTGGCTGATTCCATCAGCCAATCAGAATTTTCCTACCTTAATTCCGATTGGCTGATAGAATCCTATCAGCCAATCGGAATTCGAGGGACGCCATCTTGGATGACGTCCCTTAAAGGAACCGTCATTCGTCGGGAAGTCGTCGGAAGAAGAAGATGGGTCCGCGGTGGAGGTCTTCAAGATGGAGCCGGTCGTCATCGGATGAAGATAGAAGATGCCGCTTGGATCAAGATGGTTGCCGGTCCGGATTGCCTCTTCTTCCCAGATAGGATGAAGACTTTGGAGCCTCTTCTGGACCTCTTCAGCCGCCGGATTATGGATCGCCAGCCCCTGCTTGGGCTTGGATGAAGATTTTGGAGCCTGGAACGATCGGTGATACCTGGCATGGTAAAGACAAGGTAGGAAGATCTTCAGGGGCTTAGTGTTAGGTTTATTTAAGGGGGGTTTGGGTTAGGTTAGGGGTATGTGGGTGGTGGGTTGTAATGTTGGGGGGGCGGTATTGTATGTTTTTTTTTACAGGCAAAAGAGCTGAATTCTTTCGGGCATGCCCCGCAAAGGGCCCTTTTAAGGGCTGGTAAGGTAAAAGAGCTTTGAACTTTTGTAATTTAGAATAGGGTAGGGCATTTTTTTATTTTGGGGGTGTTTGTTATTTTATTACGGGGCTTAGAGTAGGTGTAATTAGTTTAAAATTGTTGTAATATTTTTCTTATGTTTGTAAATATTTTTTTATTTTTTGTAACTTAGTTCTTTTTTATTTTTTGTACTTTAGTTAGTTTATTTAAATGTATTTATTTGTAGGAATTGTATTTAATTAATTTATTGATAGTGTAGTGTTAGGTTTAATTGTAGATAATTGTAGGTAGTTTATTTAATTTATTTATTGATAGTGTAGTGTTGGGTTTAATTGTAACTTAGGTTAGGATTTATTTTACAGGTAATTTTGTAATTATTTTAACTAGGTAGCTATTAAATAGTTCTTAACTATTTAATAGCTATTGTACCTGGTTAAAATAAATACAAAGTTGCCTGTAAAATAAATATTAATCCTAAAATAGCTACAATATAATTATAATTTATATTGTAGCTATATTAGGGTTTATTTTACAGGTAAGTATTTAGATTTAAATAGGAATAATTTATTTAATACAAGTTAATTTATTTCGTTAGATAAAAATTATATTTAACTTAGGGGGGTGTTAGTGTTAGGGTTAGACTTAGCTTTAGGGGTTAATACATTTATTAGAGTAGCGGTGAGCTCCGATCGGCAGATTAGGGGTTAATTATTGTAGGTAGCTGGCGGCGACGTTGTGGGGGACAGATTAGGGGTTAATAAATATAATATAGGGGTCGGCGGTGTTAGGGGCAGCAGATTAGGGGTACATAGGTATAATGTAGGTAGCGGCGGTATACGGAGCGGCAGATTAGGGGTTAAAAAAATATGCAGGTGTCAGCGATAGCGGGGGCGGCAGATTAGGGGTTAATAAGTATAAGGTTAGGGGTGTTTAGACTCGGGGTACATGTTAGAGTGTTAGGTGCAGACGTAGGAAGTGTTTCCCCATAGGAAACAATGGGGCTGCGTTAAGAGCTGAACGCTGCTTTTTTGCAGGTGTTAGGTTTTTTTTCAGCTCAAACTGCCCCATTGTTTTCTATGGGGATATCGTGCACGAGCACGTTTTCTCCAACATAGGTGTGTCCGGTCCACGGCGTCATCCTTACTTGTGGGATATTCTCTTCCCCAACAGGAAATGGCAAAGAGCCCAGCAAAGCTGGTCACATGATCCCTCCTAGGCTCCGCCTACCCCAGTCATTCTCTTTGCCGAAAGAGTTCTCTATCCCCGTCAACAAGGGTTCCCTTCTTGGGAACAATTATAGACTCCTTAGAAATGAGGATCTTTCTAACAGAGGCCAGAAAAACAAAGCTTCTGGACTCTTGTCGGATACTTCATTCCGTTCCTCTTCCTTCCATAGCTCAGTGCATGGAAGTGATCGGGTTGATGGTGGCGGCGATGGACATAGTTCCTTTTGCGCGCATTCATCTAAGACCATTACAACTGTGCATGCTCAGTCAGTGGAATGGGGACTATACAGACTTGTCTCCGAAGATACAAGTAAATCAGAGAACCAGAGACTCACTCCGTTGGTGGCTGTCCCTGGACAATCTGTCTCAAGGGATGATGTTCCACAGACCAGAGTGGGTCATTGTCACGACCGACGCCAGTCTGATAGGCTGGGGCGCGGTCTGGGGATCCCTGAAAGCTCAGGGTCTTTGGTCTCGGGAAGAATCTCTTCTACCGATAAATATTCTGGAACTGAGAGCGATATTCAATGCTCTCCAGGCCTGGCCCCAGCTTGCGAGGACCAGGTTCATACGGTTTCAATCAGACAACATGACGACTGTTGCGTACATCAACCATCAGGGGGGAACAAGGAGTTCCCTAGCGATGGAAGAAGTAACCAAAATTATTCTTTGGGCGGAGTCTCACTCCTGCCACCTGTCTGCTATCCACATCCCAGGAGTGGAAAATTGGGAAGCGGATTTTCTGAGTCGGCAGACATTGCATCCGGGGGAGTGGGAACTCCATCCGGAAATCTTTGCCCAAGTCACTCACCTGTGGGGCATTCCAGACATGGATCTGATGGCCTCTCGTCAGAACTTCAAAGTTCCTTGCTACGGGGCCAGATCCAGGGATCCCAAGGCGGCTCTAGTGGATGCACTAGTAGCACCTTGGACCTTCAAACTAGCTTATGTGTTCCCGCCATTTCCTCTCATCCCCAGGCTGATAGCCAGGATCAAGCAGGAGAGGGCGTCGGTGATCTTGATAGCCCCTGCGTGGCCACGCAGGACTTGGTATGCAGATCTGGTGAATATGTCATCGGCTCCACCTTGGAAGCTACCTTTGAGACGAGACCTTCTTGTTCAGGGTCCGTTCGAACATCCGAATCTGGTTTCACTCCAGCTGACTGCTTGGAGATTGAACGCTTGATTTTATCGAAGCGAGGATTCTCAGATTCTGTTATCGATACTCTTGTTCAGGCCAGAAAGCCTGTGACTAGAAAGATTTACCACAAAATTTGGAAAAAATATATCTGTTGGTGTGAATCTAAAGGATTCCCTTGGGACAAGGTTAAGATTCCTAGGATTCTATCCTTCCTTCAAGAAGGATTGGAAAAAGGATTATCTGCAAGTTCCCTGAAGGGACAGATTTCTGCCTTGTCGGTATTACTTCACAAAAAGCTGGCAGCTGTGCCAGATGTTCAAGCCTTTGTTCAGGCTCTGGTTAGAATCAAGCCTGTTTACAAACCTTTGACTCCTCCTTGGAGTCTCAATTTAGTTCTTTCAGTTCTTCAGGGGGTTCCGTTTGAACCCTTACATTCCGTTGATATTAAGTTATTATCTTGGAAAGTTTTGTTTTTAGTTGCGATTTCTTCTGCTAGAAGAGTCTCAGAATTATCTGCTCTGCAGTGTTCTCCTCCTTATCTGGTGTTCCATGCAGATAAGGTGGTTTTACGTACTAAACCTGGTTTTCTTCCAAAAGTTGTTTCTAACAAAAACATTAACCAGGAGATTATCGTACCTTCTCTGTGTCCAAAACCAGTTTCAAAGAAGGAACGTTTGTTGCACAATTTGGATGTTGTTCGCGCTCTAAAATTCTATTTAGATGCTACAAAGGATTTTAGACAAACATCTTCCTTGTTTGTTGTTTATTCAGGTAAAAGGAGAGGTCAAAAAGCAACTTCTACCTCTCTCTCTTTTTGGATTAAAAGCATCATCAGATTGGCTTACGAGACTGCCGGACGGCAGCCTCCCGAAAGAATCACAGCTCATTCCACTAGGGCTGTGGCTTCCACATGGGCCTTCAAGAACGAGGCTTCTGTTGATCAGATATGTAGGGCAGCGACTTGGTCTTCACTGCACACTTTTACCAAATTTTACAAGTTTGATACTTTTGCTTCTTCTGAGGCTATTTTTGGGAGAAAGGTTTTGCAAGCCGTGGTGCCTTCCATTTAGGTGACCTGATTTGCTCCCTCCCTTCATCCGTGTCCTAAAGCTTTGGTATTGGTTCCCACAAGTAAGGATGACGCCGTGGACCGGACACACCTATGTTGGAGAAAACAGAATTTATGTTTACCTGATAAATTTCTTTCTCCAACGGTGTGTCCGGTCCACGGCCCGCCCTGGTTTTTTTAATCAGGTCTGATATTTTATTTTCTTTAACTACAGTCACCACGGTACCATATGGTTTCTCCTATGCAAATATTCCTCCTTAACGTCGGTCGAATGACTGGGGTAGGCGGAGCCTAGGAGGGATCATGTGACCAGCTTTGCTGGGCTCTTTGCCATTTCCTGTTGGGGAAGAGAATATCCCACAAGTAAGGATGACGCCGTGGACCGGACACACCGTTGGAGAAAGAAATTTATCAGGTAAACATAAATTCTGTTTTTGAAGCTGGCTGTGTCCGTAAGCACCGCTGGTATTTAGAGTTGCAGTGGCGTTAAATTATGCTCTACGCTCCCTTTTTGGAGCCTAACACACTGAAAACCCAGCCCTTCTGTGAACTCTAAATACCAGCGGTATTTAAAAGGTGCGGGAGAAAAAAAGCGTGCGTAGCTAACGCACCCCTTTGGCCGCCAAACTCTAAATCTAGCCGTTTGTCTCTAACTGCTATTTATGAACTACTAATCTAAAACAGAGATTGTTTATTTTCCATTAATCTCAAGGCAGCCCCTGTGTTCAGATAATGTTTTCACATCTACCCACAACATTAGTATCAGCTGCTAGCCAGCAATGTTAACGCTTAATTAACCAGCTATTGCTAGCAGTCTTGCCTGCACTCTCAGACTCAGACTGCTACTGATAGTTAAATCAATTTGCAGTTTCCTCTGGTGTGGTCTCTTGTCAATGATTCCACTCTAACAACTACTGCTAACAAACTCTGATATGACAGAATACCTAAGCCCAAAATAATATATATATATATATATATATATATATATATATATTTCTATATATATACATTGTGTAAAAAAAAAACAAAAAAAACAAAAAAAACTTTTGAATTGTGTTTTCTCAATTTATATTTAAGCAACATGGAACCTGCTGAAATGAACACACACATCCTGAATTTGACTCACACAGTTGACATACTTACCCAGGGCCTGCAGGGCCTACAACGTGAGTTTCAACATTTAAAAGCAACTCTTACTACATTAACCTCTGCTCACAACATCCCAGAGGCCTCTGAACCCTCAATTAGCCCCCCAGATACATTCTCTGGGGACAGATCCCAATTTAAAGATTTTAAAATTGCATGTACTCTATTGTTTATGATGAAACCAAAAACTTACCATTCTGAGCACGTTAAAGTTTGTACAGTCATATCATACCTACATGGGGATGCCAGAACCTGGGCTAACACCTTTATTGAAAACCAAGAGCCAATCCTAAATTCTTTGCAACAATTTTTCTCAGCAATGTCATCATTATACCAGGATATGGATAGTCAATTCACAGCAGAAACTGCTCTAAGGGTAGTCATACAAGGGAAAAGACCCGTTGAAGATTATGTTATAGAATTTAAAAAATGGGCCCGTGACTCACAGTGGAATGACATTAGTCTGAGAAATCAGTTTAGACTTAACCTCTCTGAGAACCTCAAGGATGAACTCTCAAGGACAGAGCTACCCCCACTCTTGAAGAACTTATTAAAACAGCTACCATCATCGATAGAAGACTCAGGGAAAGAAGAGCAGAACATTCCCATTTGGAACAGTCCTATAAGAGAAAGAGAAGACCACACCAGGATTCAACCCCTCAAGCCAATCCGCCTGTACCTATGGAAAAAAGTGTTATCCGTGGTCCTCTCACATCTGAAGAAAGACGTAGGAGAAAGCCCCAAAACCTATGCCTATACTGTGCTGCAAGTGACCATGAAGTCCGCTCATGCCCAGTCCTAAATAAAAAAACTATTGGTACCTGCCTCCATTCAGTATCTTGTTTCTCTACACACTCCCCACATTCTGCTTATTGTACACTTCCCGTGTCTGTACAGTGGGACAAAAAGCTGCTACATCTAGAAGCAATTATTGACTCTGGAGCCTCTGCTAACTTCATAGATTTATCTGTGTTACAAGTTAATGAAATTCCTTCTGTTAAGATGTCTACTCCTTGTCCGAACCACAACTCGCTCAACTCAAGACCTACATAGATGATAATCTACGCAAGGGATTTATAAGACCGTCTACCTCTCCAGCTGGGGCTGGTATGTTTTTTGTGAGAAATAAAGATGCCGCCATTCGCCCTAATATAGATTACAGGCTTCTGAATAAAATAACTATAAAAAATAGGTACCCTCTTCCACTCATTCCTGACCTAGTGGAGAGGTTACAAAAGGCCAGAATTTTCACAAAACTTGATCTATGGTGTGCCTAAAACTTAGTGCGAATCAAGAGTGGTGATGAATGGAAAACAGCCTTCCGCACTAGATATGGCCTCTATGAGTACTTGGTGATGCCTTTTGGGCTTTGCAATGCCCCCGCCACTTTTCAGTTTTTTGTTAATGATATCTTTCGAGACCTACTGGATATATGTGTCGTCATCTATTTAGATGATATCCTCATCTATTCATCTTCAGAAGAAGAACACATTAAACACGTCCGATGGGTCCTCGCCAGGCTTCAAACACACCGTCTGTATGCAAAGCTAGAGAAATGTACATTCCACTCTCAAAATATCAGTTTCTAGGTTAGAAGCTTACACCTGGTGAGATCCGAATGGAGGATGATAAGATTAAATCCATACTCAACTGGCCTACTCCTATCGATAAGAAATCACTACAACGTTTCCTCGGTTTCTCAAATTTCTATAGAAAATTCATAAGGAACTACTCGCACATTGTTAAACCTTTAACAAGACTCACTGGTATCACTACAGGATTCACATGGGACTCTGAAGCCCAACATGCCTTTGACGAACTTAAAAATGCCTTCACCTCTGAGCCTATACTTAAATTACCTGACCCTACTCTACAGTACATATTAGAGGTAGATGCCTTTTGATTACGCAATTGGTGCTATACTTTCCCAAAGGACTTCCATCAGTACTCCAGTGCATCCCGTCGCCTATCACTCTAGATCTCTCACATCAGCCGAAATTAACTACCCTATCGCTGAAAAGGAGTTGCTGGCTATTAAGGTCGCTCTTGAGAACTGGAGACACCTATTGGAAGGCACTGACTTGCCCATTTTAATTTACACTGACCATCGTAACCTAGAATACCTCAAAACCACCAAGACTTTGTCATCTAGACAAGTTAGGTGGAGTATTTTTTTTGATAGGTTTAACTATCTAATTACCTACCGTCCCGGTAGTGCCAATGGTAAGGCTGACTAGCTCTCCAGGATGTTTCCCAGGCCTCATTGTGCCACCACAACTACTATAATACCCACAGAACGGATTATAGCTCTCATAGCTGATTTTCCCTCAAGGATAAAACAAGCTTTGCTCAATGACCACTCCCTTCCGTCTTCACATACTCTTACAAAAGGATCTGATCAGTTACTCTATAAGAAAGATAAATTATATATCCCAACTGAGCTACGACTTGAAATTCTCCAAACAATACATGACAACCCATTGTCTGGACACCCTGGACATTACAAAACCCTAGAACTCCTAAAAAGGAACTTCTGGTGGCCAAATGTGTACAAAACAGTTTATGACTATATCAATACATGTACAGTCTGTGCAACCTCTAAACGACAGAGTTCCTCCATATGGAATTCTTATGTCTTTACCTATTCCAGAGAAACCTTGGAGCTCCATTTCAATGGATTTTGTCGTTGACTTACCCCCTTCTGCAGATTACACCACCATCCTGGTGGTTATTGATCAATTCACTAAGATGGTACACTTTGTTCCTTTAACCGAACTTCCAACTGCTCTAAAAACTGCGCACATTTTCATTGAAAATATTGTACGTCTGCACGGTTTACCTAGCACCATCACTTCTGACAGGGGCGTACAATTTACCTCCAAATTCTGGAGAGAGCTATGTAGACTCCTCTCCATCCAGAACAACTTCACTAGTGCTTACCATCCCCAATCAAATGGACTTTCAGAAAGGACTAATCAGTGGTTGGAGCAGTTCTTGCGTTGTTACTGTTCTCATTTACAAGATGACTGGTCTACATTCTTGCCTTTGGTGGAGTTCTCCTTCAATAACACTCTCAGTTCCACTACTAAACTTACGCCTTTCTATGCCAACTATGGCTATCATCCAACTTTTCATTTCTTAAAACCTGACTCCAGCTATAATCCGACTGTCACAGAAACCCTAAATACCATCAGTCACGCTCAGCTGCTGGGAAGCTCTGCAGTCCTCTCTGTGTGCTTGATTGACAGGTGTCTGAGCCACCCCTTCCTGATGATGTCACAACCAGGCTTTTTATTCTGGCTTCCTGTTTCTCCAGTGTCCGTTTGTTTGTTAACTTTGAGGCTTCTGTTAGGATTTCGCTGAGGAATCTCTCTAACTGCTGCTTTTCTGTTGCCAATCTCGTCAAAGACTTACTATGCTGGATTAACCTTCAACCTCCTGAATACCTGTCTCCAAACAATGCAAGTACTGTTTGTTTTGTGAAACTTTCAATCTTCCTGTTTACCTGCTGCAATCCCTGCATATTTAGACTACTCTGTGTAGTGCAAACTATTCAAATACTGTTATTTCTGTGAATCCTTCAATCTGCATGTTTACCTGTTTCCAAACTCTGCAAATACAATTATTCAGTGTAAACCTTCAAACTGCTTGATATCCTGTTGCCAGTCTCCACAAGTACTGATTAATCTGTGTTAACCTTCAAACTACCAGCTTACCTGTTGCTATCACTGCAAGTTCTGACAACACAGTGTTAACCTTCAAACTACCTGATTACATGCTGTTAATTCTGCAAGTTCTGACTACACAGTGTTTACCCTCAAACTGCCTGATTACCTGTTGCATACTCTGCAAAGACTGTCTACACAGTGTTAACTCTCAAACTGCCTGATTACCTGTTGCATACTCTGCAAAGACTGTCTACTCAGTGTTAACCCTCAAACTGCCTGATTACCCATTGCATACTCTGCAAAGACTGTCTACACAGTGTTAACCTTCAGACTGCCTGATAACAAATGACCTACTCCTGCATTATTAACTGTTTCCTGTTTTACCCTTCTTCTGTCTGAGTATAAGTGACTTTCCCTGCTCTCCTGATTCTGTGGAAGGCATTTCCTGAAACCAGTTCCTTATTCAGAAGTCTATCTGGCTGATATCATGAATTACTTTGGCACAGGCTAACCCTGCTCCATATCGTGAGTACTTTGTTTTTTGGAGGTTGTCGTGGGGTCACGTCCTGGATTAAACTCAGAGTGCAAGGGTGTTGTTTAAGTTCGCCCTTGCATTTGGGTCTACTTCTGGATATTTCCTAACCTGACAGTACAAACGGACCATAATATGGACCCTGACGAGTTATCCAGGGCTGTGGCTCTACAAGGGCAACTTCTAGGAAATCATTCTGCTCATTTGCAATCTTTGGATTCCAAGCTTGACCAGATTACTGATCTGCTACATAACCTCTCCGCTCCTTCTCAAGCGACGGTGACTCCTGCTGCCACTGCTACTAGCACCAATGCTGTCTTTAATCCACCTCAAACTGTTGGACAGAATATACCACGAATCCCACTTCCAGATAAATATGACGGTAATCCTGAAGAATGCCGTGGATTCCTTAATCAGTGTCGTTTACACTTCAGAAACAATCCTAAAGTTTTTTCCAATTCTACTTCCAAAATCACCTTTATTATTTCTCTCTTGAAGGGTAAGGCTCTAGCCTGGGTGTCCCCTCTTTTAGAGAAGAATGATCTGTTACTACAGGATGTGGAATTATTTGTGTCCATTTTTTCTTCTGTTTTTGACAAGCTTGGGAGGTCTGCAGCTGCTGAGGCAGGATTGTTGGATCTGAGACAGGGATCCCTTTCGGTAGCTCAATATGCTATTGAATTCAGGACTTTAGCCGCAGAAACTGATTGGAACCATGGAGCCTTACGGGCAGCCTTTTGCAAAGGACTTTGCGAATGCCTTAAGGATGAACTAGTATTTCGGGAACTCCCCGATTCATTGGAGGGTCTTATCAATTTATGTATTACTCTTGATGCCTGGCATTCTGAACGTCTTCAGGAGAGAGATAGGAATCGGAGATCCTTTGTTAAATCTTCATTTCGTCCTCCTATTCGAACCTCAAGTCTTTCTAATAATAATTCCCAATCTCCTGAGTCTGTGGAACCCATGGAAGTAGGAGCTATTAAATTGTCAGAAGCTGAACGCCATAGAAGGCGTACTCTTGGGTTATGTCTGTATTGTGGTACCAAAGGACATTTACTGAAGGACTGTCCTATCCGGCCAGTAAAAGCCAAGGCTTAACTTTTGATAGAGGGACAGAGTTAAGCCAGAATCCCATGTCTTACCTCAATTCTAAACTTTTTGTTCCTGTAACTATCTCTTTTGGAAACACCAAGTTTTGAGCTCAAGCTTTCATCGATTCTGGAGCTGCTGGAGTATTCATTGATTCAAACTTTGCTGACTCTCTCAGGATTCCTCTTCAAGCCAAGAAACAGTTAATTAAGGTAACTACTTTCAGTGGACAGCCTCTAGGTACTGGTATCATAAAACATTCTACCATTCCTCTTCTTTTGACTGTGGGCATACTTCATAAAAACAAACACTTTGAAAAGCGCCAAACTCATATATCCTTAGAATGCTGCTGTATAAGTAAAATCTTGAAAATATTTCAAAACAGACAAGCGAATGTAAAATGTATATAAATACCAACAATATTAAAACATGCAATACAGTTGTACAAGAATAAATAATAAGGGAAGCCTTCCTACTTTACTGAGGGCATACTCTTCATTCTGAAATTATTCGTTTTGATGTCATCTCTTCTCCCCACATACCATTGATTCTGGGGTTACCTTGGTTGCAGCTTCATGATCCAGTTTTCTCATGGTCTAAAGGAGAACTTATTTCCTGGGGAACTACCTGTTTCAAACATTGCCTGCAAAATCCCTCTAAACCATCCTGTCCTGTCGTAGCTATGGTGGAAGTTCCTGAATCTTTGCCCAATTACTATCATGCCTTTAGTGATGTGTTTTCTAAAAAAGAGGCTGAGATGTTACCTTCACACTGGATATTTGACTGTCCTATCGAATTGTATTCAGGGGCTCCTCTACCTAAGGGAAGGACCTATCCCCTCTCTCGTCAAGAAAATGTCTCTCTTGAGGAATACATAAAGGACAACTTAGCCAGAGGATTCATTCGTCCTTCCTCTTCACCTGTGGGTGCAGGTTTTTTCTTCATTGGGAAAAAAGATGGAGGTCTTCATCCCTGTATTGATTATCGAGCCTTGAATCAGATTACTGTCAAAAACAGCTATCCTTTGCCGCTCATTTCTGAGTTATTCGATCGTCTTCAAGGTGCTTCTATTTTTTCCAAGTTAGATCTCCGTGGGGCCTACAATCTGGTCAGAATCCGTAAAGGAGACAAATGGAAGATGGCATTTAACACTAGATTTGGTCACTATGAGTATCTAGTAATGCCATTTGGATTGTGCAATGCACCAGCAGTATTTCAGCACTTTGTTAACGAAATCTTCAGAGATTATCTAAATCAATTTGTTATCATTTACCTCGATGACATTCTAATCTATTCAAAAACATTACAGTACATCATGTAAGACTGGTTCTTCAGAGGTTACGAGACAATTCCCTGTTCGCTAAATTGGAGAAATGCTCTTTTCATCAGAGTTCCATCCCCTTTTTGGGGTATATCATTTCTGAATCAGGTTTTGAGATGGATCCTGCTAAACTGTCGGCTATCAAGGACTGGCCCAGACCAACTACTCTCAAATCCCTGCAGAGGTTTCTTGGCTTTGCCAATTACTATAGAAAGTTTATAAAGAACTTTGCTGACATCACGTCTCCACTCACTTCTCTTACTAAGAAAGGGCAAAATTGTAAGAACTGGTCCTCTTCGGCAGTACAGGCTTTTGAAACGCTAAAATCAGCATTTTCTTCTGCACCTCTTCTCAGTCATCCAATTCCTGATTTCCAGTTTATTTTGGAGGTTGACGCTTCCTCTATAGCAGCTGGAGCTGTTCTCTCCCAACGTGATCCGACTACCAGCAAGATACATCCTGTGGCGTTCTTTTTGAAAAAATTCAATCCTGCCGAGTTAAATTATGATGTGGGCAATAAGGAGCTTTTGGCTATAAAATTAGCTTTGAATGAATGGAGGCATTGGTTAGAGGGTACCAGTCAACCTTTTTTCATTCTGACAGATCACAAGAATCTTTTATACCTCCAAACAGCTACACGTCTCAATCCTCGTCAGGCTCGGTGGGCCTTGTTCTTCTCCAGGTTGAATTTTGTACTTTCCTATGTTCCTGGTTCAAAAAATTCCAAGGCAGATGCTTTATCTAGGCAGTTTCAATCTTCTGAACCTTCTCCATTGGATTCAGAACCTATACTACGTCCAGTCAAAGTTTTGGCTCAAGTATCCTCTTTTCCAGTACAGGCTTTACATGCTGCTCAAGTCCGGGTACCATCTTCTTGCAAACTACCTTCTGGTATCCTGTATGTACCCAAAGGATTACGTCTTCAGCTTCTACGTTGGGCTCATGACAACATTTCAGCAGGTCATCCGGGAATAACCAATACATGGTGGAAACTGAAGCAGCATGTTTGGTGGTCCACTATGAGGAGGGATGTTAAGGATTATATTGCTGCTTGTAGTTCTTGTGCTTCGAACAAACAATCTTCTCATCGACCGTTTGGTCTATTACACCCTCTTCCTATTCCTCATTACCCTTGGTCTCACTTATCCATGGACTTTGTTACAGATCTTCCTTTTTCTGCTGGAAATACGACCATTTGGGTAGTGGTGGATCGGTTCTCCAAGTCTGCTCACTTCATACCTCTTCCAGGCTTGCCTACAGCTCAAAGACTTTCTGAACTCTTTGTTCTACATATATCTCGTTTACATGGTTTTCCCACTGACATAGTCTCAGATCGTGGAGTCCAATTTGTTTCCAAATTTTGGAGGTCTTTTTGTAAACACTTCAGAATCAACATATCACTTTCTACTGCACACCATCCTCAATCCAACGGACAGACTGAGCGTGTAAATCAAGCCTTGGAATCTTTTCTAAGACATTATGTAGACCATCACCACTCCAACTGGTCTCAGTTATTGCCTTTGGCGGAATTAGCTCACAACTCACGTTATAACGCCTCATTACAGACCTCTCCCTTTAAGGCAGCTTATGGATTTGAACCTAGAACCTTTCCTATGATTACCAGTTCTACTGAAGTCCCTGGAGCAGATCGTATAGTGAAAAATCTCAGTAATCACTGGCAACTCATTCGTCAAAATCTACTCTCTTCTTCCTTAAGACATAAGAAATATGCTGATCGCAGAAGGTGCAAGGCTCCTTTACTTCGTACTGGAGACAGAGTATTTTTATCCACCAGATTCATACGTCTAAAACAACCTTGTACCAAGTTGGGTCCTAAGTACATTGGACCTTTTCAAATTGTTTCCAGAGTTTGTTCTTCTGCATACTGCCTGGCCTTACCCAAGACTCTCAAGATCCATCCAGTGTTTCATGTCTCCCTACTCAAGCCAGTCATCTACAATCGGTACTCTATCAAGAGTAAACCACCTCCTCCACTTTCCGTAGAGGGAACTTCTGAGTTTGAAGTCAGCCAGATTCGCGATTCCAAGCTACGGGGCAATCGGCTGTACTACCTGGTCCATTGGAAGGGTTATCCTATCTCTGAACGATCTTGGGAACCGGCCTCTCATGTTCATGCTCCAGCTCTTGTCAAGTCTTTTCACAAGAAATACCCTGCCAGGCCCGGTCGGGTCCCCTAGAGAACAAGTCTATCAGAAGTCTATCTGGCTGATATCATGAATTACTTTGGCACAGGCTAACCCTGCTCCATATTGTGAGTACTTTGTTTTTTGGAGATTGTCGTGGGGTCACGTCCTGGATTAAATTCAGAGTGCAAGGATGTTGTTTAAGTTCGCCCTTGCATTTGGGTCTACTTCTGGATATTTCCTAACCTGACACCATCAAATCCGGTTTCGAAGTTATACGCTCCAATATTAAAATAGCACAGTTAAGACAAAAACGATACTTTGACCTACATCGACGCCATCCGCCAACTTTTAAGGTTGGTGAAAGGGTTTGGTTATCAACCAAGACTTAAAACTTGGAACTCCTTCAAAGAAACTCAGCGCCTTATTCATTGGTCCTTACTCCATCGCTAAGGTGATAAACCAAAATGCTGTACGCTTGACACTCCCAGCACATCTCCATATTCATCCAACCTTCCACGTTTCTCTCCTTAAGCCATACCTAGAGAACAAGTTTCCTGGGAGATCTCTTTCTCCTCCTGCTCCCGTTGTGATAGATGGCGATTTGGAATATGAGGTTGATCAAATATTGGACTCTAGATTGTGTAGAGGGAGACTCAAATACTTAGTCAGATGGAAGGGTTATGACTCTTCTGAAGATTCTTGGATTCCCGTCTCTGACCTGAGAGCCCCTCGTCTTCATTCTGACTTCCACAAACGTTACCCTCTCAAGCCCTCGCAGCCCTGAGGTCTGCCTTACTCGGGGGTCCTGTAATGCTCTAACTTACTGCCCCTTTAAGTATGGCCCTCCTCCTTCAGCCTATTTAAGCCAGCACTTCCTCTAACACTCTGCTTAGGTATCTTCAATTGCAGAGAGTTTCCTTCCTGTGCAACTTACTGAAGCCAATCAACTACAGACTGCTGTTGCTCTACAGTCTGTATCAGCTGCTAACCTACAGGAGCTGCAGTCTTTCTCAATGCTTCTGGATTCACTTTCAGTTTCTCTATAACAGCAGGACACTCCACACTGAAGCTGCATTGTTCCTCTCCTGCTGGCTGGAAAAGCCTTTAACCTTAACTACTGAATTACTGCTGGCAATCACTGCTCTAATGATCTCCTAGACAGGACTGCATTCCTTCCATAAGATAAGTTGTTTCCCTTACAATGTATGCTTATGTGTGTTGCTCATTTACTCTCACAAAGTCTGTGCTTGCTATAATCTGTAATACAACAAATCTTACTAGTTCTTTTTGCTAACAGCACACACACTAATCATCAACTTGTTATAACCTGTTGCTTAAATGGACTGCAATTAACAAACTAACTTTGTCTCTAACTGCTATTTATGAACTACTAATCTAAAACAGAGATTGTTTATTTTCCATTAATCTCAAGGCAGCCCCTGTGTTCAGATAATGTTTTTACATCTACCCACAACATTAGTATCAGCTGCTAGCCAGCAATGTTCACCCTTAATTAACCAGCTATTGCTAGCAGTCTTGCCTGCACTCTCAGACTCACACTGCTACTGATAGTTAAATCAATTTGCAGTTTCCTCTGGTGTGGTCTCTTGTCAATGATTCCACTCTAACAAGTACTACTAACAAACTCTGATATGACAGTAGGCTTTGATAAATGGGTCGAATCAAGCTTGCCACAATTATGCTGCGGAATTCCAGCGTATTTGTGGTTGACGGCTTGATAAATATCCCTCATTGTCGGTAGGGAGTATGTATTATATGTATATTATATAGATTTGATATTGTGCACAGGCCTAATGTTTGGATGTATAAGAATACATACTAAATCAATATACCCATGTTTGGACTTGTAAATACGTGGGGGGCTGTCACTGGAATAAAACAGAGATGCACATTGTTTGGGATATTTTCTCTGACTCCTGGCTGGAACACTCACTTTGTGACCTGTACCCCTGCAAAATAGTGATACCTTCTTAACGTTTGATCAATAGAATATATAGATATTGAATTCTCATAATGGTAACTGATAACATATTAACAGGTGTTTTATATTTTTAATTTCTTTCATGTAATTGGAAAGAGTCCATGAGCTAGTGACATATAGGATATACAATCCTACCAGGAAGCGCAAAGTTTCCCAAACCTCAAAATGCCTATAAATACACCCCTCACCACATCCACAATTCAGTTTTACAAACTTTGCCTCCTATGGAGGTGGAAAAGTAAGTGTGTGCTAAAGATTTCTACGTTGATATGCGCTTCTCAGCATTGTTGAAGCCCGATTCCTCTCAGAGTACAGCGAATGTCAGAGGGACGTGAAGGGAGTATCACTTATTGAATACGATGATTTCCCTAACGGGGGTCTTTTTCATAGGTTCTCTGTTATTGGCCGTAGAGATTCATCTCCTACCTCCCTTTTCAGATCGACGATACAGGGAGTGCAGAATTATTAGGCAAGTTGTATTTTTGAGGATTAATTTTATTATTGAACAACAACCATGTTCTCAATGAACCCAAAAAACTCATTAATATCAAAGCTGAATAGTTTTGGAAGTAGTTTTTAGTTTGTTTTTAGTTATAGCTATTTTAGGGGGATATCTGTGTGTGCAGGTGACTATTACTGTGCATAATTATTAGGCAACTTAACAAAAAACAAATATATACCCATTTCAATTATTTATTTTTACCAGTGAAACCAATATAACATCTCAACATTCACAAATATACATTTCTGACATTCAAAAACAAAACAAAAACAAATCAGTGACCAATATAGCCACCTTTCTTTGCAAGGACACTCAAAAGCCTGCCATCCATGGATTCTGTCAGTGTTTTGATCTGTTCACCATCAACATTGCGTGCAGCAGCAACCACAGCCTCCCAGACACTGTTCAGAGAGGTGTACTGTTTCCCCTCCTTGTAAATCTCACATTTGATGATGGACCACAGGTTCTCAATGGGGTTCAGATCAGGTGAACAAGGAGGCCATGTCATTAGATTTTCTTCTTTTATACCCTTTATTGCCAGCCACGCTGTGGAGTACTTGGACGCGTGTGATGGAGCATTGTCCTGCATGAAAATCATGTTTTTCTTGAAGGATGCAGACTTCTTCCTGTACCACTGCTTGAAGAAGGTGTCTTCCAGAAACTGGCAGTAGGACTGGGAGTTGAGCTTGACTCCATCCTCAACCCGAAAAGGCCCCACAAGCTCATCTTTGATGATACCAGCCCAAACCAGTACTCCACCTCCACCTTGCTGGCGTCTGAGTCGGACTGGAGCTCTCTGCCCTTTACCAATCCAGCCATGGGCCCATCCATCTGGCCCATCAAGACTCACTCTCATTTCATCAGTCCATAAAACCTTAGAAAAATCAGTCTTGAGATATTTCTTGGCCCAGTCTTGACGTTTCAGCTTGTGTATCTTGTTCAGTGGTGGTCGTCTTTCAGCCTTTCTTACCTTGGCCATGTCTCTGAGTATTGCACACCTTGTGCTTTTGGGCACTCCAGTGATTTTGCAGCTCTGAAATATGGCCAAACTGGTGGCAAGTGGCATCTTGGCAGCTGCACGCTTGACTTTTCTCAGTTCATGGGCAGTTATTTTGCGCCTTGGTTTTTCCACATACTTCTTGCGACCCTGTTGACTATTTTGAATGAAACGCTTGATTGTTCGATGATCACGCTTCAGAAGCTTTGCAATTTTAAGAGTGCTGCATCCCTCTGCAAGATATCTCACTATTTTTTACTTTTCTGAGCCTGTCAAGTCCTTCTTTTGACCCATTTTGCCAAAGGAAAGGAAGTTGCCTAATAATTATGCACACCTGACATAGGGTGTTGATGTCATTAGACCACACCCCTTCTCATTACAGAGATGCACATCACCTAATATGCTTAATTGGTAGTAGGCTTTCGAGCCTATACAGCTTGGAGTAAGACAACATGCATAAAGAGGATGATGTGGTCAAAATACTCATTTGCCTAATAATTCTGCACACAGTGTATACTCTCAATTTACCATTACCTCTACTAATAACTGTTTTAGTACTGGTTTGGCTATCTGCTATATGTGGATGGGTGTCTTTTGGTAAGTATGTTTTTTATTTCTTAAGACACCTCAGCTATGGTTTGGCACTTTATGCATTTATATAAAGTTCTAAATATATGTATTGTACTTATATTTGCCATGAGTCAGGTTCATGTATTTCCTTCTGCAGGCTGTCAGTTTCATATTTGGGGAATATAAACATCTTTTAAAAATGAAATTTATTTCTTACCTGGGGTTTAGTCTTTTTTTCAATTGACTACTTTTTACAAATTGTGGGCGGTATTAGGCCAGCAGGTGCGACAAATGCTAAACTTTATTGCGTCATTCTTGGCGTAAAAATTTTTTTGGCACGAAAAAGTACGTCTATGACGCAAGTTCGTCACTTCCGGCGTCGTACTTGACGCTGAGACCTTTCACACTGTTGCGTCATTAGTGACGCGAGTGTGTCATTTCCGGTTATTTTTGGCGCCAAAAAAGTTTAGTTACGTTGTGCGTCATACTTGGCGCCAAACTTTTTCATTATTTCAATACCCCATTGATGTTTGCCTCTTGCTTTTTTCTATCAGAGGGCTATGCTATTTGCATTTTTTCCCATTCCTGAAACTGTCATATAAGGAAATAGATAATTTTGCTTTATATGTTGTTTTTTATCTTACATATTGCAAGATGTCTCAACCTGATCCTGCCTCAGAAGTTTCTACTGGAACATTGCTGCCTGACATCGGTTCTACCAAAGCTAAGTGCATTTGTTGTAAAATTATAGAAATTATTCCACCGAATGTCATTTGTAATAGTTGTCATGATAAACTTTTACATGCAGATAGTGTTTCCATCAGTAATAGTACATTGCCAGTTGCAGTTCCTTCAACTTCTAATGTGCATGATATACCTGTAAATTTTAAAGAATTTGTTTCTAATTCTATTATGAAGGCTTTGTCTGCTTTTCCACCTTCCAATAAACGTAAAAGGTCTTTTAAAACTTCTCATTTAGATGATGAAATTTCAAATGACCAACAACATAATAATTCATCCTCTTCTGATGAGGATCTATCTGAAACAGAAGATCCTTCCTCAGACATTGACAATGACAAATCTACTTATTTATTTAAAATAGAGTATATGTGTTCTTTATTAAAAGAAGTGTTAATTACTTTGGATATTGAGGTAACCAGTCCTATTGACATTCAGTCTAATAAACGTTTAAATGCTGTTTTTAAAACTCCTGTGGTTTCCCCAGGGTTTTTTCCCATTCCTGAGGCTATTTCTGATATGATTTCTAGGGAATGGAATAAGCCAGGTACTTCTTTTATTCCTTCTTCAAGGTTTAAAAAATTGTATCCTTTACCAGCAAAATCTATAGAGTTTTGGGAAAAAATCCCCAAAGTTGATGGGGCTAAACTTACCACTATTCCTATGGAAGATAGCACTTCCTTTAAGGATCCTTTAGATATTAAGCTTGAATCTTATCTAAGGAAGGCCTATTTATATTCAGGTTATCTTCTCAGACCTGCTATTTCTTTGGCTGATGTTGTGGCTGCATCAACTTTCTGGTTGGAAAATTTAGCGCAACACGAATTGGATTCTGACATATCTAGCGTTGTTCACTTACTGCAACATGCTAATCATTTTATTTGTGTTGCCATTTTTGATATTATCAAAATTGATGTTAGATCCATGTCTTTAGCTGTTTTAGCTAGAAGAGCTTTGTGGCTTAAATCTTGGAATGCTGATATGACATCTAAATCTAGATTACTATGTCTTTCTTTCCAAGGTAATAATTTATTTGGTTCTCAGTTGGATTCTATTATTTCAACTATCACTGGGGGAAAAGGAGTTTTTTTGCCTCAGGATAAAAAACCTAAGGGTAAATCTAAGGCTTCTAAACGTTTTCGTTCCTTTCGTCAGAATAAAGAACAAAAACTCAATCCTTCCCCCAAGGAATCTGCTTCCAATTGGAAGCCTTCCTCAAATTGGAATAAATCCAAGCCTTTCAGGAAACCAAAGTCAGCCCCTAAATCCGCATGGCGGTGCGGCCCTCATGCCAGCTCAGCTGCTAGGGGGCAGATTAAGGTTTTTCAAGGATTTTTGGATAAAATCTGCCCAAATCATTGGATTCAGAGCATTGTCTCTCAAGGGTATCCCCAGGGGTTTTTCAAAGTAAGACCTCTTGTGAGAAGATTTTTTCTCTCACGCATCCCTGTAAATCCAGTAAAAGCTCAGGCTTTTCTGAAGTGTGCTTTAGACCTGGAGTCTTCAGGGGTAATCATGCCAGTTCCTTCTCAGGAACAAGGTTTTGGGTTTTATTCAAACCTATTCATTGTACCAAAGAAAGAAAATTTATTCAGACCAGTTCTGGATCTAAAATTTTTTAGGTCTCATGACTGCAGCATCGGATGCGATCCCCTTTGCTTGTTTTCACATGAGACCTCTACAGCTTTGTATGCTGAATCAATGGTGCAGGGATTATACAAAGATATCACAATTAATATCCTTGAATCCCAATGTACGACACTCTCTGACATGGTGGATAGATCACCATCGTTTGGTTCAAGGGGCTTCTTTTGTTCGCCCAACCTGGACTGTGATCACAACAGATGCGAGTCTTTCAGGTTGGGGAGCTGTTTGGGGATCTCTGACAGCACAAGGGGTTTGGAAATCTCAAGAGGCGAGGTTACCAATAAATATTTTAGAACTCCGTGCAATTCTCAGGGCTCTTCAGTTCTGGCCTCTGCTAAAGAGAGAACCGTTCATTTGTTTTCAGACAGACAATATCACAACTGTGGCTTATGTCAATCATCAGGGTGGGACTCACAGTCCCCAAGCTAAGAAAGAAGTATCTCGGATACTTGCCTGCGCGGAATCCAGCTCCTGTCTAATCACTGCGGTGCATATCCCAGGTGTAGACAATTGGGAGGCGGATTATCTCAGCCGCCAGACTATACATCCAGGGGAGTGGTCTCTCCATCCAGATGTGTTTTCTCAGATTGTTCAGATGTGGGGGCTTCCAGAGATGATCTCATGGCCTCTCATCTAAACAAGAAACTTCCTTGGTATTATCAACTTGCTTACATCTTCCTGCCTCTAGTTCTCCTTCCAAGAGTGATCTCCAAACTCATCATGGAACAGTCTTTTGTGTTGCTGGTGGCTCCAGCATGGCCACACAGGTTTTGGTATGCAGATCTGGTTTGGATGTCCAGTTGCCTGCCTTGGCCCCTTCCGTTACGGCCAGACCTACTATCTCAAGGTCCATTTTTCCATCGGGATCTCAAATCATTAAATTTGAATGTATGGAAATTGAACGCTTAGTTCTACACTGTGTGCAGAATTATTAGGCAAATGAGTATTTTGACCACATCATCCTCTTTATGCATGTTGTCTTACTCCAAGCGGTATAGGCTCGAAAGCCTACTACCAATTAAGCATATTAGGTGATGTGCATCTCTGTAATGAGAAGGGGTGTGGTCTAATGACATCAACACCCTATATCAGGTGTGCATAATTATTAGGCAACTTCCTTTCCTTTGGCAAAATGGGTCAAAAGAAGGACTTGACAGGCTCAGAAATGTCAAAAATAGTGAGATATCTTGCAGAGGGATGCAGCGCTCTTAAAATTGCAAAGCTTCTGAAGCGTGATCATCGAACAATCAAGCGTTTCATTCAAAATAGTCAACAGGGTCGCAAGAAGCGTGTGGAAAAACCAAGGCGCAAAATAACTGCCCATGAACTGAGAAAAGTCAAGCGTGCAGCTGCCAAGATGCCACTTGCCACCAGTTTGGCCATATTTCAGAGCTGCAACATCACTGGAGTGCCCAAAAGCACAAGGTGTGCAATACTCAGAGACATGGCCAAGGTAAGAAAGGCTGAAAGACGACCACCACTGAACAAGACACACAAGCTGAAACGTCAAGACTGGGCCAAGAAATATCTCAAGACTGATTTTTCTAAGGTTTTATGGACTGATGAAATGAGAGTGAGTCTTGATGGGCCAGATGGATGGGCCCGTGGCTGGATTGGTAAAGGGCAGAGAGCTCCAGTCCGACTCAGACGCCAGCAAGGTGGAGGTGGAGTACTGGTTTGGGCTGGTATCATCAAAGATGAGCTTGTGGGGCCTTTTCGGGTTGAGGATAGAGTCAAGCTCAACTCCCAGTCCTACTGCCAGTTTCTGGAAGACACCTTCTTCAAGCAGTGGTACAGGAAGAAGTCTGCATCCTTCAAGAAAAACATGATTTTCATGCAGGACAATGCTCCATCACACGCGTCCAAGTACTCCACAGCGTGGCTGGCAAGAAAGGGTATAAAAGAAGAAAATCTAATGACATGGCCTCCTTGTTCACCTGATCTGAACCCCATTGAGAACCTGTGGTCCATCATGAAATGTGAGATTTACAAGGAGGGAAAACAGTACACCTCTCTGAACAGTGTCTGGGAGGCTGTGGTTGCTGCTGCACGCAATGTTGATGGTGAACAGATCAAAACACTGACAGAATCCATGGATGGCAGGCTTTTGAGTGTCCTTGCAAAGAAAGGTGGCTATATTGGTCACTGATTTGTTTTTGTTTTGTTTTTGAATGTCAGAAATGTATATTTGTGAATGTTGAGATGTTATATTGGTTTCACTGGTAAAAATAAATAATTGAAATGGGTATATATTTGTTTTTTGTTAAGTTGCCTAATAATTATGCACAGTAATAGTCACCTGCACACACAGATATCCCCCTAAAATAGCTATAAATAAAAACAAACTAAAAACTACTTCCAAAACTATTCAGCTTTGATATTAATGAGTTTTTTGGGTTCATTGAGAACATGGTTGTTGTTCAATAATAAAATTAATACTCAAAAATACAACTTGCCTAATAATTCTGCACTCCCTGTAAGTCAGAGAGTTTTTTCTCACTCAGTGATTAATACTATGTTACAAGCTCATAATTCTGTCTCTAGAAAGATTTATTATATATACATTTCATGGTGTTCTTCTCATAAATTCTCCTGGCATTCTTTTAGAATTCCTAAAATTTTACAGTTCCTTCAGGATGGTTTGGATAAGGTTTTGTCTGCAAGTTCCTTGAAAGGACAAATCTACGCTCTTTCTGTTTTATTTCACAGAAAGATTGCTATACTTCCTGATATTCACTGTTTTGTACAGGCTTTAGTCCGTATTAAGCTTGTCATTAAATCAATTTCTCCTCCTTGGAGTCTTAATTTGGTTCTGAAGGCTTTACAGGCTCCTCCATTTGATCCTATGCATTCTTTGGACATTAAACTACTTTCTTGGAAAGTGTTGTTCCTTTTGGCTATCTCTTCTGCTAGAAGAGTTTCTGAGCTATCTGCTCTTTCTTGTGAGACTCCTTTTCTGATTTTTTATCAGGATAAGGCAGTTTTGCGGACTTCTTTTCAATTTTTACCTAAGGTTGTGAATTCTATCAACATTAGTAGGGAAATTATTGACCCTTCCTTGTGTCCTAATCCTAAGAATTCTTTGGAGAGATTCTTACATTCTTTGGATGTGGTAAGAGCTTTGAAATATTATGTGGAAGCTACTAAAGATTTCAGGAACACTCCCAGTCTATTTGTTTTATTTTCTGGTCCTATGAAAGGTCAGAAGGCTTCTGCTATTTCCTTGGCTTCTTGGTTGAAACTTTTAATTCATCAAGCTTATTTGGAGTCGGGTCAGGCCCCGCCTCAGAGAATTACAGCTCCTTCTACTAGATCAGTCTCCACTTCATGGGCTTTTAAGAATGAAGCTTCAGTTGATCAGATTTGCAAAGCGGCGACTTGGTCCTCTTTGCATACATTTACTAAATTCTACTGTTTTGATGTATTTGCTTCTTCGGAAGCAGTTTTTGGTAGAAAAGTTCTTCAGGCAGCTGTTTCAGTTTGATTCTTCTGCTTTTTGATTTAAGTTTTTTTCTTTCAAACATGAAAATAAACCTATTTTTTTGGGTTGTGTATTAATTTTTTTCAGCGAAATATGGCTGTTTTTATTTTATTCCCTCCCTCTCTAGTGACTCTTGAGTGGAGATCCACATCTTGGGTATTGATATCCCATATGTTACTAGCTCATGGACTCTTGCCAATTACATGAAAGGATAAATTCATTTCTTTCATATTGGCAAGAGTCCATGAGGCCCACCCTTTTTATGGTGGTTATGATTTTTTGTATAAAGCACAATTATTTCCAAATTTCCTTTGTTGATGCTTTCTACTCCTTTCTTTATCACCCCACTGCTTGGCTATTCATTAAACTGAATTGTGGGTGTGGTGAGGGGTGTATTTATAGGCATTTTGAGGTTTGGGAAACTTTGCCCCTCCTGGTAGGATTGTATATCCCATATGTCACTAGCTCATGTACTCTTGCCAATATGAAAGAAATTAATTTATCAGGTAAGTTCTTACATAAATTATGTTGTTTTAAATCACAGGTATTCTATAGCCATAGTTTAAGTGTAGCTGTTAATTGTAAGTGTAATTTATAGTTACAGGTAGGTGTTCCATAGGCCTATGTAGTCCAGAAATAATTATATTGGTGCAAAGTAATTTAATTAATAGGAAATGTTTTGTATTCCATATTTATAAATTCAGTTTTATCTACTTTGAGATCTTTTAAGAACTGCACATAAATTGGCTATTGTGTTGATAATATACAGATTTCTCTGGTTGATTATTTAAAGTATTATAAGATTATATCGGGTTGAAAATAGTGAATTATATTTCCCTGGAAATTTCATTAGACTTATTGAATTTGAGCTAAGATATCTTACTATAACATTGAGATGTATTTAATTAATCAAGTGTTGTTAAATCATTAATCCATATTTTGGCATTGGATCAATGTTATATATTGTTCTAGTATAATTCATGGGTGATATTTAATAAGCAATTCCTTTGGAGTTAAAGTTAATTTACAGAACTATTGCGTCCATAATACTGAGGTACCAGATGATTCATTAAATATTTTTATAGCTTGCTTTGTATAGAATATTGTAACAACTAGACATATATAATTGGCCATAATTAATACACTATTTTCTGCATAAATATTTTCAATGTGTATATAAAGTTTAACTGGTCAGAACTCAGGAATTAATTTAATTTGCGATTAAATATTAATGTTCATAATAATTTTACTGTCATAATTTCTAATATCTGATTAGCATTTTGAAATACACTACAGAGATTATTTAACGTTTCACTAGAGTGTATTGACAATTTCTATAATATCAGAATTGATATTGCTGACGATAATGTTATGATTGATTATTAATATTCATAATTCCATTAATCAAAAATATTGTTACGTAAATATATAATATGTTAGAGGTTACTGCTGAGATAGAATTAAATAATATTGTAACCTAGGATATATAACATTCTAACCCCTCATTTGGAAGAAAGGATTCTTTTCTTTCATATGAAAGCTTATTTGTCCCCAGGTGATCACCATAAAGAGGCTAAGATAAAGTGATTACCTGCAAAAAAATGTGCAGTAGGGAGTTTTGATTAAGGGAAGTGGGCTTTAATAAATATAGGCAAGAATGAAAGATCATTTGCCCCTTTAGGATGCAGGTGATCAAAATTTCTCATGGTAGTCACCCACCCCACTATTGATAACAGGCATATTTAATTTTTAATAGTTGTTAACACCTTTTTCACCTCTGCTTCACTTACAGAGGGATGAGACCCCTAATTTAAAGAATTACCTGTTGTGAATGATAGGGTTACAGATAGGCTGACCATATTGCCGCTTTAAAAAGGGACACATATGAAAAATACATATGTCAGGGCTGTTTAAAGAAATGGTTTTGTATAAGAACCCTCACATATGTATTTTTCATATGTGTTCCTTCTTAAAGCGGCAATATGGTCAGCCTAGTTACATCCCACATGCACAGTGCAGATTTTGAAGTAGTCTCTAACACAGAAAAAAAGCAGTGAAATTGATATTCAATTGCAATGAGTAAAAAAAACCTAAAAGCATTTAAACACAGGCAGACTCCCACAAACCTATCCGCCTGACATCACAGTTAACAGGAAGCAATTTGCTGCCTGTATTTAACATTTAGCAAGTGTCTACTTGTGCAACACTGCCCCCTGTTTGTGTGAGGCCAATCACAGTCGAGCAGGGTTCTGAAAAAAAAGATGAAGAGAGAGCGCAGCTACGATTCAACAAATGTATTATATAAAATAAAGCATTGAAACATATGCAAACTTTCATTCAAGTAAGCAGTGACAGTTGTCTAAAATTAGTTATGTACACGGGCAGAGTGCTGAAGCCTAGCCGGCAGAGCCCACTGGTCATATAATGTAGACTGATTTCCAGCGTTCACTACACGTCACACAGACTAATTCTCAGCATTCGCAGCCATGTGAATCAAGCTATGGATGGTCAGTTAGGAAAACCGACCTCCAGTCACCCCCTATGCGTTTTGTCCGGGTTACTTTTTCAAGAGTAATTTAGGAATTGGATGCTTGTTCACACTAGCTGATTCCTTAAATACCATGATTTAAACATCCCCTAATGGAAACTTCCATATTGTCACACAAGGAGAATTTCATAATGCATAATAGCAAAAGATAAAAAATAAAAATAAACATTTTTGCACAATTAAAAAAAATAATACATTTAAAATGTATATGCCATATCTTAAGGTTGCATGTATTCTGCAAGAGAGAGTTTATATTTATTTCTGGGCTGTCAATCACCCCTGCTGGACTAGTTTGGGGTGATTGCAAACCGCTAGCTCAGGGCTGCTGTATAAGTTAGGAAGCAGCGATCATCAGACTCTTGCAAGCCTGCACCAAAGGCGAAGGCCTCCGCAGCTTGTTAAATAGAGCCCATAGCAAATATTCAAATTCGTAGATTTTTTTCCTGACAAGTTAAAAGTTATTTTTTCCCCTTGCATCATGTGATAGCTATCAGCCAATCACAAAATGAATATACATATATACTGTGAATTCTTGCACATGCTCAGTAGGAGGTGACGCCTAGAATGTGTGCATATAAAAGGTTTGTGCACATTTTAATAATGGAAGTTAATTGTAAAGTTGTTTAAAATCGCATGCTCTATCTGAATCATAAAATTTAAATTTTTACTTCAGCGTTACTCTTTAGTTAATTGGGGTCGATTTAACAAGCAGCAGATGCTGCATCGATGCCCCATCATTTCTGATCCGCCAGAAACGGAAGTTAAGAAGCAGCGGACTGAAATGATCCCGATCCAATACGATCGGTATGATTGACGGCCTCTGCTAGCGACCGATTAGCCGTGAGTGAGAAGGGGGCGGCATTGCTTGTGCAATGCTAAAAGCCGACAGCGTATGTATGCAAGGAAAGGAAACTAAACATAACATATGGTTGCAAATCTTTTTTAAACTGATGGGCTCTTTTGGCCAACACAGTTACTTATACTTGCAATGCTACCTGCGACCGGATAAGTAAATCTACCCCATTGCGTTTAATATAAATATAGTAGTTTTTACAGGGATGGTCTGCATCCCATTCTCTTGTTTAACCCACCCAATGAACATCAAATAAACTAAAGCGAAAGAATCAAAAGTAGAGCACATGTTAAAAAAAAATCTTTATTCAAGGTAGAAAACATAAATCAATAAAAAAAACATGGGGAAACATCAAGAATCTTACTTGTTTAGCAACAGCATTATTCACAGACTTAGCCCCCAGACACTTGTAATCTGGGGGCTAGATTACAAGTGATGCGCTATTTAGTGCTCCTGCTCGAGTGTAAACACCTCTAGAAGTTTTTGCACTCAATGGTTAGCACATATTACAAGTTAAAAGTAAAAGTTTTGTAAAAACTCGATGCATGCGTAACTTTAGGACCTTGAATATTGTGACCGCACTAACTTTGTCCCCCTCATAGGCTTCGATGGAGAGTGCAGAAGAAAAAAAACCCTTTCATTTCTCAAACGCTAACCCAACAGGAGTTATTAATATTTCACATTCAAATGTTCTTCACATACGTGACGTTGCTATTTTTATTTTAAATACGTATTTCTATATAGATCTGTATGTACCTATACCTATATATCTATTTCAAATATATATATATATATATATATATATATATATATATAATATATATATTTATATGTATATTAATGTGTGTATATATATATATATATATATATATTAGACATGTGTGCAGCGGAAACATTTGTTTTGGTTTGTTTCGGACCAATTCAGATTTTTCGAATTTCGTTTCGGATCGATTTGAATTCGGATACATTCGAATGTATTATTTTCGGCTTCATTCAGATTAAAATAAATTTGGATGTATTCGGATGTATTCGTTTCAGATTTGATTCGTAAATTTGGAAGTTCGGTATGTGTTATGTTGATTGAGATGGTTCCAAGTTACACAAACAGAATCATTTCACTGTTCTATCTCACTAAATTTACATTTTATACTGAATTGTGATTATAAATTAAATTTTTATACTGAATTGTGATTAGTCAATGGTCATTCGAATGTAACGAATAAATCCGAACTAATTCGGATTTATTCGATTTCAACTGCATTCGGATTAGTTTAGTTTCATTGCTAGGGTAATTCGGAAATTCAAATTGATTCGAATGTCCGAATTTGGCGAATTTGGCCGAATTTCATTTCGGAGCGAAACGCACACACACACACACACACACATATATATATATATATATATATATATATATATATATATATATATATATATATTCAAAGGTGGATACAGCGCCTATATGTCCAATATACTGATGGGGTATGTGAGGAGTAAAAAAATGGGTAAAAAGAAAATAAAAAATAATAATAAAAGATAAGATAAAATAAATGAAAGTCCAGCTAAAAATTGCATATAAAATATATGAACTCAGAAGCAATGTTCATATGAGGTCCTAAAAAATGATATAATTCGTAGTGAATCTCCAGATGTAGTTGTTATACAGTTATAGTTGGTATATAATACCCTTACCAGATATTACCTCAATCGAATGAGGTAAGTATGCCGCACTGGGGGTATATATAGATGATTGGATTTCCTCCTTGTATCCTGCGTAGTGCCTCTTGTGGTATTCGTTGACCTCTTGGAGTATGCAGGGATATGTTTCTGATGGTGAATAGATCCCTTACACTTTCCTGTGGGTTAGTGGTTGGCCTCTGGAGTGCTCTTTCTGTCCTGGTATTAACTTTCTCCAGCGTGAGGATACCTGTACTGATATTGTCACCCGATTTCCTGCTTCACAGCTTCCTGCTGACCTCTCTAACGTGCAGATCATTTGTTTGTTCAGCATTAAGGGTGACCTCAGTCTTAACATCACCTGTACTGATATTGCCACTGATTTCCTGCTTCACAGCTTCCTGTTGACTCTTTACATACAGATCAATTGCTTGTTCAGCATTAAGTGTGACTTCAGTCTTAACATCACCTGTGTATAAGCACACACAGCTTGTCTATGTGAGATCAGAGGGGTCTGATCTCACATAGACAAGCTGTGTGTGCTTATACACAGGTGATGTTAAGACTGAAGTCACACTTAATGCTGAACAAGCAATTGATCTGTATGTAAAGAGTCAGCAGGAAGCTGTGAAGCAGGAAATCAGTGGCAATATCAGTACAGGTGATGTTAAGACTGAGGTCACCCTTAATGCTGAACAAACAAATGATCTGCACGTAGAGAGTCAGCAGGAAGCTGTGAAGCAGGAAATCGGTGACAATATCAGTACAGGTATCCTCACGCTGGAGAAAGTTAATACCAGGACAGAAAGAGCACTCCAAGAGGCCAACCACTAACCCACAGGAAGTGTAAGGGATCTATTCACCATCAGAAACATATCCCTGCATACTCCAAGAGGTCAACGAATACCACAAGAGGCACTACAGCAGGATACAAGGAGGAAATCCAATCATCTATATATACCCCCAGTGCGGCATACTTACCTCATTCGATTGAGGTAATATCTGGTAAGGGTATTATATACCAACTATAACTGTATAACAACTACATCTGGAGATTCACTACGAATTATATCATTTTTAGGACTCATATGAACATTGCTTCTGAGTTCATATATTTTATATGCAATTTTTAGCTGGACTTTCATTTATTTTATCTTATCTTTTATTATTATTTTTTATTTTCTTTTTACCCATTTTTTTACTCCTCACATACCCCATCAGTATATTGGACATATAGGCGCTGTATCCACCTTTGAATATACATTTACTCTTACTGTCTAGGGCTTCACAACCCTCCCAGTATTTGTCCTATATAGCCGCCACTATTTCCTATTCACTTTTTGACCAGCGCCTACTACAGAGTATCACTTGTGTCAACTCAGTCCACTGAGGAGACACATTTTACTTATTCCTACATATATATATGTATTTATATATATGAATATGTATAAATGTACACAACACATAGACATAAAATGGAAGAGTTAGTTACAGCAAATGATGAAGGTCTCTTCTCCCTGGGTCCCTAACCTACAGACACATGCATGCCTTAAACCAAACACACTGAGGTGGCACAGGCCCTTTGTAATTCTCCTAGACACATACAAAACACAGAAACGGACTGCACTCTCAAACCAAACTGCGTACACATCCTATGACCCTGCAAAACTCACAGCCCTGTTTGAGGAGCTTAAACAATGTGGGAAAGAAAGAATGAAAATCCCACTCTAGAATGCACAACAGCACTCTCTGCCCTGACTACTTATAGGGAAAATAGAAAATTTAAAAGTTAAAATGTAACTTTTATTAATATATACACATAAAAATAGGGTAAGATTGATTTTAAAACAACAAAGCAAAAGAGGTAGGATAATAAACCCAGGTTAATAGTAAATTATAGGCCTTTGTGGTTCAATGACCTTAAGTAATCTTTCCAGGGTCAATGAACATGGAGCAGTTATGTAACTCTTACAATAAATAAGGCCGCTAACAGAATAAGTTTCTCTAGATCATATATATACCTACAAAACTTCTAGCAGCATATAATCCATGCAGTTCCCTTATATATAATAAATAGGGCCTTTAAATATGGTCGTATTTATAAGTATAGCTAGGATGTAGTAATAAACTACCCCATTCATAGGTAAGGATTGCATCAATCATCTAGAGCATGCATACGGTTTGCTGTTATCCAGCTAATGTAATAACGATACTGTTGAATAATATAGTAATAAATTATGTACTGCAGTTTCAGTCTATGCCCGGTGCTACCAGGTTAGTTAGAGAAAAATGTTAATATGGGGGATATCACATTCATATGCTTATGATGCTTAGTTCAACAAAATAATTCAACTGGCCTAAATATATATAACTCCCATAAAGGCAAAGTATCGTATAATGTATAGATACAACGTTGCAGTTATTCAGACAGTGTTTATATTATAGCAAAAATGTAAAATTATGGCGAGCTATGTATGTCAAGTTAAAGTGCTATTAATCTAACTCACTTATGCGGTGCTACCAAAGTGTTAATATCATCATCCAGATTAAGATAATGTATCTATTAAATATGACATATATCTATACCTCAGGGGATCCACTCAAAAGAATAATAATGAGAGGGTAGAAGAGGTTAATTAAGTCGAATATATCTAAGCACAATAATGGCTATTGCAAAAATATCAGTTGAGAGAGCATATGGTCTTAAATAAGCTGCCTGTGCTGTGTGTGTAATACACATTGTAACCGTCAGTGCCAAATTACTTGTAAGTCATAAATATGGATTCCCCACTAAAAAGAAGTTGTTAATATTGTGATCGTAATCGTGACTGCATACTTTTATAGTAATCCAGCAAATTGTGAGAACAGTACAGGTAAGTTTAATATTGATAAGTGATGTACAGCAGTTTCTGTTTCTGCCTGGTAAAACCAGGTTATTATAAAATAAAATATTTATATGAGGGTGTCACATTCATATACTTTTGATGTTCAGTTCAACAAGATTCTTCAATTAGTCTAAATGATTGCGGCAAGATATTGTATATTACATAGATACAATATTGCAGTTGTTCAACTGTGGATTGTGGCGGGCTGTATCATTTAAAGTGAAACGCTATTATTCTAGCTCACTTATGTCTCTTATTTCAAGTTAAAGTGGTCTATCTATTAAATACGATATGCTTCTACATTTATACCTTCAAACTTCTGCTCAAAAATTAAGAGCCTAGCGGTTGTTAGTTGAGTCAAATGTGTGCTAGTATTATGCAGTAAGCTTTAACTCATAGAGCATTTAGTTTAAAGTAAACTCCCCGTGCTGTGTGTATATTGCACACTGCATCAGTCAGTGTGACATTATTTAATCACTAAAGATATGAATTCCCCATACGGAGTAGTGATAAACACTATAATCATGATAGTAACTGCGTATCATATGTTTGTCAATAAAAATGCTGGTTAGTAGGTTTGAGTGTGTTTACACTTTTACAAATGCTATGATTCCAGCACTTAAATGTGCCGTTGTTTTTATAACTCCTGCTTGTAGTATGTTGCATATTAATTCACCATACGGTATCAACCAATTAAGTGCCGTATTAGGCTTCTACTATATGCAGTTAATATTGGTTTAGTTTAATAGCTGCTTCGTAATTTAAAACAACTATACTCAAACACTAACAGCTAGTCAAGTTCTGTATTCAATGGCTACTGTTTGCGGTAAATATTAGTTTAATTGAATAACTGCTCCATAAGTTCATCTTAAACAACTTTTCTTCCAAGGCTAAAAAGAGCCCCCATTTGCTCTAAAAGTGCTCACTAACGCGTTTCGCCCTACTGGACTTTTTCAAAGGCCTCTGTGAGGAACTTACCTAAGGGATCTCTGCTCCCAGTCCGGCTCCCTGGTCTTGGCAAATGCAGATAATGATTGCTTCAGTCTTGGCATCCCACGTGGAGGCACGGCAAGACTCAACTGCTTCTGCTCCTGCTGCTGCAACTTCCCCTAGGCGCCCATGGCACACGCTGCCAAAATTTAAAGGGGCCATGTCCTAATTACCAGAACTCACACCTGCAGGACTCAGTTCCTATAAAAGTTCACTCAGACTATCACTCTGGGGTGAATGTTTGCCTACCCTACCTTGTTCCTGGTTCCTGAAAGCCAAAAAAATACTTACCAGATACTGTGTATGCTTACCTTGTTACAGAGACCATGCATACCTACCTAGTACCTGTATATGCTCTCCTGGTTCCTGAAAGCCACTCACTGATGAAGTGTCCCACAGGAAGGAAACACGTTGAATTGCTTTCTCTGTTGGGGTGGTATAGTATGCCTGTACCCTGTTTGCCTGTTTGTTTTTTTAAATATATTTTTATTGAGGTTTTTAGAATGCACAACACATAATACTTATACATATTCAGTGAAAATCAAAAGACAGGATATGCTCTTAATAAAATTGCCGAATATACAGTTAAGCGTGTTTTTAGCTGTTAATCAACAAGATAGTTCTAACTTTGTTGAAAGATATACAGCATCTAAATATGTCTCCAGTAACGTAAGCACTGACTAATGTACCAATGATGTCACTCTTATTGAACAGGTTTTTTCCCTTGGGACAGGGACCTCCAGGAGGGGGGGGGGACAGACCTCATACACAGAACCAAGAGAGGTACCAACTGAGGGCAAATCGCTCCAGCACAAAATACAAATAAACAATGTCATTAATGTTTCTTCTAAAACTTTGACGCAAGCACAGATTGAAGTCTTAGGCTATGGCTTGGGATTTGCACCTTCTGTAAATTTCAATCTATTTCAAACTCTAATTGACTTAAATAAATTGGTTAGAAACATCACCTTAAAGAAATACTTTGCTAATAAAACAGATATGGATGCCAATCCAACCACTACAGGTGCCAGTAATACAGCTAGGCAGGTAGAGTTCCCTACATTTCAGGATAATTGTGATATAGCCTGCCTTCAGGCCCTTGAAGCAGTGGGTCTACCTACCCAGGGCACCACCAACAGTGGAGCCAAATTTCGTGATAGGTCTAGGTTCTACCCCATTCACTATAGAGGTCACATTGTTGAGACCTTTTATGATAGGGTAGAGAGGGATCTTATTGCCCTTCAATCTGACCAGGCGCCTAAAAGACATAATCTTTCTTTAAGACAAAAACAAGCTCTTAGAGATCTTGAACAAGATACTTCCATCGTGGTGCGCCCTGCTGATAAGGGTGGCACCACGGTGGTAATGAATAGAACTGATTATGTCTCGGAGGTGCTGCGCCAGCTAGAAAACACACGGGACTATGAGGTATTGTCCAATAATCCCACCAATGCTTAAAAAAAGAGGTCAGGGATATTTTGGATGATGGGGTGGAACACGGGTATTTGGATTTACACACTGCTCAGTATTTGGGTGTTTCTTTTCCTAAAGTACCCGTGTTCCACCACTTCCCTAAGGTCCATAAATCTCTTAGTGAAATTAAGGGTAGGCCCATTGTGAGTGGGATCGATTCCTTACTCGAACGACTCTCCCAGTGGTTGGATGCCCTCCTACAGCCCATTGTAATTAACCTTCTATCATACACTCGTGACTCTAAACATATACTTAATCTTCTATCTGAAGTACAGTGGGATGAGACCTGTAGCTGGCTAACAATAGATGCTGTGTCTCTATACTCGTCCATACCCCATTGTAAAGGCATTGAGGCTGTCAAATTTCACCAATTCCACAGAATTTACTTTTGATTTTCAAAAATATATTCTCAGAGTACTTGAGTTTCTTTTAACCCATAATTTTTTCTGCTTTGAGGGTGTTTTCTATCTCCAGAGATGTGGCACAGCTATGGGGGCGAAGTTCACCCCATCCTACGCCAATCTCTATCTCGGCTGGTGGGAGCTGTGCCACATCTTTGGAGATAGCAATCCCTTCAGGGAACATATCAGATTTTTTAAACGGTTCATTGATGATCTGTTGATCATATGGACGGGTCCTGCGTATTTGGTGAAGGAATTTGTCAACTATCTCAATTATAATACCATAATCCTACAGTTCACTTATGAATTTAATTCTAAGTGTATAACATTTTTGGATCTGTATTTGACAGGGGATGCTGAGGGGTAATATACATTACCAAGGTATATCGCAAACCAATTTCAGGAAATTCACTGCTACATGCAGATAGTTGTCATCCGAGGAATATATCCTATGCAGTAGCAAAAGGGCAGTTCTGCCGCCTCAAGAGAAACTGTAGCAAAGAAGTAGACCTTCTTAGTGAATCTAATGAACTAGAATGCAGACTACGTGAAAGGAAATATAGCTCCAGTCACATTAAAGAAGCACGCCGTAAAGTACAAGATATACCTAGGCAGAAGTTGCTTAAAGATAATGAAACACAACAGAATACTAGTATCTTTCAAGGTGTCCACTTTGTGACCACGTACAGTGATCAGTACCCCAAGATCTGCAGCATTGTTAAAAGACACTTTCCCCTGCTCGCGGCGGATGATTTGTTGAAAGATACAGTCAAAAAAGGTATTTGATGGCACTTATAGGAAGAGGTCGTACCTTAGGCAGCATACTGTCACCGACCCAACTCAAACCACTACACAATTCACAGAGTTCCTGGTTACATCACAGGGTCATGTTTAGATGTGGACACCGTAGATGTAGACCTTGTGACTTGTACAAAATGTCTGACTCCTTTCAATCTTCAGTGACAGGCAAAAGGCTACGAAATTAAGGTCATGCATAAACTGTACACATACAGGGGTGATCTATCTGATAACCTGGCATCCAATGCAACATTCAGTACACAGACTTACATCTTGGTGACATTAATACTCGTATCAGGGAACATATCTCTACTATAGAAAGAGGGAAATCATCCTCTCTACTGGTACATACATTTTGCTACCGTTCATAATGGCAAGCTGGATTTTTTCAGATGGGACTGCCATTGAGAAAGTAGTAAAACCTAAGAGAGGGGGTGATACTGATGTTATTCTAGCCAAACGAGAGGTGTTCTGGATATTTCACCTCAAAACCAGGACCCCCTCACGGCCTAAATTCCTGATATGACCTGATACATTTTTGGGAATTACTTTTTCTCAGGTCTCCATCTATTATTGGCCTGTTATTCCACTTTTTATCTATCTAGGTCTACTCTTTTGGAAACATATCTTCATTATTTTTATAAATAAAAAAATAATATATTGCACTTTACATACAGTATACATTTCTACTATTTTAAACCATCAGGTTTTATTTGTTTAAATATATTCTATCCCCTTCTATCACACCTACTTGGCATATTCAGCCTAGTTCAGATTAGTATTTAATATAGGATCCTCTAATGGTGGATCCTGTTGGCACCTTCTATCATCTATCTAATTTTGCTTAAAGGTCTCAATAGAGTAAAATATATGGTTTCTTTAAGATGCTTTATACATTCATGACATATTTGTGCAATATTTATGTCTATTAATTAGACTTCTGAATTTATACATTGCAATCCAAGCTTGGATATATCTAAGAACAATTTCTGCTGCCCTATCCTATTGATACAGTAGAGAGTAATGTACATGATATATGATGATGTATCCTATCCCCTGCTTCATGCAGGATATTTATGTATTTACTTTATCTATTAATATAGTTGGATACATACATATCCCATTTACATTATGTGGCTTGTGTCTTTTCAGAGGTATTTTGCACTTTGTATTTTGTATTTTGTCTATGTATTTTCATCTAACAAATGTAAAATTAAACAATTTGTGAAAATGGAAACACAACACATGCATAACAGATGTATTAATATTAGCCCATGTGTATATTGAATATGTACTAAGGTGTAAATTTTCAGCCTAATCATTTCTTAGTAATGAGTACTATTGGTTCAAGCTCTTACTGATGTCCTTTAACTATGTACTTGTGTTATCAGCTTTGCATCAGTTTTTATTCAATTTGTTTAAAGTATTACTTATCTTGCTATACATTTTGCAGCTCAAGAGTTAACTACTTGTGTGTGGCTCCAGAAGTGGGCGTCTCTCACTCTCAATTTTTCTTACCAATCATGGTGGTACTAGCGTTACCTGTTTTAAACCTTTACAGAGTATGGTATAGCATGCTATGACTACGGCCACCATGGCCGAAACATGTTAGCAGCTTCACGTATGCTCATTTCTGTTTTGGGATGCCTCCCATTTTTAACATTTTGAAATAAAGTTTTTGGATTTTACCTGTACAGCGGCTCACTCCTTCATTCACCTTCATTTTCTACCAGCCTCCTGAACCGCTGTTACTGCCCGCCTGGTCGGGTTCTGATAGTTTAGCCCAGGTACCTTCATCCTGATTGGGGACTTCCCCCCCTCCGCAACACACGTCACGGAGGACGTCATGGGAGCGTCTTTTTCGGATAGCAGCAACACACGCTGGCGGCGTGTGTTTGAGGAGAAGCCAGATTAGCAGCTTACGGCAGGGGGAGGGACCAGTTTTCTTAGTCGGGGCAGAGAAAGTTACGGCCCCGAAGTCCCTCCTTGCGCCCAGGAAAGCGATCGGCAATTAAGGTATAACTTTTACCCGTTTTACTGCACATAGAGGTAGGTGGGGGGGGGGGGGGAATCATCAAAAGGACAACACCCGATATTTGTTTCTCAGGGTCCTGGTGAAGATTAGTTCCGATACACTGACTTTTTCTCTCTTTATGGTTATATATGAACTGTTGCAGTGTGCCTATTGCGCCTCGTATTTTAGCTGTTAATCCACATATTATCTAAGTATGAAGTAGGCCTAATAACCTGCTTCTTAATTATAGATATACATTATTATGAGAGTGATGTCCCAAACTCAGGATGAACATAGTAGATCAATATCAAGGACATTAGGTGGAGAATAAGTCTATAATAAAATTGAACACATTGTAATAACAGGTGCAATGTTATAGTCACGAGTATTATATAAATAAGATAGGCCTACTGTTGGAACACACGAAAAGGGAGCAAAGTTCACATGCCATATCTGTCCTATGTGTCAACAAATAAAGTGTGATATATAGCGCTGAAACCTTATTTTTATATTATAGTAAAGTAATATTCCCACCCGAGTAGTTAGACGGGTCACTTTTTGGCCTGATTAGGTGTATGAAACCAGGGAAAAGGAAAAACTAATTTTTGTAGTGTCTCTCTTGGACCTTAGTACATATCGGAAAATAAATCTAGCATCTTATATGGTATGTGACCGGTGTAAAACAACTATTGATAGTTACGACTAAGCAATGCAGTAGCCTGATCTGTAGATATGTATAGTACAGGATAATTAGATATGAATCTGGAGGAGGATATATAGGTATTCTAGAAGTCTACTAGGAGGTACCCAATAGTAGGAGTGCTGTAGGACCCTCTCATGGGCCTGAGATATTTGGGTGTCAAATACTGCACTTCCCAATATTTTGGGCAGCAAGGGCTACTAGGCATTATGTGGTTTAAATTGGGATCATATTTTGAATAGTGAGTTGATGGACAAGCACATAAAAAATCCATAACATAGATTATATATAACAAGGGGATATATAAAGAATAGAGGTTAGTGGGAACTCCTCTGACTAAAGAGGACTAGAGAACATGTTAACTACTATGGTAATAAAAAGGAACCTGGGAGTGCAATAGCTCTTTATAGAATTAAGATTAGTCTAGGGATATATAATATATGTTTGTTGGTCAAACCCTGAAGGACAATAAAACAGCCAAATAATAACCCTCATAGCATAGTCTCCTGATATAGATATATAGCTATATGTAAGCAGTATAGGGGTGATGCTAGTTATTTTAAAATTAGAGCCTATTGTTGACTGCAGAGATTCAAGTTATTGCTCCAAAACACAGCTCTATCCTCTATGTTAAACACAATCCTACTAGCATAATACCCTGATAAGTTGGTAAAACTGGGTTTGTATATTTTAGCAGCATGTCACATGGGTTGGAGAATTCAGTTATAGTGCAGGACACACCAAACACCAAAAGAAAAATGTCCATATTCGATATGAGACTATGGAAACAAATACTGTAGATTATCACACTATGTCTCCATATAAAGGCTCAGCTCAAACATGTTATATGGGCAACAACTGGGAGAGGGAAACCCCTAGACAAGTATAGTGATTGTTTAAACCGGATGCCTGCTTTGGGATCATGGGCGAAAGTCTCCACTTCATCTCCTTTTCTAACAGAAATTAGCCCCGGACACTGTGGGATTGCAGAGCTGTGAAAGAATCCACCAGGTAATAAGGGGGAGATCATAACAGCTAAGAGCCCAGCTATACAGCAACCTTGGAACCTTATACACTATCCTTTTGTGGTGACTATTAATTGTGACTCTACTTTCCAGCTACTAACCGGGGAAGTCCTTTTCTAACAGAAATTAGCCCGGACACTGTGGGATTCTAGAGCTGTGAAAGAATCCCCTTCACCTTCATGTAACGCCGTCATAGATTGAGATGTCCCTTTAGTAAGTCAGGAGAAAACAGGATCTTTAAACCTCGGCCGGGGAAAGTCGGCCATAATTCCCCGGTTAGTAGCTAAAGTAGAGTCCACAATTAATAGTCACCACAAAAGGATAGTGTATAAGGTCCCGTAGGGCTGCTGTATAGCTGGGCTCTTAGCTGTTATGATCTCCCCTATCCCGGGTAGATAAGCATCGTGTAGACTCGAGCCATTAGCTGTTGTGGGCTGTCAGGGCGGGGAGAGAAACATGAAGGCATCGTCCACATCTTTGCATGGTCTTCCCTGTAGTTGCTGTATCTTGACTCGTGGTAGGGGAGATTAATCCACAACAGGATTTCCTGTCAACACCGGTGTGGGAATGGACCTCAAAGCAGAGTGACTGGTGCTTCCCTGGACTGAGGATTGAACCGTAGTGATAAGATCATTGATGCTGTCAGTCATCTGTTCAAATGTGTTTAATAGGGTGTGCAGGGTCTCATAAAACTCCCCTATCTGTGTAGCGGGAAAAAAGAGCTTCACAATATCTAGGTTGATTGCAAAGTTAGATCTATAGTAAACTGTTTCATAACCCGGTTTCTCGGGGGGGGGGGGGGTATCTTGCGGTGGTCTAGGCCTGTGATGGCGTGTCTCGCAGATGAAAAAGATCTTATTCTAGAGATGGCGGTGCTTACCGGATGGCTTCACTGAAGGGTCTAGACCATTAGCTCTATTACAAGACGGACTCTTCGACTACTCCAGTGTTCTTAGAGGATATTTGGGTATTCCAGTCGAATATTAGAACATATATTTTGTAATTAACCCCTGATTTTAGTTCTTATAGTAGGGAGCTCTCTAGGGACACTGGTCTGGTCACTTCAGTAGTTGGCTCCGCCCCCGCATTGTTATTGTTTTTAATGCATATCGAATAAAGTTTCTCTTTCTACAGAATCTACAGTTTGCTCCCCATTTTCCCCATCAAGTAAAAGAACTGTCTCAGTCACAGAAAGCTGCACAGCTTACAGGGACTCAGGCAAATGTTATACTGGTATATATATATATATATATATATATATATATATGTATATATTTTAACAAAAATAAAAAAGTTTATAGAGTACCCTAGCCAGCATCATCTCATTAAAAATAAAATTATAAAGTACAGGGACAGAGTTCAGAGTAGAAACCAGGACCCTATACAGAATCAAAATCACAAAAGTATAGCAAAATCACTTTTAATGATCAATTGAACTGAATCATTATACCCCTTAACAATGCTTAAGTGGCCACTCCAAATAACCAAACACCTAAGGAGATCTCCCAATATCATCACATACATAAAAAGCTGTATGAAAAACTGTATACATTGATATGATATAATACATCCAATATTAATAAGTATAAGAATTGATCATAGAGTCACTGTTCTTTATCTAGATCTTAGAATAATAGGACAGTTGATTAGTGTAGCTTCCAGAGTGTTAAAACATTCCAAATCTCAATGGTAAATTTTCCACATGCTCCTATATTATTGCAATCAGGAAGTACAGCTTAGCAGAAAAAAACAGCAGAGTACATACATCTCCCAGATATTGTGAAATATTTATCAAGAAAACCTTGCCTAGAAGTAGTTTGTTAGGGTATCCAGGCCCCTATCACAAAATTTTCACTGAGGTATAGGTATAGGTTTAATCTCATCCATTCTGCCGAGACGACCTACTGCTTGCAGTCTTAATGCTTTTTCTGACTAATTCCTTTTAGCTTTAGCTTAGCAAAGAATTCTGGGTAAGATATGCAAATGAGGTTCTCAATCAAACCTTCTCCCAGCTGATGAGTGGCAAAAACCACGGAACAGTCTGTCCTGGGATGGTTATGAATCACTGCACTAACCTTAGCTAAGCTTATAGGATGTGTGAACAACGATGCTTTGGCGTAAAGGGAATCTGCTGATAAGCAGACTTGAAGTAAAAAAGTGTGTCATTGTGAACATAATTTGCATATCTTACCCAGAAACAGTCTGTCCTGGGATGGTTATGAATCACTGCACTAACCCTAGCTAAGCTTATAAGCTGTTTGTACAGCGATGCTTTGGCGTAAAAGGATTCTGCTGAAAAGCAGACTTGAAGTAAAAAAAAGCGTTGTGAACCTCATTTGTATAATTTACCTAGAATCCTTTGCTGCATTGGAAGCAATGTAATTCAGAGGTGTTATGTGGGAAAAACAAGCCTTCTGGCCTGTCTAGATATGTTAATGAACTACACAATGAGTTATTTTCTGTCTCTCTCTCTCTCTCTCTCTCTATATATATATATATATATATATATATATATATATATATATACTGTATATATATATATATGTATATATATATATTATATAGATATATGTATGCCAAAGATACCCGCACTCTCTAAGTAAAGATAATGCCGAGGTGCACTCAGACGTATCTGTAGAAATAAACTCTATATTAAACACTTGATTGCATCACGGCTAGTGCCTCCTTTGGATTATTTTTATATATATATATATATATATATAATATACAGTATATATATATACATATGTGTGTGTGTATATATACAGTATATATATATATATATATATATATATATATATATATATATATATATAAAACATGTTTTAAAGGAATCTATGCATGATACAAGTTTCTTTGTTAACCTTGCATGAACACGTATGTCTTAATTCCTTTCCTTTTTGTTATGACTTTTAGTGTGCCTGGCTGCCGGTGTGTATATCTACAAGTGGGTTACAATAAGGTGGATGTATTTGACACATGGCATGACTTGTTTGTTATTGCATTGACAATGACTTATTTTGCTGCCATTAACCAGTATTCTCTATCTTTGGATGGAAGTGCCTTTGCAATTTAACCCTTGGCTTACTACTGACACTTTGCATTAATGCATATGTCAAGCTTTTATCAATATGGATAATCTGCAGTCCCTAATTTAGATCTTCTTAGGCTTTTGTGGCTACTAATTGTTGCTTTTTTCAAGGTGGAACAATATGAGATCATGTTTGATGTGTTTGACATATAATAAACGAATTATTTTGTACATTAGTATTAATTGTTTCTTATTGGAAATTTATTTTCATTGACCTGGCTCTGGTATTGTGAATTATTATCAATTTTGGATCAGAGGGTACTGGCTAAGGTTTTTTTCCCTTTCCTTTTGTAACACATGCATATATATAGTTTTATTATACTTTTATTCCCTAACACTTTACTTCAGGTCTTAAGTCATGCTAATTTGTTTAGAATAGAATAAAGAACAGAAATACTTATTACATACAAATGATAACATGGTATGAGTTGATGTTAATAGATCAAAGGTATCCTTTTATAAACGCACACAGTGTTACTGACAATGCTCTGTAGTTAGTCTCAGTTTCACTATGTAACTCTGTACATCCTACACATTGTTATTTTTTTTTTACAGGTAAAATTTGGTTTTTATTTAATTTCATAGGTACGTTTTTTTTATTTTAACCCCTTAACGACCAAGGACGTACGCCACACGTCCTCAAAAAAAAATACAGTTAATGACCGCGGACGTGTGGCGTACGTCCTTGGTCTGGAAAGCAGCTGGAAGCGATCCTGCTCGCTTCCAGCTGCTTTCCGGTTATTGCAGTGATGTCTCGATATGGAGGCATCCTGCAATAACCCCCCTTGGCCATCCGATGCAGAGAGAGCCACTCTGTGGCCCTCTCTGCACCGGACATCGGTGGCCGGTATCGTTGGCGGGTGGGAGCTTACGTTGGAGGCGGGTGGGCAGCCATCGATGCTCTGTGTGGAGTGGAGGGGGGCGGGATCGAGGGCGGAACCTACGGGGGCACGCACGGGAGCGCGCGCGTGCACGGGGGGGGGTGGTGGACGGGCGCGTGCATGGGCGGGAGTGGGTGGGAACCGCTACACTACAGAAAAAAAAAGTTCAAAGTAAAAAAAAATATACATTTTCAGTATTATAAATGTAATCTAAGGGATCTGGAAGGGGTTGGGGGTTGGTCTTGGTGGGGGGGGGGAAAGCTACACTACAGAAAAGGGAATTTTTTTTAAGAAAAGCCACATTTTTTACAAAACTGGGTACTGGCAGACAGCTGCCAGTACCCAAGATGGCACCCATTAAGGCAGAGGGGAAGGGTTAGAGAGCTGTTTGGTGGGGGATCAGTGAGGTTGGGGTCTAAGGGGGGATATTACACATCAGCATATGTAAATATGCTTCTTTTTTTTTTTTTAAAAAAAGGGCCAAATACCTTTTATTTTAGTACTGGCAGAGTTTCTGCCAGTACTTAAGATGGCGGGGACAATTGTGGGGTGGGGGAGGGAAGAGAGCTGTTTGGGAGGGATCAGGGGGTCTGATGTTTCAGGTGGGAGGCTGAGCTCTACACTAAAGATAAAATTAACCCTGCAAGCTCCCTACAAGCTACATAATTAACCCCTTCACTGCTAGCCATAATACACGTGTGATGCGCAGCAGCATTTAGAGGCCTTCTAATTACCAAAAAGCAATGCCAAAGCCATATATGTCTGCTATTTCTGAACAAGGGGGATCCCAGAGAAGCATTTACAACCATTGGTGCCATAATTGCACAAGCTGTTTGTAAATAATTTCAGTGAGAAACCTAAAATTGAGAAAAATTTAACGTTTTTTTTAATTTGATCGCATTTGGCGGTGAAATGGTGGCATGAAATATACCAAAATTGGCCTAGATCAATACTTGGGGTTGTCTACTACACTACACTAAAGCTAAAACTACCCCAAAAAGCTCCCTACATGCTCCCTAATTAACCCCTTCACTGCTGGGCATAATACACGTGTGGTGCGCAGTGGCATTTAGCTGCCTTCTAATTACCAAAAAGCAACGCCAAAGTCATATATGTCTGCTATTTCTGAACAAAGGGGATCCCAGAGAAGAATTTACAACCATTTATGCCATAATTGCACAAGCTGTTTGTAAATAATTTCAGTGAGAAACCAAAAGTTTGTGAAAAAATTTGTGAAAAGTGAACGATTTTTTTGCATTTGATTGCATTTGGCGGTGAAATGGTGGCATGAAATATACCAAAATGGGCCTAGATCAATACTTTGGGTTGTCTACTAAAAAAAAATATTTACATGTCAATGGATATTCAGAGATTCCTGAAAGATATCAGTGTTCTAATGTAACTATCGCTAATTTTGAAAAGAAATGGTTTGGAAATAGCAAAGTGCTACTTGTATTTATGGCCCTATAGTTTACAAAAAAAGCAAAAAACATGTAAACATTGGGTATTTCTAAACTCAGGACAAAATTTAGAAACTATTTAGCATGGGTGTTTTTGGTGGTTGTAGATGTGTAACAGATTTTGGGGGTCAAAGTTAGAAAAAGTGTGTTTTTTTTCCATTTTTTCCTCATATTTTATAATTTTTTTTATAGTAAATTATAAGATATGATGAAAATAATGGTATCTTTAGAAAGTCCATTTAATGGCGAGAAAAACGGTATATAATATGTGTGGGTACAGTAAATGAGTAAGAGGAAAATTACAGCTAAACACAAACATCTCAAAAATATAAAAATAGCCTTGGTCCCAAACGGACAGAAAATGGAATAGTGCTGTGTTCATTAAGGGGTTAAGGTAGTTAGGATTTTTTGTTGTTGATTTTAGCGGTATTTTAATTTTGGTTAAGTTTAGAGGTTCATAGTAAAATTGAGTGTTTGTAATGTGGGGGGATGATGGTTTAGGGGTACATAGTATTATTTATTGTTTTCAATGTGGGGGGGGGGGGTGGCGGTTTAGGGGTTAACCGTTTATTTAGATACTTTGCGATGTGGGGGATGGTGGTTTAGGGGTTAACAATATATTACAGTTCTTAGATTGAGGTAAGGATTGAAGCGGAAAAGGTGATTGCGGTAGTGTAATTGCGATTTTGCTGAACTTATAATATCAGTGGACGGAAAATGGCTTGTAAAATCGTGATTACGCTAGTGCAAAACCGTTTGAACCACACTTGTAATCTAGCCCAGTGTCTATACAATATTTACTGTACTTTAAACCACATATGTGGGCCTAAGGTTCCTAAGAATAACAAATTATTGTGTAAGTAATGACAGTGTGTGGTTATAGGCTTTACACTTTATTTTGCCACAGTTGTAATTTCCCTTAAAGCCACACCAGCTCTGCAATAAACTAAGAAACTAGTTCACCTTGTTTGCTGCAATTTTTTTCCAAAAGACAAACTCCATCCACCAGATTCCTTATTGGAGGAGGCAATCTAGCCTTTAGACATGGCTAGCCATGGTTATTTTGTAAACAAACTCTACATTGTTTTTCAGTTCTCTATATTATTATTCCTTCAAAAGGATTTTAAGTACAGATATCTTGCAGTGTAAGTTTTATGGGCTCTGCAAAGAATTGAAATACTTCATCCTAAAACATCGATTACATGAAAGGGGGCAAAATAAATAATAAAAATATATTGCAAAGTTGTTTTATTACACATGATTTAAAATTTATTATCACAATCTCAAATTTTTCATTGTCCCTTTCATGAGGCTTGGGACTAATATACTATCCAGTGTTTTATTACAGCCAGAAACAAACTTTTAACCCCCTTTACATAAGATTTTAGATCATTATCTGGCAACAGAATCTTCAAATGCTCAATAATTTGACAACTCTTTTTAAATTTATTGTTGAATGTCAAAACAAAAAACAGTCCTTTACCCTGGGATCATTAAGCTTGTATTTCTTCCTCAGTTAAAATGTTTTTATCCGCAGTAAATCATCTGACTTTTACAGATTAAAAATACACATTTTCATTATATACAGGATAACCTTTCTATATTAAAGGGACATTAAATTGCTGATACATAAACAAACCGAACAAAAGAGCGCACTCTAAGTGCAGTTAAAAAAAATTAAAAATACACCACTTTAATCCAATAGATTAAAAATACAAACACTCTGAAACCTCGGAAAATATGAGGTATAAATATAGCACAATCAAACAATTACAGAGTACCATTTGCAAAGTTCTTAACGTCCATCTTAGCGCCCCTGAAAACAATCATCCGTATTATTGTCCAGCAATGTTCTTTAATATGTTCCCAAGGTTCCGCTCTCTGGTCGTCTCAGACTTGCCAACAAACAAACCACCACACTGTGATCTGAATTGGGGGATCGAAGATCAGTCAGTGAGCGTCACATGTGCAAAATGGGCATGCCCTTACGCGTTTTGCAGGGAACTCCCTACTTCATCAGAGGCTGCCCATACTTCTCCATTGGTCTCTTATATAGTGACTATGCACTAACAATCACATTCCTATCTAAAAATCTAGAGCTAAGGGTTTAACAATGCAATATCAACAAAGAAACTACATTACATTTCAAAACAATAGGGCCCATTTATCATGGCCTGAATGGGGCCAAATACCCCTGTTTCCACGTAAGAAACAGGTGTATTTGGTATTCCGTGTGGGGCCAAATACCACTGTTTCTTATTGGGAACAGGAGTTAAAGGGCCATGATAACCAAATGTTGAAACACTTGAAAGTGATGCAGCATAGCTGTAAAAAGCTGACTAGAAAATATCACCTGAACATCTCTATGTAAAAAACAAAGTTATTTTACTTTAAAAGTTCCTCAGTAGCCACATCCCATTGTAAAGGACTTCTAAGCAGCAAATCAGTGTGTCTGTCCCGGGACAGCTAAGGGAGTGAGCTTTCGTGCACACTCATATTATTTCCCTATTCAGTTTAAGGAAGTTTACTATGAAATCTCATGAGAGTTAAATCAAATCTCATGAGATCACAGTAAAAGAGTTCATGACCTCAGCACTGCTGATGCTGATTGGCTGCTGTTAATGTCTTCATTATTTTTTTTTACCTGCAGCTGGGCAGCAACTAAGGTATGTTTTTTTACACAGAACTTACTCTGCTGAGCTGAGGAAATTGTGAGGTAAAATATCTTCTTTTTTTTACATAGAGATGCTCAGGTGATATTTTCCTGTCAGCTTTTTACAGTTATACTGCATCAGTTTCAAGTGATTTAGCATATGAGTATTGTCCCTTTAAGAAGCAGCGGTCTTAAAACCGATGCTCCTTAACTCATCCGCTGCCTCTGAGGCAACGGACATCAATCCGCCCGATCCAGGGTATTTGCCCGGTGGGCTGCCGGGTACCTTAGCCCCGCCCACCATTATCGTACACACCAAGTGCTTATTCACTCACTGTGTCTCTTAGTAAGACCCAGAGCAGTGCTGCCTCAGCTCACAAAGGACTAGGATCACTGAGTTGATTGATATGGCGCATTATACACTCAATACCATGTTTAACTATATGCAACATGGAACTTTCAGCATAAGTGAATTTCCCTCAATAAGGTGTGCACGTATGCTGTTAGTGCTCAAGGTCACCGGTAGAAAGATGGCGTATGCTGGTGGTGGAGCCCTGACTATCCAAGGAGTATTTTGCTGGCGAAGACGGGAACACATGCGGCTGGTACTGTAAAAAGCGCTAATGGTAACCTTTCAAACGGTAAAAGTATTCCTTACACTTGTATACCCTCTTCATGTTGTGTGGCCAGGGGGCATACTTTATTGTAGTACAAACATTATTACTTCACCCTAGCACTTTGTAGCCGCGAGTTTGCTAAGTACGACCTGAAATAGAAAAAGACAGCTCAGAGACATAGGTTTCTATTGGTGGCAGAGGGTTAGTACAACCTGGCTTTTATTAGTACCTTTTGTGTGGTCTGTATTTCAGCACAAGTTAAAAGGTCTATTAAACACAACTGGCATTCTGATGTACTGTAACCCTTTCCATTCAAAAATTCCTTTCAAATACTACAGCTTTGCTTTCTTGTGCAATATACTACAGTCTACTGTCTGGCAATAAAGAAAGTGTTAATACATTTCCTTGTGTTGTTGCCTTATTATATATGTAACTTAATGTAAATGTTGATGGCTATGTCAGTGAAAATTGGAGTTAAATTAACTTTACTTTCTGTGCTGTTATATTATAAAGACTATAAAACTGATTATAATTTTTTTTCTTTTTTTTTTTTAAAGGCTTTATTCAACACTTTAACATACAAATAATTAACAAAACAAAAAAAAAAATGAATATAGATAAACAGCACAAAGCAAAATGAGTCAGATTTAACTCTGGTATCCCCCAGGTATCTTTCCTTATATTTAAAATATTTAAAGTTCATGATAGTCCACGAAAAAGACCCCGTAAGTTTCAATGAGATCCGTTGCGTCATCTAGTAACTTTTCCTTAACAACAATAGCGCATATTAATTAGGAATATAAAGTGTATATAAAGCCTAATGAAAAATAACTCTGGGTATTTGTAATCGTAAAAAAATAAAAATTGAACTGATATAATATCTTCAGCAACATAGAATTTTAATTAATCTTCTTCATATTTCATATTTTCTCTAGGCTCATTTCAAACTAATACGGCAAATGTGCTCCAATACCTTTATTTGTAAAAGATACACTATATTAATAATATAAAAGCCATCTGATCCATCAATTGATAATGTAGTTTTTCCATTGATATTGAATATTTGTATTTGTGATTGCCATTCCATTATTGTTGGGGCTCTTTTCTGTTGCATAACCACATATATGCAACCAACGTACCTCTCTCTCCACATTCTCTCCAACATTGTTCCAGAGGAATTAGGGAATATTGTTTTAACCCAGTTAGGGGTTAAAATACCACCTCATCAATAATTTATAATTTGTTTCTTGTATCCTAGCTGATATTGAAGTTTTGGCATGACGTTGAAAAATTATAATTCCATTCTTTCCTTGTAGGTGATATTATAAGTTCTTGTGACCACGCTTTAGTATATGATGGTACCTCTGAAATTGTAGCTGTCATTATTATTTTATATATAACTGATTGATGTGCCTTTTAACCCAAGGGTTAAATATCTTCATCCCATTATTAATTAATTCTAATTTTGACTTTAGAGTATTTCCATTTATAAATATATAAAATGGTAATGAGTCAACCAAAGTTCGTATGATGATTTCTCCTATATATTCGCTGATAATGATAAAGAATCATCTAATACAATAGGTGGTAAGTTGGGATGGAATTGTTGAAATTGGGTTTTTTAAGTTTAAGAATGATTTTACATGTTCGTAAGCAGTTCTTTTAAAATAGGGTATTCTTGCATTATTTTAGGCCATGTTTTTATTGGTAACCAACAGTTGCCTCCTAATTGTCTAACTTGTAATAAATTATGCTCTAATTGTACCCATTCTTTCTGTTATATTCTTGCACCAATCGACAATTCTTTGTAGTATTGATGCCCTCCTATATTTCAATAAACAAGGTACCCCCAGCCCCCCTTTATCCTTAGGAAGGTAAAGGGTTATTTTAGATACTCTTGGGGCAGTTCCATACCATATATATTTATTTAATAGAGATTGATACTTATTAATAGAAGAGATAGGTAGAGGGATTGATAATGTCTGAAATAAGTATAACAATCTCTGTAAAATAGTCATTTTTACAGCTTGGATTCTACCTAACCAAGAGAGAGATCAATTTTTCCACCTGTTAATTTCTATTTGACTTTCTTTAACCAATGTGTCATAGTTTAGTTTAACTAGTTCATTTTGATTACTTGCTATGATAATTCCCAAATATTTTATGGTATTTGAAGTTATTTTTAAATTAGTGTTTTAGGTGATTAACTGAAGATTAGCTTTATCTTGTCCGCAACTCAAAAGTTCTGATTTCAAATGATTTATAGAAAAGTTGGAATATTTGCCATAAGCTTTAAGTGTTGTTAAAACTGCAGGGATAGATTGAGCTGGTTCAGAAAGTGTTAAGAGAACATCATCTACATACAATGAAATTTTAAAATTAATATCACCTATATTAGTACTGTGGATTTTATAATTTTGCCTAACCTTGGATGCAACAACTTCAATTGCCCTTGCCGTGTGCCATTACTTATATTAAATAGGTCTGTAGTCACTTGGGGACTCCATTGATTTTCCTGGTTTTGGAATAATAGCTATTCTAGCTTCTAACATACTTGGTGGGAAGGGGTTACCTAAGTCTTTTTGTTGAAAAACAGTTAGTAAATAAGGGATAAGTATTTTCTGAAAGATTTTATAATATTTTGCAGTTAAGCCGTCTGGGCCAGGGCTTTTCCCCACTTTTAATTTTTTTTATAGTATCTATTAATTCTTTAGTTGTTATTGGTTGATTTAACATATTTTTCATATCTATTGAAAGGGATGGTAGACCTGCCTTTTGGATATATTCCTTGCATTCTTTTACAAAATCTTCAGAGGAAAATTTATCTTGTAAATTTTACAGTTCTGAATAATAATTACTAAAAGTTTGTCCTATCTCCTTAATAGTCTTAACAGTTTTCCCTTCTTTGGTTTTTAATTCATGTAATAAGATTTAAGGCTCTTCTTTTTAAGGGTCCTTGCTAATAGTTTTCCGGATTTATTACCTTCATTAAAAAATGTCCTTTTTAAATAGAAAGCTGATTGGCAAGCTTGTTGATTAAACTGGCTTTGTAATAACTGCCTAGTGTCTGTCAATTGTTTTCATATATTATCATCCTTAGGATAAAGTTTATGTAGATGATCTAATCTTGATAGATCCAAAGATAAGGAGTTATATTTTTCCCTTTTTTGTTTTTTCAACTATGCATTGAATTTTATAAGATCCCCCTGATGTAACATTTATGTGTTTCCCATAATTTTGATGAAGTCACATCCGGTGATTTGTTTATACTAAAAAAATATTGGAGTGACATCGAGAGTTTCTGTATAATGACTGGGTCAGACAACAGGAAGTCATCTAATCTCCACAAAAAGGGGGTATTTGGTTTAGTGGGCGAATCTAAATAAGTTATCGTTGCTGAGTGATCTGACCATGAGGTATGACTAATATAAGCCGTATTAATAAAAGGTAAACTCTTCTGATCAAGAAATATATAGTCAAGACTTGAATATGTTTTGTTTGAATATGAAAAAAAAGAGTAGTCTCTTTTATTAGGGTTAAGGTATCTCCATGTGTCATATACATGTTTGTTAGCAAAAATAGACCAAATAGATTTAAGTGTTTTTTGAGAGACTGTGGATTTTGACGTGGATGAGTCTAACTTTGGATCAAAAGAGAAATTTAAATCTCCTCCTAAAATTAACATTCCTTGAGTAAAATCTAATGTTCTGTTAAATACATTTTTGAAAAAATCAATATTAGTTTGATTAGGTGCATATATATTTATAATTGTCACTAAACTCCCATATAATAATCCCTTTATTGCCAAATATCTACCCTCTTTATCTTTATCTACTTTATATAACAAAAATGGTATCCTTTTCCTAAGTATAATACTAACCCCTCTCTGTCTAGAATTGAACAAGCTATGATAATGGCTGTCAAAGTCAGTTTCAAAATACTTTGGCTCTCTATTTGGTCTAAAGTGTGTCTCTTGAAGCATCAGGATATCCGCCCCTTTAAGCTTGAAATCTAGAAATGCCTGTTTCCTTGTTTGGGGTATATTAAAGCCCTTTACATTCTGATTAATTAAAGTTAATTGTTGTTTATTAGTATGAGCCATATTCTAGGTAAAAATTAGATTTCTGTATTATATATTGCTGAAGATGTCTAAACATTTGATAGAAAAATAGGTGCATAACTTGTATCGGTGTATATCTGCTATAATTATATAACATACAGTTCAACATAATTCTAGCCATCCAGGTAATTCTTATGTGATATAACTTATACCCTAAAATAAAATATAATAAAACACTATAAATGACTTCAAAAAGAAGCCAAAACTGCATCTCTCTATGAGAGTGAATTTAAGGAAGGACCTTGGAGACCATTTTCTTTGTTGGTTATATAAATTAGATCAATACAAAGTAAGAACTTAGTCACTTTCATATTTCACATATTATAATTTTCAAATATCTAATAAGCATGTTTATTTAATATATATCTAGCATATTCAAATTAATCATGACTACTTTTTAATGAACAGAAAATTACAAAGTAAAACAAAAACTGTACCTCTCCGTAATCTTCTGTTAAACTAGATAAAAATAAACGGCTAGATTACGAATCTTGCATTAGCCTTAAAAAGCAGCGTTGAGGGGTCCCAATGCTGCTTTTTAACGCCCGCTGGTATTACGAGTCAGGCAGGAGAGCGTCTACCGCTCACTTTTTTTCTGCAATTTTAGCATACCGCAAGTCCCCTTACGTCAATTGCATATCCTACCTTTTAATGGGATTTTCCTAATGCTGGTATTACGATCGCCTGAAAAAGTGAGCGGTAGACCCTCTCCTGTCTAGACTCTTACCGCATTTAAAAGTCAGTAGTTAAGAGTTTTATGGGCTAACGCCGGAACATAAAGCTCTTAACTAAAGTGCTACAAAGTACACTAACACCCATAAACTACTTATTAACCCCTAAACCGAGGCCCCCCCCTACATCGCAAACACTCTAATAAAATTATTTAACCCCTAATCTGCCGACCGGACATCGCCGCCACTTTAATAAATGTATTAACCCCTGAACCGCCGCACTCCCACCTTGCAAACACTAGTTAAATTTTATTAACCCCTAATCTGCCGTCCCTAACATCGCCGACACCTACCTACAATTATTAACCCCTAATCTGCCGCCCCCAATGTCGCTGCCACTATAATAAATGTATTAACCCCTAAACCTAAGTCTAACACTAACCCTAACCCCCCCTAACTTAAATATAATTTAAATAAATCTAAATAAATTTACTATAATTAACTAAATAATTCCGATTTAAAACTAAATACTTACCTGTAAAACAAACCCTAAGCTAGCTACAATATAACTAATAGTTACATTGTAGCCATTTTAGGATTTATATTTATTTTACAGGCAACTTTGTATTTATTTAACTAGGTACAATAGTTATTAAATAATTATTAACTATTTAATAGCTACCTAGTTAAAATAAGTACAAATTTACCTGTAAAAAAAATCCTAACCTAAGTTACAATTACACTTAACACTACACTATAATTAAACTAATTACCTAAACTACCTACAATTATTTACAATTAATTTAAATAAACTAAATTACGGAAAAAAACAAACACTAAGTTACAGAAAATAAAAAAAGAATTACAAATTTTTAAAGCTGATTACACCTACTCTAATCCCCCTAATAAAATAAAAAGCCCCCCAAAATAATAAAATTCCCTACCCTATGCTAAATTACAAATAGTCCTTAAAAGAGCCTTTTGCGGGGCATTGCCCCAAAGTAATCAGCTCTTTTACCTGTAAAAAAAAATACAATACCCCCCAACATTAAAACCCACCACCCACACACCCAACCCTACTCTAAAATCCACCCAATCCCCCCTTAATAAAACCTAACACTACCCCCTTGAAGATCACCCTACCTTGAGATGTCTTCACCCAGCTGGGCACAAGTGGACCTCCAGAGGGGCAGAAGTCTTCATCCGATCCAGCCAGAAGAGGACATCAAGACCGGCAAAAGTCTTCATCCAGGCGGCATCTTCTATCTTCTTCCATCCGGAACGGAGAGGGTCCATCTTGAAGACATCCGACGCGGAGAATCCTCTTCCTTCTTGATCCAACGACTGAATGAAGGTTCCTTTAAGTGATGTCATCCAAGACGGCGTCCCTTCAATTCTGATTGGCTGATCCAATCAGCCAATAGAATGCAAGCTCAATTCTATTGGCTAATTGCATCAGCCAATTGGATTTTTCCTACCTTAATTCCGATTGGCTGATAGGATCAGCCAATCGGAATTGAAGGGGACTCCATCTTGTATGACGTCACTTAAAGGAACCTTCATTCAGTCGTCGGATCAAGAAGGAAGAGGATGCTCCGCGTCGAATGTCTTCAAGATGGACCCGCTCCGCTCCGGATGGAAGAAGATAGAAGATGCTGCCTGGATGAAGACTTCTGCCGGTCTGGATGTCCTCTTCTGGCTGTATCGGATGAAGACTTCTGCCCCTCTGGAGGTCCACTTGTGCCCGTTTGGGTGAAGATGTCTCAAGGTAGGGTGATCTTCAAGGGGTAGTGTTAGGTTTTATTAAGGGGGGATTGGGTGGGTTTTAGAGTAGGGTTGGGTGTGTGGGTGGTGGGTTTTAATGTTGGGGGTATTGTCTTTTTTTTTTACAGGTAAAAGAGCTGATTACTTTGGGGCAATGCCCCGCAAAAGGCCCTTTTAAGGGCTATTTGTAATTTAGTATAGGGTAGGGAATTTTATTATTTTGGGGGGCTTTTTTATTTTATTAGGGGGATTAGAGTAGGTGTAATTAGCTTTAAAAAATTGTAATTCTTTTTTTATTTTCTGTAATTTAGTTTTTTTTTCATAATTTAGTTTATTTAAATTAATTGTAAATAATTGTAGGTAGTTTAGGTAATTAATTTAATGATAGTGTAGTGTTAGGTGTAATTGTAATTTAGGTTAGGATTTATTTTACAAGTACATTTGTACTTATTTTAACTTGGTAGTTATTAAATAGTTAATAACTATTTAATAACTATTGTACCTAGTAAAAATAAATACAAAGTTGCCTGTAAAATAAATATAAATCCTAAAATGGCTACAATGTAACTATTAGTTATATTGTAGCTAGCTTATGGTTTATTTTATAGGTAAGTATAATTTAGTTAATTATAGTAAATTTATTTAGATTTATTTAAATTATATTTAAATTAGGTGGGTTAGGGTTAGGGTTAGACTTAGGTTTATGGGTTAATAAATTTATTATAGTGGCGGCGACAGATTAGGGGTTAATAAATTTAATATTGTTGTGGCGACGTTGGGGGGGGCAGATTAGGGGTTAATAACTATAATGTAGGTGTCAGCGGTAGCTGTGGCGACGTGGGGGGCAGATTAGGGTAGTTGTGGCGACGTTGGGGGGCAGATTAGGGGTTAATAACTATAATGTAGGTGTCAGCGGTAGCGGGGGCGGCAGATTAGGGGTTACTAAGTGTAAGATTAGGGGTGTTTAGACTCGGGTTCATGTTAGGGTGCTAGGTGCAGACATAAAATTTATTTCCCCATAGGAAACAATGGGGCTGCGTTAGGAGCTGAACGCTGCTTTTTTGCAGGTGTTAGGTTTTTTTTCAGCCAGCTCAGCCCCATTGTTTTCTATGGGGAAATCGAGCACGAGCACGTTTTGCCAGCTTACCGCTGCCGTAAGCAACGCTGGTATTGCAGTGAGATGTGGAGCTAAATTTTGCTCAACACTCACTTTTCTGAGGCTAATGCCGGCTTGAAGAAAACTTGTAATACCAGCGTTGGTTTAAGGGAGCGGTAAGAAAAAAAGGCTTGTTAGCCCCGCACAGCCTTACCGACAAAAACTCGTAATCTAGGCGAAAGTTATTTATCTCTTAAAGAATCTTCTCTTTCCATATTTAGTGGAACTACCGTTTCTCTGGTATTTGGACTTTCCACCGGTGTATCAAGGTTAGGAGTAGTCCCCTTTTTCTTCACGGGAATCATTTTCCATTTTTCTTGCAATTTCCCCCTAGTATTTCCGGTGTCAGTTATGTCCTTTACCTGTGGATGTAATGATAGATCTGGTTGCTCTATGCCTAAAGCTTTGCAGAAGTCCTGTATCTCTATTAGTTTGGAGCAAGTGATTCTTTTATCTTCATATATCACTGAGAGATGAAACGGAAAACCCCATCTGTAATTTTTTTTTTTTAATCTCAGTAAAGTAGTAAAAGGAGCAAATTATTTTCTTCTTTGAAGTGTTCTTGGCGATAAATCCGCATAAAATTGTAATGCTAAACCTCTAAACTTAATCGGTTGATTCTTCCTTGAGGCTGTCATTATTTCCTCTTTCTTCAAGAAACTCTTACATTTTATTATTATACCTCTCGGTGGTGCAGTATCTGGTGGTTTTGACCTAAGAGCTCTGTGTGCTCTCTTCCATTTAATATTTGTTAGAGCGGGGTCTCCTAACATAAAAGCAAAAAGGGCATGTTAGGTTGGAAATTCTTTCGGTGTCACCGACTCAGGGACCCCTCTGATTCTTATATTTTCCCTCCTACTCTTATTCTCTAGGTCTTCCACTTTGTCCTGTAGAGCAGAAATGAGGTCCGCTTGTTGTTCCGTAGTTGTTTGAATATTAGTTAATTCTTCTTTTATGGCTGATTCATTATCTTCCAAGGCTTCTGTTCTGAAACCCAAAGTGTGGATATCTTGACAAAGATCTGCTAATTCTTCTCTGATGCAGGATCTAAGTATGTCTGTAAGATCTTTGGTGGAAGCCAGAGGGGGAAGAGTATTTACAATTATTTCAGTAGTGTCCACTGGAGGAGATGAGGAAGGAATACTAGTAGGGATATTCACACTTGATTCTGGTGTCTCCTTATTATTTACTTTTTGTTGATAGTTTTCTGTTGGTATAAAAAATGTGCTTACTGTATGTTCTCTATTGATGGTAGTTTTTGTCTGTTTTGCAGACTTGACACTCTTCTTTGATGCCATTTTTTTTCTTTTTAAATATTTATTTCTCAGTAGAATTGTTTTGTACTGTCACATTTACATTTATAGAACACTCCTAGCACATTCATAGGACCATCATAGGACCATCTTAGGACAAGTTTTGCAAAAGTTCAACAAGGTTCAACAATTTAGAAGAAATGCAAGAGATGCAGTACCAGGTATCTCTCTTATGGCTTTATTACAGTCTCTTTTTTCTCCCCCTCAATTCGAGGTATATTCCTGGTTTTCACTTCAGCCTACTTCAAGCATGCAGGATCATGCATACAAAATCTGGTGTTTAATTAGACCAGTATACAATTCTCACATACTTTTCATACATTTTATAGGCTCTATAGGCTTTATATATGCCTTATATGCCTTACATATACTTTGTATTATGCTGTATTTTATATAGAGGTTATACTTTATATATATACTCTGCATGTACTTTATATATGCTCTTAGCTCTATATACCAGTCTATATACCATTCTCCATTGCTCAAAAAAAAGTCTCTTAAAGGGACATTATACACTCATTTTTTCTTTGCATAAATGTTTTGTAGATGATCTATTTATATAGCCCATAAAGTTTTTTTTTTTAAATAAATGTATAGTTTTGCTTATTTTTAAATAACATTGCTCTGATTTTCAGACTCCTAACCAAGCAAAGTTTTATTTGAATACCGTCAGCTACCTTCTCCAACTTGCTCCTGTTTGTGTAAAGGGTCTTTTCATATGCAATAGAAGGGGGAGGGGGGGGGGGTGTCTTATTTGCCACCTGCAGTGGGCTTTCCAGCTACCTTTTCAACAGAGCCAAACTGTCAGCTTCTAAGTAAGTTTTTAAACAGTTTTATACTGGATTTTTATATCAGTATCTGTGCATCTTATTGTTTATAGTAGTGTCTATTACATGCAGTTATATGAAAATGAGTGTATACTGTCCCTTTAAGCTCTTTCAACTTTTCAGCTTTTTAACTTCATCTGATACCACCTAATACCAACACACACATCCATCACCAACATTGAGGTACTAAGGCATCCGTTACCAGCACTAAGGCACTTGAGCTCTGAAGGTCTGGAAACTCCAGTTTTATTCTGCGTCTCTCACTCTGTGTCTCTCGCTTCTAATCCTCAGATGCAGAAGCAGCCAGCGTCACTGCTTTCACGGTAAGCGTTTCCTTCACGATAACAGCACTCCTGTGGATCCTGGCAGCACGCTTGTAGGTCAGTCAACAGCCATTAACTAGGGGCCATTTTTCCCCCCGCTTTCTCCCGTGTGAGTATGTCCTGCAGGTCATCCTGTCTCTCTGTATCTTCTGAAAGCAGGGTGCGTGATAGTGTATGTAACACTCCAGCAGGCACTTCAAAAGGTTTATTACTTTTGGTTACTTCTATAACTATTTAAATAATGATGTACCTGCTGAGCTTAGTTGCCATTTATCTGCATTGCAGTGATACAATAGTTACAATAGTTACACTAACACTGTCTTGAATAACGATAAAGTATTTTGGTGGTATTTTAAAGGGTGTTTGAAGGTGGTTTTTGCTGAAAAGTGCTGATAAAGGTAGGGTAATAAACGGAAGGAGAAAGAAAAAATAATCTCACATGTGGCTCACATATAGCTATAACTTTCCATGTTATTTTATCCACTTCACTTCACTGTGTGTGAGATTATCTGCTTGCTTTGTTACTTTGTTTCCTTTATCCTTCCTCCTTAATCCTTAAGAGTTCCCCCCCCCCCCCCCAAAAAAAAAGTCTCAATAAACATTTCTTACATAGGTCAGGTCTCAGGAGCTCAGGGCTCACACAGCCATACTTGCTGCTGCCAGCTCCTCCTTCCCCTCTGATTATTATTTTTTTTAATCTAAAAAATATAGGGATTACAACTCCTATTTGAATTCCCTTTTACAATTAACCAGACAAAGGACTAGGTAGGATAACATTATTGTCATAGATTTAGGTATTCAACCTGCTTAGGGATGATGTGTCAAGTGGTGACACCAAATGTAAACAGCTTTTAATTAAACCTTTTCTTTCAAAAGATTTTTTTTTCACCCTAGTCAAATTTGAGCTTTTTTTTAGCTACCTCCATTTAAAACCTATAGTAGGTTAAATTTCTGTGAGTGACCCACACAAATTATATATTTTTAGCAGCCACAGCAGATTCACAATATGCTATTAATTATTATATGGCATGTGTGATAGCTGTGTAAAAACGGTAAAAATATGTATATTTGTTGTATAGATTTTAGTAAATAACATTAAAAATGGCCAAGTGACCACTGCTGTTACTGTACCCTGACTAAATTGTCATCAAGGGTAAAAGTAGTCCTTACACTTGTATACCCATTACCCTCCTCATGTTGTGTGGCCAGGGCGTACTTTATTGTGGTTAAAACGTTTTTACTTCACCCTAGCACGTCTTACAGGTCACTAACCAGATAGTAATCTTGCAACACCTGTCATATATTACTTTTTACCATTGTTTTAAAACGTTATGAACAGTTTTGTCTTCTAACTCCCTAAGGTTTAAAGGGAAAATTAAAAATTGCCAGTCAGCAATTCTAGGACTGCATATACGTGTATCCCCAGTCACTGTGCATATACTGTCCAGTAGCAGGAGAAACATTATATTGAGGCATATAATATTGAGTCACACTATACCCCAACTGCACACGGAATTCCTTTGAGGAGACTCCAAGGCGTATACCCTGGACAGGTTCACTAGATGTAAAAACACATGCCCATGTCCTTTATATTAAGCAATGTGCGCTTAATGCCAACAATAAAAATGGCTTCTTGTGGTGTAAGTCTGCACATATGTGTGTTAGTCTGTCTTTATATATATATATATATATATATATATATATATATATATATATATATGTGTGTGTGTGTGAGTTGTGTGTCTGTCTGTTGTGTGTTGAGTGTCTGTGTATATGTGCTTGTGTTTGTGCATCTGTTTGCTTACAAGAATCTTTTGTATAAGTGAGTTTTTTTATTCATGCCAACCAATTCACAAAACATACATTATACTTGTCATATTTGGTATACAGTTAAAGGGTCATGAAACCCACATTTTTTCTTTCATGATTCAGACAGACTATACATTTTTAAACAACTTTCAAATTTACTTCTGTTATAAATTTTGCTTAAGGGGACAGTCTACTCCAGAAATTGTATTGTTTAAAAAGATAGATAATCCCTTTATTACCCATTCTCCAGTTTTGCGTAACCAGCACTGCTATATTAATACACATATTGAGGCCTATTTATCAAGCCGTCAACCTCAAATACGCGGGAATTCCGCAGCGTAATTGTGGAGAGCCTGATTCCCCTTATTTATCAAAGCCTACAGCCCGGCAAAAGTTGAAATTTGTGATGTAACATACGATTCACCGGTCTCAGTCCGACACAGATCGATGCTTAAGTCATTACAGATGTTCCGAATACAAATTCGGCACTATCTGACTACTTTTGCTAGTTATCAAACTGCTAACAAGTACGCTCGCCACTATTCTGGCCCAGCATACCTGCTTTGCAATCCACCGCCCTGGAGGCCGCGGATGCCATAGGAATCAATCGGAGTCTGAAAGCAGCGAAAGCTCATGTTCACTGCTGCCAGATATCTCATTGATTCCTATGGGAGAATAAAAGTTATGTTTACACTTAACACCCTAACATGTACCCCGAGTCTAAACACCCCTAATCTTCTGCCCCGACACTGCCGCCATCTACATAATGTTATTAACCCCTATTCTGCTGCCCCGACATCGCCTCCACCTACATTATACTTATTAACCCCTAATCTGCTGCCCCGACACCGCTGTCACCTGCATAATGTTATTAACCCCTATTCCACCGCTCCCGGAGCCCACCGCAACTAAATAAATGTATTAACCCCTATACCCCTGGCCTCCCACATCACTACCACTTACTAAAACTATTAACCCCATAAACCGCCAGCCCCCCACATCGCCATAAACTAAATTAACCTATTAACCCCTAAACCTAACAACCCGCTAACTTTATATTAAATATTAACTCATCCCTATCTTATAATAAATTTAAACTTACCTTTAGATTTAAATTAAACTATATTAAACTAATAATTAATCTACCCTAACTATTATACTAAAATTACAATAAACTATATTAAACTAATAATTAACCTACCCTAACTATTAGACTCAAGTTACATTAAACTATATTAAACTAAAAATTAATCTACCCTAACTGTTATACTAAAATTACATTAAACTACAAATTAAATTAAATATATTATATAGTTAAAAACCTAACCCTACTCAAATCATTTAAATTTACTATTAAAAATCACAAAGTTACAAAAAACTAACAACTAAGTTACACAAAATAAAATACACTAAGTTACAAAAAAATAAATAAACACTAAGTTACACAAAATAAACAAAAATTATCAACTATTTAAACTAATTACACCTAATCTAAAGCCCCCCCGAAAAAAAAAAAAAACCCTAGCCTACAATAAACTACCAATGGCCCTTAAAGGGGCCTTTTGCAGGGCATTGCCCCAAAGAAATCAGCTCTTTTACCTGTAAATAAAAAATACAAATACCCCCACAACAGTAAAAGCCACCATCCACAAAACCAACCCCCCAAATAAAAACCTAATCTAAAAAACCTAAGCTCCCCATTGCCCTGAAAAGGGCCTTTTTATGGGCATTGCCCTTAAAAGGGCATTTAGCTCTTTTTTCAAAAGCCCAAACCCTAATCTAAAATTAAAACCCACCCAATAAACCCTTAAAAAAGCATAACACTAACCCCTGAAGATCCACTTACAGTTTCTGAAGAGCCGACATCCATCCTCCACGAAGCGGCAGAAGTCCTCATCGAAGCCGGCAGAAGTCTTCATCCAAGTGGGCCGACTTCTTCATCCAACCGGGCAGAAGTCTTCATCCAGACGGCACCTTCTATCTTCATCCATCCGGCACGGAGTGGCTCCATCTTCAACACATCCCACGCGGAGCATCCTCTTCTTTTGATGTCTTCTTCAACAATGAATGTTCTTTTAAATGACGTCATCCAAGATGGCGTCCCTTAGATTCTGATTGGCTGATAGAATTCTATTAGTCAATCGGAATTAAGGTTGAAAAAAATCCTATTGATTGTTGCAATCAGCCAATAGGATTGAGCTTTCATCCTATTGGCTGATCCAATCAGCCAATAGGATTGAGCTTGCATTCTATTGGCTTTTCCAATCAGCCAATAGAATGCAAGCTCAATCCTATTGGCTGATTGAGAACTACATTAGGGGTGAATAATAATGAAATTAGTAAAAGTGGAGAGTTAATTTTGGTTCAGCCACTAATCAGCAACTAGCTCCAAGCTCTTGAGTCTATCTAAATGTGCTTTTCAAAAAATAATACCAAGACAATGAAGTAAATTGTACAGTTGCTTAAAATTGTATGTTCTACCTGAATCATGAAAGAATATTTTGGGTTTCATGTCCCTTTAAATAAGACATGGAGGGGATGGAGTGGGCTGCTTTGCCTTAAAATGCCCAGGCCTATTTTTGGTCCCAGTCCGGCCCTGGCCCGATCGCATACGATCAGGTTGATTGACACCCCCTGCTAGGATTGGCCGCAAATCTGCAGGGGGCAGCATTGCACAAGCAGTTCACCAGAACTGCTTGTGCAATGTTAAATGCCGACAACATATGTTGTCGGCATTCAGCGATCTCTGGTGGACATGATACACTACATCGTATAATTTCCCCAGACATTGATAAATCGGCCCCAATTCCTTTTCCTAGACAAGTGCCAAAAGGTGTTTTTATATATAGCATCTAGTAGCAAATATGTAATTAACTCTCCACTTTTACTAATTTCATTATTATTCACCCCTAATGTAGTTCTCATTAAGGTTCACTTTTATTAAAACTCATGTAATGAAAAAACAAATATTCCATATAGTGCGAACCAGCTAACATCTCTTTAGCTGTTAAACCTCCAATGACAATTTTTTTTATTTAACTGCTGAGTACAACTACAGTATTATGGCTACTATCTATCATGCTATTGCTTTTCCTTATGTGCCCGCAGCTGTCTCTTATTTTAGCCCTTCAAAAGTGATGGTTAGTGAAGTTCTGCATCTTCTCACTGGGGGCTGCCATGTTTGAATTAAAGTATTCTTGTACCATGTGACAGAAGTGGTACACATTCACAGAGAAGTGATACTGTCTATTTGACAAGCCATTTCATGCACATCAGTTTAGCGCTCACAATAAAGAGTGGCTGCATTTCTCTATATTATTTCTGAGGGCTTTTTACATTTGTTATGTAACGTTTAAACTGTAAAAAAAAAAACCTGCAAAAATGTAATTCTTCTGCTTTCTATTGTGCAAACAAATCTAAAGATGATGGTGCTGCTGTCAAAAACTTGACAACGACACATTTGTAATAGTCACAGGACGCAACAATACATGTGTACCAGTATAATAAATCAGAGCTTTAACAACTGGCTTCTGTAAGGGGTTAAAATATGAGAATAGCTTTAAAGAGAGCACAGGGCGTGACAATATCATGGTGAGTAGTAGCCATGCTGCTGTAGGTGTACTTAGCAGTTTAATGTCCTTTTAAAGGGCCATAACAGTTTAACAAATTAGAGTATATAAACGCAATTTTAAGATTATCGACCCTGCAAACCCTACTGTGTATTCAACCTCGCAAAGGGGTCAAACACACAATAGAAATGGTAATCGGGTCCTTAGCATAAACCACCGTTGATCCAGTCAGCAGCATTAGTTGCCCATATCGAAGTGTGACTGCTGATTTTTATCTAGCAAAAAGTTTTATTCTATTTCCTTGTTCCTTGTATCATGTTAGCCATCAGCCAATCACAGACTTATACATGTATGTACTTCTTAGTAGTAGCTGGTGCCTCAGAAAGTGTGCACATAAAAAGATTGTGTATAGCGTGATTATAAAAGTACATTGGGATTTTTTTTAAATTGCATCTAAATCATACAAGTTTAATTTTGTATTTTTTTTTTATAACTTCTAGAGTAACTTTGTTTATCACGTGATTAATAAAAGTCAGATGTAAATTAGCCACTGCACAGGTCTAAGTAATCACTGGACAAAATTCACTAAGATCTTTCTGTACTCTCTAAAGTCTCTCCAGCTTTACCATTTTGTATTGAAACAGCTTGATTGAGTAAGCAGTAAGCCTGGTAAAGCTAGGCATCCTAGTAACTGTTGCCTAGTAACCAGGTTAGATAATATACTTCTGTGTTTGTAGCAAAGGAAGGAAAACAAAAAGCAAACAAACACCTAGATTACGAGTTTTGCGGTAACAGGGGTGCGGTGCTAACGAGCAGTTTTCCCTCACCGCTCACTTACTTACAATGCTGGTATTACAGGTTTTTAGAAACATGGCGTTAGCCGCAGAAAAGTGAGTGGAGAGCAAAATTTAGCTCCACATGTCACCTCAATACCAGTGCTGCTTACGGTAGTGGTGAGCTGGCAAAATGTGCTCGTGCAAGTTTTCCCCATAGGAATCAATGGGGGAGAGCCGGCTTAAAAAAAAACCTAACACCTGCAAAAAAGCAGCATTCAGCTCTTAACACAGCCCCATTGATTCCTATGGGGAAACACTTTTTATGTCTACACCTAACACCCTAACATGAACCCGAGTCTAAACACCCCTAATCTAACACTTATTAACCCCTAATCCACCGCCCCCGACATCGCCAACACCTACATTAAATTATTAACCCCTAATCTGTCGCTCAGGACACCGCCGCCACCTACATTATACTTATGAACCCCTAATCTGATGCCCCAACATCGCCGAACTCTACATTATATTTAATAACCCCTAATCTGCCGCCCCCAATGTCGCCGCAACCTAACTACATTTATTAACCCCTAATCTGCTGCCCACAACGTTTCCGCCACTATATTAAATTTATTAACCCCTAAACCTAAGTCTAACCCTAAACCTAACCCCCCTAACTTAAATATAAATTAAATATATCTAAATAAATATTCCTATCATTAACTAAATTATTCCTATTTAAAACTAAATACTTACCTATTAAATAAACCGTAAGATAGCTACAATATAACATAGTTACATTGTAGCTAGCTTAGGGTTTATTTTTATTTTACAGGCAACTTTGTATTTATTTTAACTAGGTAGAATAGTTATTAAATAGTTATTAACTATTTAATAGCTACCTAGTTAAAATAAATTCAAATTTACCTGTAAAATAAATCCTAAATCCTTTAAATGCACCCTAGAGTACAATCTGAAGTGCAAAATGACCTTGTATATATACTTATCACCACCAAACATGAGGGAAAAATAATAGTGATGGACTGCAGCTGACTTAGAATAAATGAACATACCAGCCATGTACAACCACCTTCTGAATAATTATTCTTAACACCTTGTTTGCCCCAATAGTTTTCCAAAGGCTAAACACCCCATACACCTTGCCTTATTTGGAGGTTCAAATATGGATGTTACTTGAGAAGACAAGGCTTGTCACTCTCATTTTGTTAGAAAAGATTGTTTTGCAAATGTGCAGTATCTTATCTTATCACCTCCATTGTTATCAATTAGGGACAAATATGTAGCATGGTTAGGCTTCTGAAGTCTGCAGCATGCACTTAATGGTCAGAGTTTGAAAACTCACAATTTGCTAAATTAAATGACATGAAAAGGGTCAAAATACATAATGAAAGTACAAGTGAAACTCGAAAAATTAGAATATCGTGCAAAGTTAATTTATTTCACTAATGCAACTTAAAAGGTGAAACTAATATATGAGATAGACTTATTACATGCAAAGCAAGATAGTTCAAGCCGTGATTTGTTCTAATTGTGATGATTATGGCTTACAGCTCATGAAAACCCCAAATCCCCAATCTCAGAAAATTAGAATCTTACATGCAATCAATAAAACAAGGATTGTACATACCTGTAGAACAATATCAAACCTCTGAAAAGTATAATCATGCATACTGTATGTACTCACTACTTGGTTTGGGCCCCTTTTGCAGCAATTACTGCGTGGCATGGAAGCTATCAGCCTGTGGCACTGCTGAGTTTTTATGGAAGACCAGGATGCTTCAATAGCGGCGTTCAGCTCTTCTGCATTGTTCGGTCTCATGTCTCTCATCTTTCTCTTGGCAATGCCCCATAGATTCTCTATGGGGTTCAGGTCAAGCGAGTTTGTGGGCCAATCAAGCACAGTAATCCCATGGTAATAGAACCAAGTTTTGGTGCTTTTGGCAGTGTGGGCAGGTGCCAAGTCCTGCTTGAAAATGAAGTCAGAATCCCCATAGAGCTCATCTGCGGAAGGAAGCATGGAGTGCTCCAAAATCTCCTGGTAGACGGCTGCGTTGACCTTGGACTTAATGAAGCAAAGTGGACCAACACCAGCAGATGACATGGCTCCCCAAATCAACACAGACTGTGGAGACTTCACACTGGACTTCAAGCATCTTGCAGTGTGTGCCTCTCCATTCTTCCTCCATACTCTGGGTCCTTGGTTTCCAAATGAGATGAAAAATTTGCTCTCATCAGAAAAAGGACTTTGGACCACTGAGCAACAGACCAGGTCTGTTTTTCTTTAGCCCAGGTAAGACGCTTCTGGCATTGTTTGTTGTTCAGGACAAGAGGAATACGACATTTGAAGCCCATGTCCAGGATCCGTCTGTGTGTGGTGGCATTTCCTGACAATCCTCTCCAGGCTGCGGTCATCCCTGCTTCTTGTGCACCTTTTTCTTCAACACTTTTCCCTTCCACATAACTTTCTATTAATGTGCTTTGATACAGCACTTTGGGAACATCCAACTTCTTTAGCAATTACCTTTTGAGGCTTTCCCTCCTTATGTAGGGTGTCAATGATGGTTTTCTGCACAACTGTCAGATCAGCAATCTTTTCCATGATTGTGATTCCTACTGAACCAGACTGAGACACCATTTAAAGGCTGAGGAACCCTTTGCAGGTGTTATGGCTTAATTAGCTGATTAGAGTGGGACACTTTGAGCCTAGAATATTGCACCTTTTCCCAATATTCTAATTTTCTGAGATTGTGGATTTGGGGTTTTCATGAGCTGTAAACCATAATCATCACAATTATGACAAATCACGGCTTGAACTATCTTGCTTTGCATGTAATGAGTCTATCTCATATATTAGTTTCACCTTTTAAGTTGCATTAGTGAAATAAATGAACTTTTGCACGATATTCTAATTTTCTGAGTTTCACCTGTATATTGCAGAGTTTTCTTTTTTAGTTTTTCACTAGCATAGGTAAAGCATTTACATTCAAATCTCAATGTGTTCATGTTAAAAAGTCAAAAGGGTGTGTAAGCTGTTACTAAGCTAAACCAGAATGGCCTATCTCCTAATTGCACTTCTCACAATTCATGCAATCAATTCTAACGGAAATCAAAACAAGGGTTGGAGATGGCGCCAAAAGGCTATCTGGTGGAGAATAATTGAATTTAAGAAATATCAAAATGTACTTCAGAAAAAAGGGTAAGGAGAAATAAAAATGTCTAAGACCATATATACATAAAAATGTGACTCAAAGTGTAATAAACACTTTCGTGGTAAGAAGGCAATCCACTGATTAAAATAAACAAATTCAATTTATTAATGCAATAAATAGTAAAACTGCTAATACATTTCTGTTAGAATAGTATTTAATACATTTCAATATGTTCATGAAACCATCTGATACTAGTATCTAAAAATTGAGAAGCACTAATCATTTAAATAACAATTTAAATAACAATTTAGTGACCTCTAAATGCTAAAATAGTTTAAAAAGCTAAACGTTAAGCTAATTAATTACACAATAAGCTGTTAGGAACCCGGGTTACATAAACCTGTATGAACGACTATAATTGCTAGTTGTTAGATTCAGGTAGGCACTGTGTGCTAGTATCGATGAATAGTCTTTTGATTAAGGAAAACTTGAGCTCAACAATATAGTCCTTAAGATACAGTTCAAGCTAAAAACTGAGAGTCTTCACCCCCACTCATGAAGGTCTTTCAAATAACACAGTCAGTTACAGGCACTCACCCGGAGCTCCGGTTTTAGGGGCGGACCTCTTTACTCCGCTCACCTGTAATGTTCCTTTCCCACTCGATAATGCCTTCGCATGAATTTAGAAACCAAGTATTGCTTCAAAGTGTGCACACTTCCTTGAGAAAATGCTCCTACCGCTTTCGCTCAGTACCTGGGTCAGTTAACTGGGTTCTGGCTCTGCGGTCCTGGGAGCTTGTCGGGTCTGTGTCCTTTCCAAAGTAAGCCGGATGCCGGTATGATCTACGTGTTTCAGCTCACCAGGGAGCCTTTTTAAACAATTTTAGCATTTAGAGGTCACTAAATTGTTATTTAAATTGTTATTTAAATGATTAGTGCTTCTCAATTTTTAGATACTAGTATCAGATGGTTTCATGAACATATTGAAATGTATTAAATACTATTCTAACAGAAATGTATTAGCAGTTTTACTATTTATTGCATTAATAAATTGAATTTGTTTATTTTAATCAGTGGATTGCCTTCTTACCACGAAAGTGTTTATTACACTTTGAGTCACATTTTTATATATATATGGTCTTAGACATTTTTATTTCTCCTTACCCTTTTTTCTGAAGTACATTTTGATATTTCTTAAATTCAATTATTCTCCACCAGATAGCCTTTTGGCGCCATCTCCAACCCTTGTTTTGATTTCAATGTGTTCATGTGCCTTCAACATATTGGGTACATGATAAAGGTACAATACATTTGCTATGATTTGAGTTGTTAATTTGTTCTTGTTTTAGGAAACTGACAATGTTTGATTTTTATAGGTAAACAGGAAATTATTCAAATCAATCACATTTTTTTCAGCAGATTAATAAAGCTAAATGTATTTTTAATTATTTTGTTGTCTTCTCTTTTATAGAAAATTAAAGGGACTGTAAAGTGAATCTTAATAACATTCCAATTTACTTCTATTATCATTTTGCTTAGTTCTCATGCTATGTTTTGTTAAAGAGTAATCTTGGGTGAACTCTGGAGAATACATATGTAACTTTAGCCATCTGCAGCAGTATTTCAAACAATATTTATAGCAATGTTCTAACAATGTTCTACATAGTTGCAAACAGCTGCCATTGACTGTTAAGATGCGCATGCTCCTAAATTCTTATTAGCCTAGCTAGATTTACAATTCAAAAAAGGATACTAAAAGAACAAAGCAAGGCCTTGATTACAATCTATCAGCTACAGCCTTTTCAGCTCTTTTTTTTGGCTTTGTGTGGAATGTGTTAGATTTGGCTTTTTTTTTTTCTCCACTTTTTTTGTGTCAAACCAATACAAACAAAAGAAATAAGCATGAGAATGCCTAAACATTTATAATTGCAACAATTTTCTGTGCAAAGTGGTGCATTATCTGACCGAAATGCAGGGGTGCCAATATTTTTGTTCATGGCTGTATGTGTTGACTACATGATATCCTGTACAGCTAAGGGGATCTGTATGAAATGTCACTTTAGGACACCAACATCTACAAATGGAGTGGATGGATTTTACATTTTAATATCTATTTTAGAGTAACCTTTGATCTGTTGTTATTATCACTAACAGTACTGGTGTTATTAAAAATCTTCTTTGAAAAGGGGATCGCTTAATTGTGACTTTTATTGGAACCTATTGCAATCCGTTTCCATCCACACCACTGCAAAACCATCTGAATGCATCTTCTAGGTTGTCAGGATGGGCAGACTACAGACAATTTTTCTATCAATACATGGTTGTTTTTGACAATATTTATATCTATTGTTTGTTAGATCACTATTTGTGTTTTGATATGAACTGTTAACAAGATGGCAACTATGGGTTTCTATGCGAAGGACTTATAATATATTTTTTTACTATATTTTAACATTCCTTAAACTGTAATTGTGAACCCGCTGCCTTGCTACATTGTAGCTGCCTAGGAGACTCAAACGATTCATTAGTCAGGGCAAACAACACAGGTTCAAAAACAAAAGACAAGACAGGAGTTATAATAAGTGTTCAAAATCAGAAGACAAGCCAGGACTAAGAGTAGTCAATATAGGTTCAAAGTCAGAAGACAAGACAGGAGTCAGGGCAGGCAACACAGGTTAAAAACAAGCTAAGGTCAGAAACGGAATCAAGCTTACTCTGGAAATGAGGAACACAACTAAGCACATGTCATGTTCTGTTCTGTCTCTTTAAATATTTAGCTACTTCAAGTTGTGCTGTACTATCTCTTTAAATAATTAGCTGCTACAAGCTGTGCTGCTTTAAAAGGAGGCTGTCTGCCTTTTCCAAATTACTTGGAAATTTGTATCCTGAAGATTTCCTGGCCAGGTTCGTCTTAGCTGAATTGAAGCTTAATCTTTGCAACTTGAAATACAACTTTTGATCTTTTCATCTTCACTTTTGGATATTATTGCTCACAGTCTCTTGCAGCTTATTTTGTTCCGGAGTTTCAGATTATCCATTCATCCTCAGCTGTTTCAGCCGGTCCTCCTGTCGTCACAGCCTCGTTCTGGTGCAGACAGTTTGTTGCTACTATTCCACTCTGTTTTCGGCAAACTGAATCTCAGCTCCTCTACAGAGATCTCTCAGCTTTCTGGACCCACTAAGCTCAACAAAAGGACTGGCTGAGTAAATTTATTACTCTCTTTTCTGTTAATCCTCCTTATTCAGTAAGCGTTACTGATAATTTTCTAACATCAGCCCTCAAAGCTGTATGTAACTGGCTCTGTTCAGTCTCTATTGAATCTCAGCATTTTCTGCTCTTTATTGAGTGACTATATTCTGGAGTGAAGGATTTTCATTATCTTTATTGTATGCATGCATACCAATTTGGAAATAATTTTTGGTTAACCATTTTCCATCCTAAACCAGTTAACTATATATATTATGTTTGTATCTAATTCAGTTATAACTGTTCCTTGGAGTTAAAGATAAACCTTTTAGGAGTAGTTATCTGTATAACAACTGCATCTTGAAGCATTCAGCAATTACAGTAATTAATTGTTTGAGCTACAAATGCTACAAATTGCATATTTAGTGTTTTTTAGTTATTTTTATTTCTACACATAGATCCATATTTAACCCCTTAATGACCGGACAATTTTTAAATTTTCTTACCCTTAATGACAATGGCTATTTTTACATTTCTGCGGTGTTTGTGTTTAGCTGTAATTTTCCTCTTACTCATTTACTGTACCCACACATATTATATACCGTTTTTCTCGCCATTAAATGGACTTTCTAAAGATACCATTATTTTCATCATGTCTTATAATTTACTACAAAAAAAATAATAAAATATGAGGAAAAAATGGAAAAAAACACACTTTTTCTAACTTTGACCCCCAAAATCTGTTACACATCTACAATCACCAAAAAACACCATGCTAAATAGTTTCTAAATTTTGTCCTGAGTTTAGAAATACCCAATGTTTACATGTTTTTTTGCTTTTTTGCAAGTTATAGGGCAATAAATACAAGTAGCACTTCGCTATTTCCAAACCACTTTTTTTCAAAATTAGCGCTAGTTACATTGGAACCCTGATATCTGTCAGGAATACCTGAATATCCCTTGACATGTATATATTTTTTGTTAGAAGACAACCCAAAGTATTGATCTAGGCACATTTTGGTATATTTTATGCCACCATTTCACCGCCAAATGCGAGCAAATAAAAAAAAAACTTTCCATTTTTCACAATTTTAGGTTTCTCACTGAAATTATTTACAAACAGCTTGTGCTATTATGGCACAAATTGTTGTAAAAGCTTCTTTGGGATCCCCTTTGTTCAGAAATAGCAGACTTATATGGCTTTGGCATTGCTTTTTGGTAATTAGAAGGCCGCTAAATGCTGCTGCGCACCACACGTAAATTATGCCCAGCAGTGAAGGGGTTAATTAGGTAGGTTGTAGGGAGCTTGCAGGGTTAATTTTAGCTTTAGGGTAGAGATCAGCCTCCCACCTGACACATCCCACCCCCTGATCCCTCCCAAACAGCTCTCTTCCCTCCCCCACCCCACAAATGTCCCCGCCATCTTAAGTACTGGCAGAAAGTCTGCCAGTACTAAATAAAAGGAGTTTTTTGTTTTTTTTTATAAAAAAAATAAAATATTTTAGCTGTGATGGACTCCTGCCTTAGCCCCAACCTCCATGATCCCCCCCCCAGCTCTCTAACCCTCTCCCCTATCTAATTGCGGCCATCTTGGGTACTGGCAGCTGTCTGCCAGTACCCAATTTGCCCCAAAAACAAAAGTGTTTTTTGTTCTTTTGTTTTTTTTTATGTTTTCTGTAGTGTAGCAGCCCCCCACAATACCCCTATCCCCCTCCCCTTCCCAGATCCTTTTATATTATTTTATTAAAAAATCTCCCCCCCCCCTGTTCCCTCCTCATTGGTGTCAGTGTCAGTGCCAGCTAATGCGCGCGCATGCGCGCACATGCACGCGCACGCGCGCCCCCCCCGCACGCTCCCGGCACCCGGCGTGCACATTGCACTTCTTCGATGCCGGGTAGTGATGGGCCGCCCACCCGCCTCCCTGTTACACTCCCACCCACCAACGAACCGGCACCATTGCTACCGGTGCAGAGAGGGCCACAGAGTGGCTCTCTCTGCATCGGAGTCTTCTAAAAAGGTATTGCAGGATGCCTCCATATGGAGGCATCACTGCAATACCCTGAGAGCTGCTGGAAGCGATTGCGATCGCTTCCAGCACTCTCTTAGACAACTGACGTACCAGGTACGTCCATTGTCATTAACTGCTTGTTAATGCATGACGTACCTGGTACGTCAGTTGTCATTAAGGGGTTAAAGGGACACTGTACCCAAAATTTTTCTTTCGTGATTCAGATTGAGCATGAAATTTTAAGCAACTTTCTAATTTACTCCTATTATCAAATTTTCTTCATTCTCTTGGTATCTTTATTTGAAATGCAAGAATGTAAGTTTAGATGCCGGCCCATTTTTGGTGAACAACCTGGGTTGTCCTTGTTGATTGGTGGATAAATTCATCCACCAATAAAAAAGTGCTGTCCAGAGTACTGAAACCAAACAAAAGCTTAGATGCCTTCTTTTTCAAATAATGATAGCAAAAGAACCAAGAAAAATTGATAATAGGAGTAAATTAGAAAGTTGCTTAAAATTGCATGCTCTTTATGAATTACAAAAGAAAAAATTTGGGTTCAGTGTCCCTTTAATAAATCTGACAGCACAGCAGACAAGGAAGAGCAGGTTTAAATGGGAAGCACAGAACTAAGCAAACTCAGTGCAACCTGATATTACAAGTCCATAATAAATCCCATTTATCAGAGATGGGTTAGCGCGGTCGTGGCCTACATCGCTTAAGCGCAACCTAAGTAAATTATAAGGGTAAAATTAAATTAAAGGGATATGATTATGGCAATGTGCTGGACAGGAAAATGCTCCAATGTATATACACAGAATGAGGCCAATTTAACAAAGGTATTGTGGACCTGATCCGTCAGTGCGGATCAGGTCCACAAGACCTTGCTGAATGCGGAGGGCAATACGCTCTCCGCATTCAGCATTGCACCAGCAGCTCACAAGAGCTACTGGTGCAACGCTGCCCCCTGCAGACTCGTGGCCAATGGGCCACCAGCAGGGAGGTGTCAATCAACCCGGTCATATTCGATCGGGTTGAATTGCGGCGATTCCTGTCCGCCTGCTCAGAGCAGGCGGACAGGGTTATGAAGCAGCGGTCTTTAGACCGCTGCTCCATAACTTGTGTTTCTGGAGAGTCTGAAGACTCGCCAGAAACACGGCCCTTCAAGCTCCATTCAGAGATTGATAGATAGGCCTCTATATGTCTAAATATGTGTATCTGTACATTTACTACAAATGTGCAGTTACCAGTTTTGTTCACTGCTGAATGAGGAGATTTATTCTTGTGAAAGTGCAACACACTTAGAACTGTGCAAATCCAGATCTTAGTGTGTTGCACTTTTACAAGAATAAATTCAGCTCTGAAAAGAGCTAAATGTCATGAGCAGCTGCCTTCTTTCTCATTTGGAACTGAACGAAACTGCCAAATGCACATATCTGGTATACATGTCTATATATGTGTATACATGTCTATATATGTCTATACATGTCTATATATGTGTATACATGTCTATATATGTGTATACATGTCTATATATGTGTATACATGTCTATATATGTGTATACATGTCTATATATGTCTATACATGTCTATATATGTCTATACATGTCTATATATGTGTATACATGTCTATATATGTGTATACATGTCTATATATGTGTATACATGTCTATATATGTCTATACATGTCTATATATGTCTATACATGTCTATATATGTCTATACATGTCTATATATGTCTATACATGTCTATATATGTGTATACATGTCTATATATGTGTATACATGTCTATATATGTGTATACATGTCTATATATGTGTATACATGTCTATATATGTGTATACATGTCTATATATGTCTATACATGTCTATATATGTGTATACATGTCTATATATGTGTATACATGTCTATATATGTGTATACATGTCTATATATGTGTATACATGTCTATATATGTGTATACATGTCTATATATGTGTATACATGTCTATATATGTGTATACATGTCTATATATGTCTATACATGTCTATATATGTCTATACATGTCTATATATGTGTATACATGTCTATATATGTGTATACATGTCTATATATGTGTATACATGTCTATATATGTCTATACATGTCTATATATGTCTATACATGTCTATATATGTGTATACATGTCTATATATGTGTATACATGTCTATATATGTGTATACATGTCTATATATGTGTATACATGTCTATATATGTGTATACATGTCTATATATGTCTATACATGTCTATATATGTCTATACATGTCTATATATGTGTATACATGTCTATATATGTGTATACATGTCTATATATGTGTATACATGTCTATATATGTGTATACATGTCTATATATGTGTATATATGTCTATATATGTGTATACATGTCTATATATGTGTATACATGTCTATATATGTGTATACATGTCTATATATGTCTATACATGTCTATATATGTGTATACATGTCTATATATGTGTATACATGTCTATATATGTGTATACATGTCTATATATGTGTATACATGTCTATATATGTGTATACATGTCTATATATGTGTATACATGTCTATATATGTTTCAAAAAATAATTGACCTAGGTCACCAATTGTGTGTGAACCTAGCTCAAAAAAAGGTATGCTTCTATACACTGTTAGAAAAGTTTCATATGTTTTAGATTAGTCATCACAGTAAGCAATAGCAATTTTTTAAAATATAACTTTTATTTATGTATTAAAAAGACAGCTTGAATTGAACTGTTGTCTGCTGCCTGCATATATTGCTAAAAACACGTCTCTTTTGTGTTGGGTTATAACCTCTGATGATTAGTGTTTAAGTTGGACAGGAAAAATTTGTGGAAATAACACTATAGGTGTTGTGTTTGAAAATTCACTTGGCCTTATTGGTGGCTTGTTCTAAAACACAATAGCTTGTTATTAATGTATTATCCACACTGAAATTTTACTGTTTCACGATGAATCCAAATTTAACAAGACCGTATTTTATTGAGCTGCTGGTTGACAAAATTATTTATGTGGACTATAATGTCCGGTTTTACTCTCATATCCAAATAATTTTTATTTTACCTGATTATTATTGTGACATAAGATGGTCACCATTACCCTTGTAATATACAAATAGCTTTTGAATATCAGTGTTTTTAGCTGTTTAGAGTGTAAATAATATCAGCTCTGAATTGGTTAGATAATCCTGTTTGTTTTTTGGGGGTAACCTTTTGGGTATATCTTTAATAGGGGTTTAGAAAGTATTGATATACCATTGCACTGTATGTAAATATGGTCATGGTTTGCTGCCCCTTAAATATTAATAATGATACTTTCTTATAACGCAACACCAGTGAGTACTTTATTGTGAATTATTCTCTATTGGTTTCACTGTGTGTCTTTATAGCCAGCTACTATTTTTGTATCTTCTGGTTAAACTGAGGAAAGATTTCCTTTAAAACCAATGGTTAACGATATTATCACTCTGTGTTGAAGCTTTAACTTATTCAGTTTTACTTGGTCTGCTATGTGTTATCATCTAATGTCCCCACTATGTATAACCTTCTAGCTGTAGGGTGTGGTAAATTTTGATTCGCTTGTACCTCCTATGTTCTTCTGCTATAACGTTACAGTTAGCTTCAGGCTAATACCTGTTTATAAGCTTTCTAGCTGCAGACTAGGAAAATACAGAGAAAAACTGAATTGCTCTGCCGTTTATTTAGACTGTCTACAATCAATATATGAGTTTCAGTCACTTGTAGCTTGTTTGGAATAGTTGGATTGTTTTAAGAAAGTATCAAATCGCTTCCGTTTGTATCCACTATAATACCATGATTCTAATATTTCCCTATATTCACACCGCTACACAGCAGTGACCCCCTCTGAGGATGCGTATGGGAAACGCGGCGTCAGGGGTTTCTTAAAACAATTTTAACTAGCTCTCTTTTGTGGTTAAAAATAATTTACTCTGATAGTGGTATTAATAGGTAAAAACATAACCCTTTTGTAATAGACCTTAATTATTACAAGGTATACTGACAAGATAATGTTTGTAGTATTGAGAGGCACAGCAGCATAACAGGTACACAGCATAGAGGTAACTAAAAGGTAATCACTGCTGTGTAGCGGTGTGAATATAGGGAAATATTAGAATCATGGTATTATAGTGGATACAAACGGAAGCGATTTGATACTTTCTTAAAACAATCCAACTATTCCAAACAAGCTACAAGTGACTGAAACTCATATATTGATTGTAGACAGTCTAAATAAACGGCAGAGCAATTCAGTTTTTCTCTGTATTTTCCTAGTCTGCAGCTAGAAAGCTTATAAACAGGTATTAGCCTGAAGCTAACTGTAACGTTATAGCAGAAGAACATAGGAGGTACAAGCGAATCAAAATTTACCACACCCTACAGCTAGAAGGTTATACATAGTGGGGACATTAGATGATAACACATAGCAGACCAAGTAAAACTGAATAAGTTAAAGCTTCAACACAGAGTGATAATATCGTTAACCATTGGTTTTAAAGGAAATCTTTCCTCAGTTTAACCAGAAGATACAAAAATAGTAGCTGGCTATAAAGACACACAGTGAAACCAATAGAGAATAATTCACAATAAAGTACTCACTGGCGTTGCGTTATAAGAAAGTATCATTATTAATATTTAAGGGGCAGCAAACCATGACCATATTTACATACAGTGCAATGGTATATCAATACTTTCTAAACCCCTATTAAAGATATACCCAAAAGGTTACCCCCAAAAAACAAAAACAGGATTATCTAACCAATTCAGAGCTGATATTATTTACACTCTAAACAGCTAAAAACACTGATATTCAAAAGCTATTTGTATATTACAAGGGTAATGGTGACCATCTTATGTCACAATAATAATCAGGTAAAATAAAAATTATTTGGATATGAGAGTAAAACCGGACATTATAGTCCACATAAATAATTTTTGTCAACCAGCAGCTCAATAAAATACGGTCTTGTTAAATTTGGATTCATCGTGAAACAGTAAAATTTCAGTGTGGATAATACATTAATAACAAGCTATTGTGTTTTAGAACAAGCCACCAATAAGGCCAAGTGAATTTTCAAACACAACACCTATAGTGTTATTTCCACAAATTTTTCCTGTCCAACTTAAACACTAATCATCAGAGGTTATAACCCAACACAAAAGAGACGTGTTTTTAGCAATATATGCAGGCAGCAGACAACAGTTCAATTCAAGCTGTCTTTTTAATACATAAATAAAAGTTATATTTTAAAAAATTGCTATTGCTTACTGTGATGACTAATCTAAAACATATGAAACTTTTCTAACAGTGTATAGAAGCATATCTTTTTTTGAGCTAGGTTCACACACAATTGGTGACCTAGGTCAATTATTTTTTGAAACGTTGAGTTTCAATGCTTACGCACTGCTCCTATAGGCAGACCCATTTACTTAATATATATTTCATAAACAAGGTCTCCAAGGAGAATCGGATAGACTTTACCTAATAGAAATTAAGTAAAGATTATGTGGATAAGTGTTTTCTCTCTTTTGTCTTTTGGTTCAAGATGTCTATATATGTGTGGGCTTTTGATCCCTTCACAGTCAAATATTTTGAAACATGCAATATCATTTAAAAGTATATATTTTAAAATAAAAAGAATCCTTTTCTTCTATGTTAACAACATAAGGAATTTAGCGCAGTGTTGGGTTAGCGCAAGAGAAATAACTAACAGATTGTTTAGAGCCCCTTATAGAAGTCTAAGGGGAGAAGCAGTTAGCATGGTTGTCATATCCAAAAGTCCTGAAGTTAGTGTGCCTGAGTCTTTCTGCATGCATGCTTACTTTTTACTTTCAACTTGTAATACATGCGCTAATCCGTGCACAGTAAAATTTTAGCATGCAAGCGGGAAAAAAAATCTGCGACACTTGTAATCTGGCCCTATGTATTTAGAGGACATTTACGAATACCTTGTAATTGAAATAATTTGGAATGAAAACAACTGGATTGTTCAGCAAAACAAATGCAGAATATAATATACACTCCACATTGTTCATTCAAATCCTCCTACTGCCGCCACATCTTTTTCAACAATTGTCGCCCAACTAATTGTCGGCGACAATTGTTGAAAAAGATGTGGCGGCAGTAGGAGGATTTGAATGCAACTCGGAACAAGGAGGAGAAAATCGCAGTGGTGACACAGCTGAACTAATTTCAACAAGTGTTCTAGATACAGAGTCTTCAAATGAAAAAGAGACAATGACTATGAATTTGTCTTGAAGAAGGCCTTAGAGAAGGCCGAAACGTTGACACTGTATTAATGTAATCAGCACAATAAAAGTTATCTACTGATACAAGCCCTGTGAGTGCCCTCCATCTCTACCACTACTCTATATATATATATATATATATATATATATATATATATATATATATATATATATATATATATAAACAAAAAATACATCAACTGGGCAATAATGCACTGAACCATAGAGGTCGGCAGTAAAGATGCAGATAAGCAAGGTAGTTAGCTATCATAGCTTGAGTGTAGCAATAGCAAAAGCAAAGCACAGGCAAAGGAATTGGGTAGCGTGTAGAAACAGGCAAACAGCATCAGACACCTTGAAGAGGAATTAACCCAGACCGGCTGGGCCAACAGGGGCACACTGTATACACATTCACGCTATATACACATTGTGCCCTAATGTTATTATAATATATGTATTTTAAATGTATGATGAAAACAAGTGAATGTTATGCATACAGAATCTTTTTGTTCAGCATTTGAATGGTTAACTATAACAGTGTTTTGCTAATAATGATGCTATTGGTTACACATAAGGGGTTGATCCAATTAACTAGCAGCATATCTTTTAAATATCACGTGAACTTTTTATGTATGTGTATATACAGTATATATATATATATGTATATCTCAATACCTCTATTTAATAATGTATATATGTATATAGGTATAGAAATATATTGTAGAAAAAATCTTTACATAAATATAATAATAATTATAAGTGTTATTATGAGTGTAATGTATTTTTGATGTGTTTTTGGTAACTTTTTAGTTTCGCGAAACAGTTAAAGGGACACTGTACCCAAAAATTTTCTTTCGTGATTCAGATTGAGCATGAAATTTTAAGCAACTTTCTAATTTACTCCTATTATCAAATTTTCTTCATTCTCTTGGTATCTTTATTTGAAATGCAAGAATGTAAGTTTAGATGCCGGCCCATTTTTGTGAACAACCTGGGTTTTCCTTGCTGATTGGTGGATAAATTAATCCACCAATAAAAAAGTGCTGTCCAGAGTACTGAAACCAAAAAAAAGCTTAGATGCCTTCTTTTTCAAATAATGATAGCAAGAGAACGAAGAAAAATTGATAATAGGAGTAAATTAGACAGTTGCTTAAAATTGCATGCTCTTTATGAATTACAAAATAATTTTTTTGGGTACAGTGTCCCTTTAAAGGGATAGTAAAGTCCAAATTAATCTTTCATGATTCAGATTAGGCATGCAATTTTAAACAGCTTTCTAATTTACTTTTATGATCAAATTTGCTTTGTTCTCTTGGTATTCTTAGTTGAAAGCTAAACCTAGGTAGACTGCTAATGTCTAAGCCATTGAAGGCTGCTTCTTATCTGAGTGCATTTGACAGTTTTTCACAGCTAAAGGGTGTTAGTTCATGTGTTTCATATAAATAACATTGTGCTCATGCACGTGGAGTTATTTAAGAGACAGCACAAATTGTCTGAAATGCAAATCCGTCAAAAGATCTGCGATACGGAGGCAGTTAGCAGAAGCTTAAATGCAAGGTAATTACAGAGGTAAAAAGTATATTTCTATAACAGTGCTGTTTATGCAAAACTGGGGAATTTTAAATAAAGGGATTATCTATCTTTTTTAAAAAATAACATTGTTGGTGTTTACTATCCCTTTAACCAGAGCTTTGAGGGCACAGTAATCATTCTAGCGTAAATCGCGATTGGGCTCAAGTGATCGCATTTACTTTCAATTTGTAATACCAGCGTCAAGCCCAACACCCGGGAAACAACCCCTTATAGCTTGCATGCAAATGTTTGCGCTCCACTCATAATTTGGCCCTATATCTATAAAAAAATATATTAATAGTAAAAAAATGTAATATACTGGGGTTTTCCGAGAAGCCGTCCAGGGCCATTAAATGGAAAAAAAAGTTTTTTGGTCTTTATTCTTGGATCGAATAACAGCACAGTGCTATAATACGGTAGTCACTTATACCACTCTGTAGGATGCTGATAGCCCCTCCAAATGATTTTAAAGTGCTAAGCCATAACAAATAAAAAGAGGATGCTTTATTTTCTTGTAGTAAGTACATTTATTAGCTCATGTAGATTTTTGAGCAGCCTATATACCAATCATATCTGAGCACATGTCAATGGTTATAACTCCAATTCTCCCCAGAGTGAGGAGAATTTAAGTTATAACCAAGAATGAGCTCAGTCAGAGTGAGGAGAATTGAAGTTATAACCAGAGGTGGGCTCAGATAATGTTTAACCCCATATAGCTGACCACCTAATATAAGCGCCCATGGGGTGGGCGGCTTTACGGAAAACCCTGGTAGTATGTACATTTTAAATAATATAAAATCAATCAGGCCTACATGCAGCTTGGAAATACAGGGTAAGCGCTTGTGTATTTAATAAAACTGCTCACTGTATTTTCCATTAGTGGCTGTGCTGTGATGAATTTGTGTTATATATGGATGGCTGCGGTCTTGCATGACCTCTTAATATTGCCTATTTTATTGTGTTGTCCTGCATAATTTCTCTGCAGGCCGTTCTGTGTCTTCTCTAGTGACTGCATACTGTTATCTGTATATCATCCTCCTCTGAGGTCATTTAATGTTCTTGCAACAATAGACAATAACAGCAAATCAAATACAGAATGCAGTCAGTAGTTTCAAACCCCTGAGAACACTTACATACCTCTAATGGTTTAGCTCCAACTAAAACTAACCTAGCCGTGCTTACTAATTTTCATGTTTTGATTTAAAAAAAATATATATTCCAGACTAGGTCCTCTGAGGAATATTTAATTATGTTCTTTTTCTCTCTCTCCTTATTTCATTATGTTTGACTAAGCTTCAGTTCACAAACACTGGTAATGCCTATGTTTAATAATAGGTTTACGGACAACTTGAAAGGAGGAAATAGTCTGCTGCAAAATGACTATTAGTAAAGCTATTTTCTTCTCTAATGGAAAGAGTCCACAGCTGCATTCATTACTTTTGGGAAATAAGAACCTGGCCACCAGGAGGAGGAAAAGACACCCCAGCCAAAGGCTTAAATACTCCTCCCACTCCCCTAATCCCCCAGTCATTCTTTGCCTTTCGTCCCAGGAGGTTGGCAGAGATGTGTCAGAATTTTTCATTTTTGTTTTTTGTCTATTATGGAGGGTAGTACTCTTCGGCATGGGACAGGAGTTTTAAGTACTCCTGTCAGTCTCTCAGTGAGGGCTTGGATGAAAGTTAGAGTCCGGAGATGCAGGGAGAGTCTTTCTGCAAAACCATCCCGACTCATATTAACAGCTCCTCAAGCAATCAGCGTTGTCGAACTTCGCTATGCTGCCTGCTTTCCTCTCTTAAGTCCATGGCGGAGGCAATGCTACTATTCGTCACAATTGAGAGGCCGTGTTCCTGTTCCACGGCGTTGATTCCAGTAAGATCATTTCATTTTACTTTATCGTCAATGTACTGTAATGTGAATGTTTTCCTGAGAGCTTACACACCTTTGCGGGTCTAACTATATGACATAAGGGTTTCAGTGAGTCTCTGTTAGTATCTTGGAATCTAGGGTTAATATCTCCTGAGGGGGGTTATTGAACAGGGGGGTTTATAATCATGTTTGTTATGTGATTCAACCTGCTTATGTGTGATGTTTATGGGCTCGTGATTGGAACTTTGAGGCCTTTGGAAGTGACGCAACCTTTTGGTTGGGCCCGCTTTTTTGGACTGTTCGGTTCACCTTGTGTTTGGGTGTGTTTACGTTCTGTTCCCCATATCCGCATTCCTGACCATGTGGGGAAGGAGATATTCTAGTCTGTAGGGGACTGGTCATAGGAGGTGGTGAGTGCCCCAGCCATTGTGGGTGTCAGGTGCCATTTTGTTTTCATACTTTCGTCCATATTGATATTTCCTCTATCCAGTTATGGAGGATTCTGATGCTGAGACTGTGATCGTTTCAGATTCAGTTACAGAGGATTCTGATAACCAGACTCTTTTGATTTCAGATTCTGTGTCCGGTGATGATTCCGGATTGGCCTCGTTGACACATGTCAACCAGTTTTGTTCCGTATGCCATTTTAGAGTGCCTTGTTCCTTGGGCTCGGGGAATCAAGGGACTGCTGAGCCATCCGCCTCTTGGGGTCCTGTCCTCTGAGAGGTGAGTTCCCTACCAATTAATACTTCTACACATGCAGGTAACCGAGTTTCTGATTCTTCCATGCAGGGTGGCTTGTTCAACCCCCGAGGTTGCAGGACGTTTTCGCTTCCACATAATGTTGGCGATTGTTTGTCTGCAGAGTCCAGATATTTGTTTTAGAATGTGCTCATGCCCTATTGTGCCGGGCCTTCCGCCTTGGGAGTGCCTCTACAGTTCCCCGTGGGTGTAACTGTCCCTGAGTGTTGTGCCTTTCGTTACAGGATTGCTTGACTTTGTGTATTGCTCAGACATGTTTTTCAGATATTGAATGACCTTATCGTTACCAGATACAGGGAATTTCAGTCTGCTAATTCGAATGGTGCACCTCATTAGACATTTGGGGATGAGGTAATCTCCTGATTGTCATTTGTTTGAGATCTTTCACAGTTTTTGAAAGACAGGGCTCCGTTTGGCTTGTTCTGCGGGTAGGCCTGTGTCTTTTTGGGCGTTAACCTCCGGGTTGCCTTATATTTTAGTTGTATACGATGGGATGTCTTTTATTTATTTTTGTTTCCTTCGGGAACCTTCTGGGATTGATACTCTTTATTACTTCTTCGGAAGTTGTTTTGAACATGTTAGTCCAATGTTAAATATGTCTGTTTTCTGTTTTTTCCCCTATGAGGGAAAATTTATGCAGCTTGCCGGTTAGGATCCTAGGTGCAGGCTGATCCTGTCGGGTTCTTGTGGCTGTTCAGACATGTGGCGCTGTTCTGCTCGGCTGGTTTGGTAGAAGCGCCGAGTTCTCAGGCTATCATTGTTTTTCATGTTCAACTAAACATTTGAAAGGACCTGTGGGTCCAGGAGGCGGGAAGGATTGTTTCAGTCGTTATAGCCTTCAGTCATAGATGGCTGGGCAGGGGAGTTTCCCGCTGCGTCACTCTAACTGACATGTGATTTCATCAGAACCTAGAGCCTCCCCCATGTGGTGGAGGGTTGGAGGGCTTAACGCCCCTTACCACAGTCATTTTTTAGGCCTCTGGATTTGTCCTTTTTGACTTGATCCAACAGATTGTACAGGATAGCTGTCTAGCATGCGGAATTTTTGCAGTTTGAAACCAGTTGCTGCTCTTCACACCTTGCAGGTGTACGTGTAAACTGTTTATAGTGTTTCTAGATACAGCTCTTACTCTTTGACGTGTACTGTCTGTCTGAGTTATAAGAGACCTTTGGGTCTTCTTCCATTGTCTCCGGGTGAGTTGGATCTCCCTTTAGGGATCTGTGTTTCCAGGTGATGGTTGTTCCCTGCGGGGACTTTGTTTAGCTTGGGGTTTTCCGGAGCTGGGTAGGCTTAGTGCCTTTCTCTTCCTTGTGTTCTCTGCTTGTGCGGAGGTGATAGGGAGACTAATCCTGCTAGTAGGATTTTTTTGACCTCAAGGTATCCCTTGGTTGTCCTGAGGCTTTGAGAAGTATCTTCATATGACTTCTAGCCTTGCTCCTTGGAGCATTGGACTTTAGATAGGGGTGGTTCCTTCCTTTGGTTGGGGCTTTCGAGTTCTTCTCGCTATCCGGATTCTCTGGATATGCATCCATTTCCCTTGTGTCTGGCTTTTTGGCCAGTTGGGGTGTTTAGTTCTAGGGTAAGGTTTGCCTGAACTATTATGTGCCCACACCTGTTTTTCTCCTTGAGACTTCCGGTTGCTGAAGCTTCGCTTGGCCTTTTTCCTGACCCAGTTTTGGGTGGTTTTGGAATCCTGCATCTCAGGGCTGGTCAGGGTTTTCCACGGTTGTGGAAATTTGGGCTATGTCTTTGCTCCATCTACCTGACCGGGTCATGGTTGGCCGGGTTTTTTGAGTATTTTTTGCTCTTTGCCAGAAGAGTAGCCCATGTCATCTTGTGGTTAGATGTGTGGCTTGCGCCTCAAGGGTGGTTGGTTCCTTCCCAGCTGCTGGCGCTGGATGTCAAATTTCTGGTGCACCTTAGGGTTGCATTCCCCTGGTCAGCTTGCCAGTGTTCCCGTGGATTCCCTGCTCTGCAGGCGAATGGGTTGGCTGTGCCTCTGCTTGGCAAGCTATTTGTAGGGGTGTCCTTTCTAGGACATCTGTGTTTGGAATTTATCTTTTGCACAGGAAAAAAGGTTTGTTAAAGATACTGACACTCTCAATCTCTAAAATGCTAACCCAGAGGTTGGAATATCTCCTGAAACCAACCACAATGTGGAGACAAGAAACAGTTTTAAAGGGTAGCGCTAAAACAGCTTAGAGAAGGGGCATTTAATAGTACCTGTTGTATTCGGTATATAGAATTGGAAAATTGTGTAAGTGAAAATATAGTAGGGGAGGTCACTAGAATAATCTGGAGACAGACTAGAATGTATAGAATAATTTATACAACAATAAAGATATGTGTCAGATACTTTGAAACTTGATTAGGGAAATGGGTACGCATTCAGCGTAATGAGGTTTGCGTAACCTCTATGATTAAACTGGATAAAAATATATACACAGTGTTATAACATAAAAAATTCTTTGTTTTTAATGATTGTGCAAATTTGAGAAAAAATAAAAGCAAAAAATAAATAGAAAGGATCTGTATGTACAGCTAATAGGGTGCCGGCACCAAATTATCAAGGACAACAATTAAAAAACATGTGGTAATGCAATAACAGAACATAAAAGACTAAAAAATACAATAAAAGAAAGTCTGTTATCGTTAGCAGTTCATATCAATGTAGCCACATAGGGAAAAAAATAAATATCATACGCTTCCTATTGGATTGGTAGTGTTTACCGTACTGACGTGTAGGATTACCGTCCTCAGCTGTTAGAAAATCCTGTCTAGTAAAAAGATTTGCTGCGGACCTAAAAGGTGAGTGAATCCACTCCGGCGATGATATCCTATGCGGTGTAGGTGGCAAACAATGCTGATTATAATTTGAAGTTGCAAAGTTACCAAATCCTGCTGCGTCTGAATCACATTTGTGGTGCTTTCACTCAGTTGCAGGTAAGTCCTGGGGCCGAGGTATTTGCTGGCAGCCAAAACTTTTCTTGCGGGCTGTACCTCCAGGTCCTGTTACCTGTTCCGGTGTAAGGGGTCACAAGTAGAGAGTCCGTTTGATTTAGAAATCAATAGTAAGGTTTGGTGAAAACTCGGTATATAGATCCTGGGTGAGGAATTACGCATATGTATGCACCGCTTGCAAATTCTAAACGGCTTTAATGCACCTCACCTACTATAACCAAAGTTCCCACTTGAAATGTACAGATGAGCAAATCTACGCGTTTCAGGCCAGTAGGCCTTTATCAAGATTTTGATAAAGGCCTACTGGGCTGAAACGCGTAGATTTGCTCATCTGTACATTTCAAGTGGAAACTTTGGTTATAGTAGGTGAGGTGCATTAAAGCCGTTTAGAATTTGCAAGCGGTGCATACATATGCGTAATTCCTCACCCAGGATCTATATTCCGAGTTTTTTGGCTTCATTGCCGAAACATGTCAGCAGACAGTCACTAGAGTGAAGCTATCTCCACTCACTACTACGCTTGAGTATTCCTGTATCCCTGAGGGGAAGATTTTACTTGCAAATAAAGAAAAACTACAAATCTATACCTGGCTGTTTGTGCACCTCATTTGAACTTTTGTATATAGCCTTTTGGAACCGAGGTTGCACCGTTTCCAGAGTATACTATCTGCTGTCAGTTTCAGCCCACCCCTCTTTCTGCTTGGAAATCGCAGAGGATTATACAGCTCCGGCCGGGAGAAAGAAGTTCCGTGAACCGGAAGTAGGTCCAGTAACGTCACACGCCAACAGAGAGGAATCACACAGAGGAGACCGGAGCGGTCGGAATTGGCATCAAGTGCCGGACAAGCTCCGTGTGCACCTGGTTTGCACACCGAAGGTAGTTTTTCTGGCCTCTGTTCCTCTGAGGGTTTGGCAAGGTGACTAAGGACTTATACTACCGAGAGAGGTGAGAGGTCTGACACTGCATTATCACACACGGCGGTGGGGCATTTTTTGCTTATAACTGTTCAGCTCCATTGACACTTCTGAATAGTGTCCCAGTTAATCTTGCCTTGTTAATAGTAGTTCTAGGTGCCAACACATATTGACTGTTTCTGGTATACTCTCCTTCTTGGGGGGCCTTGATTGAGGTTTTGTGTCCCCCTTTTTAGGGACCTGTGTGTAGGTCCAGCGATTTAGGTTGCCTGGAGCGTGCCCTCTGTCCGGGGGTTGCTTTTGCGGTCTGTTTCTTGCTTGACTGCTTCTTCTTCCTCACAAGTACCCTCTGTGTCATCCTGTTATGGACTCTGTGTTATCAAACTTGGGGTTTCTCACCTGGGTGTATTACACACTTTTTCATGGTTGAATGCCTTGGTTTTCTATGGTCAGACACTGGGAGAACTTTGCCTCTTCAGTGGCATTCAGTGCTTGCAGGATATTGGAGAGACGTCTGTTCTGTCTCTGTGCCCGGTTTTACCCCTGGTTTCGCTTGGTATAGGCATGGCCTCCTTTCCCTGTTTGGGTCCCTTTGGGTCTCTGTGAGCTGGGCTCACACTTGGAGGTGTTCTTTTTTGTATTAGGGGACCTTTTCGGTTTCCATGGTTCTCCTTTGCCTTGTCCCCTTGGGGGTTTCGGCTGGTGTCCCCTTCATTTGTGGGGGCTGAGTGGTGGGGGGCCGTTTGTTGGGCGACAGTGTCTCCTAGAGGACTGTTGGCTCAGGCGAGTCTGTTTGCGGTCTCTAGTTTTTTTTCTGGACTAACTGCGAGTCAGTGTCATTGGGGCTTTTCCTCTTAAAGTTTTCTCGGCTTTTTAATTGGGTAGAGGTTCAGGCCTGGTGCCCTCAGTGTGGGCCGCCTATTGTACCCTCCCGTCTTGGCATTCAGTGTCCTCTATAGCTTGGGTATTGTTTTCCCAAAAGTAATGAATGCAGCTGTGGACTCTTTCCATTTAAGAAGAAAAACATAAATTATGCTTACCTGATAATTTCCTTTTCTTCTGGTGGAAAGTGTCCGCAGCTCCCCACCCGTAATTTTATATTCTTCTGGCACCTTTCACCCTGATATTTCTTCTACTGTTCCTTGTTCCTCGGAAGAATGACTGGGCAATGAGGGGAGTGGGAGGAGTATTTAAGCCTTTGGCGGGGGTGTCTTTGCCTCCTCCTGGTGGCCAGGTTCTTATTTCCCAAAAGTAATGAATGCAGTTGTGGACTATTTCCATCAGAAGAAAAGGAAATGATCAGGTAAGCATAATTTATGTTTTCTCCTTTAAAGTGAATGTAAAGTTTAATGAATAAGTGCCCGGTATCTAAAAATACTCTTAAAAACAGGGGCACTTTCATTTATTAAACTTTACATTGAAGCTTCTTTTTTAAAATACTTAACTTTTCATTATGGAAAGAAGACCGGCGATCCTCTGCAGAATCTCCTGCTGTATTTAGCACAGCGATGACGAATCCGGGTTCCTCCAATCATTGCATTCCTCACGAGCTAGATGCCAAAGGGGGCACGCAACGATTGGAGGAAGCCCGATTAGTCATCGATCTGCTAACTACAGCAGGAGATGCGGGCAGAGGATAGCCAGTCTGCTTTCCATAATGAAAAGGTAAGTATTTTAAAAAAGAAGCGTTTAACATTTTTTCACAAACTTTGTGTTTCTTACTGAAATTGTTTACACACAACTATTGCAGTCAGAAGACAAATGGTTATAGAGCTTCTCTTGGATCCCCTTTGTTCAGAAATAGCAGACGTGCAGGGCTTTGCCATTGCTTTTTGGCAATTAGAATGCAGTTTATTGCAGCTGCGCACCTTGGGCAAGATTACATATGCGGTGTCGCCCGCAAAAGTCGGTGATGCCGGTTTTTACGCGGTTTTACTATCACATGCACAGCGCCTCATATAAATGTGGCGCATATATTTCACCGTCGCCCGCAATTTTTACTCCCATAAGCTAACATAGAACCGCATAACCGGTATCACATATTCAGCGCAAGGACTTACGCAGCGAAAATTTAGATATTTTACCCCATTTTCACCTCGCCACACATAGGCAGGCGCAACAAGCCTTACGCTGAGTATGTCCACACCCTAACTCCCGTAACTGGCTGAGAATATAAACAAACACCTAACACATGCACAATCGCAATCTACCTAAAACTATTAACCCCTAATCCGCCATTCACCCACATTGCAATCTACCTAATAAAACTATTAAGCCCTAATCCGCCATTTACCTAAATCGCAATAAACCTTATAAATCTATTAACCCCTAAACCGCCAAACCCACACAACGTAATTAACCTAATTAAATTACTAAACCCCCTAATCTAACACCCCTAAATTAACCCAAAATCCCTAAATTAAAAAACACTAAGTGATAATTAAAAGAAATTAACTAACATTACTTTAAAAATAAAAAAAAACTAAGTTTAAATTAATCTAAAATTACAAAAAATAAAAAAAGTCTAACATTACATAAAATAATAAACCAAATTATCAAAAATAAAAAATTAAACCTACTCCCTATTCAAATAAAAAAGCCCCCCAAAATAAAAACACCCCCTAATCTGAACTAAACTACGAATAGCCCTTTTTTAGGGAATTGTCTTAAGTTAAACAGCTCTTTTACCTTAAAAAATACTAAATCCTCCCTCTAACAGTAAAACCCTGTGGGTTAAATATATCTATAACTACATATGTACATGATCATATATAAGTATAGATATATACAGATATTTAAAAATACTTAGAACATATTCTCTTATGTGAAGAACATTGGAATGTGAAATATTTACATTAAATACATAGTTAAAATGATTATTAAATATAAATATTGCATATAAATGTTTTTTCATGTTTTTTATCTACTTAAAGGGATACAAAAGCCATATTTTTTCTTTCATGATTCAGAGCAGGCAATTTTAAGCAACTTTCCATTCTATTATAAATTTTTACTAAATGTAGCCACCAATCAGAAAGCTCTACCCATATGCTGAACCAAAAATGGTCTGACTCCTATCCTTACATTTCTGCTTTATTTAAATAAAGATACCAAGAGAACGGAGAAAAAAAAATGATAATAGGAGTAAATTAGAAAGTTGCTTAAAATTGCATGTTCTATTATTATTATTGGTTATTTGTAGAGCGCCAACAGATTCCGCAGCACTATATCTGAATTATGAAAGAACAAATGTAGGTTTAGTTTCGATTTAACTGCAAAGGGCTCCAATGCACTTATATATATCTGTATACGTCTGTATTTATGTGTGTTTATATGTATATACAGTGAGTCTGTAAATACATATTATTTTATATATATATATATATATATATATATATATATATATATATATATACACATCAACTTTAAACATGTATATATATGTATCTCTATCTTAAAGCTCTTTGCCTGACTTTTTTTTCTAACACCTGAGATCTATTTGAGCCCTTATAACATTTTTGTGCATTATTTTTTTTAAATATTTTTTTATTAGATGGTGTTATTATGAGTGTAAATGAACTTTGTAATGTACTTTTGATGTGTTTTGTGATACTTTTTTTGTTTCGCAAAACAGTTAACCAGAGCTCTGATGTTGCTCTAACCTGACTTGTAATAAAAGAGGTTTTCGCTCATACGTAACAGTTACGTAGTCTAGCTCTAAGTCTTCACAGACACAATACACGCCACTGCAAAACAGCAATAACTTTTACTAGAAGCATTTTTGATAATGATAGTATATTGCAAAAATGCTTCTATTTCAAATTTAAATGCCCCCATGTACATCCCATTTTTTTTACCATTCTATTCCTTTAAAGATAAATTAATTTAAACTATTAATTTATGACAATTAAAATAAAATAACTCAACAACAACTGGGAGTACCAATAGCCCTAATAAACTTAAAAACACATCACTATGTGGCATGTAATTAATCTGCTAGGGAAGTGATTATTATATAATTGTTATGTAATATTCTCATTTTATTTATGTGTGGATGGAGGAGATACTGAGAAATAAGTAATATATATATATATCAGAAGAGAGAGAGCAGCACTCCTGAGATAGAACAAAACCAGAATAACTTCCATGCCTGTTCATTTCTATTGCAACTCAGGTTGCGAGTTCTTTTAGCACACTATGCCCCTTCACAGAGAAAAAATATCCTGTAGCATATCAGTCTGACCCTGCCCAATGACAGTCCAGCGCCGAAATACCAGGCAATTCTTCTCTGAACAAAAGAAACAACAACCCCAGACGATCATTTCGGCCTTCTGTGGGCCACATCAGTGAGGTGCAGTTGTATCTCTCTAAGGGCATGAGTGCAAGGAGTCCATGTCTGGTTTCCCCCATTACTCTTAGGGAGACCCAAGTGTAATTTGCATAATTATCAGAAAAGAGAGAACAGCACTACTGAGATAGAACAAAACCAGAATAACTTCCATGCCTGTTCATTTCTATTGCAACTCAGGTTGCACATTCTTTTAGCACACTATGCCCCTTCACAGAGAAAAAATATCCTGTAGCATATCAGTCTAAACCTGCCCAATGACAGTCCAGCACCGAAATACCAGTCAATTCTTCTCTGAACAAGAAAAACAACAACCCCAGACGATCGTTTCGTAATTCTTTTATTAGAAAAATAATCATATATGCATATATACAAAATAAAATCATAATAACAAATGCAAACAAAATATCTCTTGTTACAAAACTGAAATATTGACCCAAAATGCAAACATTAAACTTAAATAATCAAGCAAAATAAAAATAAACATATTTCAAATACAGACAAAAACAAAATGGAGAAAAAACAAACAAAAAAACCCCCTAAATAATCCAATCCTTCCACTTCTTTATCTTCCAGATGCCTTCAGAATCTAATTCCCCATATCACCTCCTATCAAAAGAAAAATACAAAAACAACTTCCCACGGATCATACCCACACAATTACCTACAGTAACTAACTCTTTCTTAAAAATCAAAATATTACGCACATCCCACAACACCACCTTCACACAACATGCCAACAACCATATCAATCGTGCTTTCTCACTTCCACACCACTTTCAAACAAACCATACATCATCATATTAAAAGTAAAAAACTGCACTCCAGTCAAACCCTTAATCATCCTTTTCAAACTTCTCCAAACATCCCTAGCATACTCACAATTCCAAAACAAATGAATAACACTCTCGATTTGACAACAAACATCTCTAGGACACACTTCTGAAGCCACTAAACGATGCATTCTCTGAAAATCCCTTGTTGGCAAACACTTATGCACACTCATCCAACTAATATCTTTCTGCCTATTCATCAAATACTTATTACACACATTTTTCCATACCAACACACATTCATTTTCATTCAAACCCCCAATCAACTCAAGACCTTCCTTCTCCAACATTTTCAACACCATTCTGTTTGCACACCACATCTCCCTACTAACATTCTCCAAACCATATTTTTTTAATCCAACATTCCACCCTTACATAAAACCACGGAACAGCAAAACATACCGGTTTCTTTCTATCAATCTCAAATAAACCATATCGTCTTAAAACATTTCCACAAGCATACTTTACCATACAACCAGCCATGCTATCCTTACCACTCAGAACCACACACCTACTAACATATTTCACAGCCAAAAATCTCTCCACATTTGGAAAACCCTTACCACCAACATTCTTACTCTTAACAACAACATCTCTTTTCAAACGCTCCATGCCAGAACTCCAGAAAAAAGAAAATAACACTCTCAAAATTCTCCGAAACATCCTCTCAGGTGGCGGAAAAACTAACGCCAAATATAACATAATAGGGATCAAAACCGATTTAATAACTAACATTTTTCCTTCCAAAGATAAAGTCCTTAAAGACCAAAACTGAAGTTTTCTACTCACTTTATCAAAAACATTCTCCCAACTTTCCAAGCCTTTCAAATCCACATCAAATTTCACACCCAAAACCTCAATTGCACCTTCAGTCACAGGCCATCCACAGGAATCAATCTCCCTATCATTACCAAAAACTTTAACTTTACACTTATTCCAATTAACTCTGAAACCACTTGCCATACAAAAACATTTAACTAAAATTTTCACCCTCCTCAAACCAGCCTGAGTCTCACATACCACACTCACATCATCCATATACCCAATCACTTTTAAACACCTTCCATTACTACCAGGAACACTCACACCTCTAACTAATTTATCCTTCCTCAAACTAGTTAATAATGGCTCAATGACATATACAAATAACACAGGAGACAAAGGACATCCTTGACGCACTCCAGATTTAACACAAAATTCCTCAGTCAAAAAAACATTAACCTGGACTTGACTCACAATATCACTATACAAACATTTAAACCATCCAATAATCTTACCAGAAAAACCTAAACGTTCTAAAACATGAAACATAAAATCATGCACTACTCTATCATACGCTTTTTCAAAATCCACAATAGCAACAGCAACAGACCTCATCTTCTCCCTCACATACCACAGTACATCGTGTAGTAACAACAAACTTTCAGAAATCTGATGCCCAGGAACAGCACACACTTGCTCTTCACCCACAACCTTACCAATCACTCCACGCATTCTATTTGCCAACACCTTTGCAATAACCTTATAGTCAACATTCAACAACGTAATCGGCCTCCAAATCCTCAAATCTCCCTTACCACCCTTTTTAAATAACAAAACAATCAAACCTTTCCTCATTGAAACAGGCAAAACATTCATTCTAAAAACAAACTTGCAAACATCCAACATATCAACCCCAATCAAATTCCAAAAACAAGTATAAAATTCAACAGGCAAACCATAACAACCAGGTACCTTCCCATTCTTAAAACTCCTAACAACCTCTGCAATCTCATCCAAACTTACATTCCTTTCTAACAAATCATTATCATATTTTTCCAACTTAACCTCAATGTCTTCCAACAACTCATTTTCCAATAAAACATCTCTTGTTTTTTCTTTATACAGCTCACTGTAAAACTCATGAACTTCACGCAAAACACCATCCGTACCATTAACTTCACACTCAACCTTATAAAAAACACTAACAAAACCAGTTTTTCCTTCAAAAGCTTTCTTAAAAAAATATTTACTGCAAGACTCATCATTTTCTCCAATCTTGCCATAAAAACAAATTTCTGCATACACTTTTTAATTATCTTTCTTGCTTCAGCAATTTCCTCATGCACATCAATACCACAATTTCTCAATTCATACAAATACAACAACCTCAGATACCATTTATCATACAACTCCCTTTCCATTCTAGCTTTCTCACAGCCTTTCTTAATAAAAACCCTCTTTATTTCCACCTTCAACCATTCCCACCACATAAGCACATTACTAAAATCACATTTTCTTTCACGCCACCTTTCATACATCCAAACAAACTAACGCTTAAGCTTCTCATCTTCTAACAAATCCACATTCAGTTTCCAAACACCCTTACCATACTTGATCTTCAAATCACAATTCACCTTACACATCAAAAGGGCATGATCCGTAAAGGGCATCCGCTTTAAAGAAAAATCATCAACACATACAAATTTAGATAAAAAACAAAAATCAATTCTAGATTTTATCCCACCACTATCACTAAAGAAAGTAAAACCCTCCCCTGAAAAAGAAACAGACCCGAAGGCATCCTTCAAACCGAAAGATTTAAGCAAATCAAGTAAAAACTTCCCTGAGCTATCCACCCTACAATCATTCCCACCCTCTCTGTCCCCATTCTTAATAATACAATTAAAATCCCCAACCATAAAAGTTGGCTTTCGACCTGGCAGAAAAAACTTTAAAGTTTCAAAATTAAGCAAACGTTCTACCCTATTTGGAGAAGCATATACATTAAACAAACGAGATACAGTCCCACAAAAACTAAAACTAACCAAAAGTACCCGACCTGGGACAATATGAACTACATTAAGGATATAAAAACTAAACCCCTTAAACAAAACTCCCCCCCCCCCATTCCTATCAGAAGAACAAGATCATACTTTAGGACCATATTCCCAGTCAGCACATTTAGGATGTTCAGAGAGACCACATTCCTGCAAACAAAAAATATTAGCAGAACATACAGATAATAATTTAAAAATTGCAGCTCTCCTTGTTATAGTTGTCATACACCTGACATTAAGGGAAGAAATGGTCAGAAACATCACAAAAATAAATTAAAGAAAAACAAAAAAAGAAATAACATCAGGACTTCTTCTTTCCTTTCTTTTTCTTAGGACTCAAAGGAGATTCTTTAAATCTGCCTCTGTGATGTTCCGACCTCCTAGGCTCCCCCTTGCCAGCCTCATAACCAGTAACTTCAGCAAGTTGGTTCACATCTCTTTTATCTAGATAACCAACAGAAGAGGCATCAGAAAAGTCACCTATACACTGGCTTGAGTCAGAAGGAATGTCTTCAGTAAAGACAGAAGGAAACTCTGAAATTAAAGAGTCAGCATCACTTGTAGTATCTGGATCTGCACCCTTAACTACTGGAAGATTTAAATACAGACTTTCCCATCCATCAGAATCCACATCTATTTTTCGCTTGGAGGCAGATTTTTTCCCTTCAATGTCCATATCCTCCTCAGAACTAGAGGACACAACAGCAGACCAATCAATGTTCTCCCCTTCACCAAGAACAGCATCAGGAGCAGCATCACAAGATGACTCAGTGAAGGAAAAATTCTCTGTCCCAGGAACAGCAACAGTATCATCCACAGAATTGGCAACAGGGCTTCAAGAACATGTGAAGTAGCTATCGCATTAGATGTAGCAAGATCCACCTCCTGAAGATGAGATTGGGCTTCCTCTACCTTCTCAACCACAGGAACCACCACAGGAACATCAGACACCTCTCCGACAGAAAGAGGTAATATAGAGTTCAATGCCTCATCAGAGACCTCCTCCTCATTCACAGATGGCTCAACTGCAACTGAAGATGTTTTTTTTGCAACATCAGCATAGGAAGGCTTCACTCTATCAAGCCCCTGAAACATCGTCAAAGGACACATCTTGCACAGATGACTTGAAGAACCACACAGGTCACAGGTCTGGCGTTTACTACAGTGGGCAACAAGATGATCCTCCTCACCGCAATTTCGACATCTGGCACCTGGGCAACTTTCAGCAATATGACCAAACAGGTTGCAACTACGGCAAAAAAGAGGCATGTCATCATAGTATAGGAAACCTCTATTTCCACCAATGGCGAAAGTCTGTGGAGGGTGTTTCTTTCCACCAATACCTAATTCATCTGGCACAAACTGCACCCAGAACCTGTGCTTTCCATTGAAAGTCCCAAACTGATTCTTCAGCTTGCTACCTCCTTGAACATCATCAAAGTAGCGACAAAGAAACAGACGAATTTCCACATCACTGACCCAAGGGTTGTACATATGTACTGTCACCGGGATTCTTCTCTCCCTCTGCACACAGGCAACAAATTTCATGCCAACCAACTCTGGAGCAGCAGCCATATCAATAGTCCATTGATAGCAGGTCTGTAAATAATGCTCATCGGTGAAAGCCACATCAAAAATCCCTCTTGAAGGGAATGACCGAACACAATGCAAACTTGCTCTTGGCATCTTCAAAACACCCTCCAAAACCACCTGCTTGACATGAGCCAAACCAATCTTCTCTCGAAAGTCCTCAGAAATCAACACCCGAAGTGTATGGGGAACATTTGGCACATTGGTAGCCATATTTGCCCTATTGACTCTTTAGGCTGGATTTCAGAGCGCCCCCCCTAAAGCAGCATGTGGCTGAAGTCCAGGGACGATGCCACAAGGCCAAGGGGACGGCCCTACTACCCAGTTGCTCTACGCCTAAGGAGTAGCCACCCCCCCCCAATAGCAGCAGGAGCCCAAACCCCAAAGGGAAAGGACCCCAGGCTGAAGGAGCAGGTCTCCAGGCAGCAAACCAAGACCAAGCACAGAAAATTGCACTTAATCCAAGCCAAAGGCCCGAGAAGCAACCTCAGCTGATCATTTCGGCCTATTGAGGGCCTCGTCAGTGAGGCGCAGTTGTATCTCTCTAAGGGCATGTGTGCAAGGAGTCCACATCTGGTTTCCCCATTACTCTTAGGGAGACTCAAGAGTAATTTGCATAAATATCAGAAGAGAGAGAACAGCACTCCTGAGATAGAACAAAAGCTAGAATAACTTCCATGCCTGTTCATTTTTATTGCAACTCAGGGTGCGCGTTCTTTTAGCACATTATGCCCCTTCACAGAGAAAAAATATCCTGTAGCATATCAGTCTGACCCTGCCCAGTCTGACCCTGCCCAATTATCCCATTGTCTGTATTCGGTATCCCACAAAAATAGATAGTACAAAAAAATAAAGAAAAGTCCAAAAGAAAATCACTTGTAGCTAATATCAAGCTTGCCCCAAAAGGGTACAATTTAAAATGAGAAAAAAAGCCCCTAATTCTTATTGTTGAGATTCAACGGTATCCCATGATGTATTCTGGGCACTATAAATTTGTTTTCTTTCCATTTAACCATAGACAGATAAATGATATTTGTTTGCAGAAAAAACAAAATAGATCTCATAATGAACAGAGCCGAAACAGCTTGTTCTGTGGAAAGGTACCAACTTAGGAAGTAGCCTCTTGGCTGCTTGTGAATTGTGATTTGACAAAAGAGAGTGAAACCATATCGCTCTAGGGACAGTGTGTACTTAGTATTTATATTCAAAGAGGGTTTTCTTGGTATATTGGGGCTGGATTGATATTTATATAATGTTTTAGACCTATATACTGTATGAAAGTTCTCCTTATGTGAAAAGACTGCTTCTGCAGTTAGGAAAAGGCATAGAACAAGCGACTTTGTTCATTGGTTGAATGTTTTTTGTCATCATATGTAGATTAGGTCTAGGTACCTAAGAGTGAGAAATGAAAGCAGAGGTTACCCTGTATGCCAAGAGGGATATCACTGCATGCACAACGCCATAGTAGGATGACTTAAAGGGACATAAAAACTAAAAGTTTTCTTTCATGTAATTTTAAACAACTTTCCAATTTATTCTATTATCAAATTTACTTTGTTCTCTTGGTATTCTTTGCTGAAAGAATACCTAGGTAGGCTCAGGAGAAGCAATGCATTACTGGGAGCTAGCTGCTGTTTGGGGGCTGCACATATATGCCTCTTGTGATTGGTTCACCCACTGTGTTCAGATAGCTCCCAGTAGTACATTGCTGATACTGCAACAAAGGATACTAAGAGTGCAAAGCAAATTTGATAATAGAAGTAAATTGGAAAATTGTTTAAAATTGTATCCTCTATCTAGATTCTGAAAGAAAAAAAAATGGGTTTCATATCCCTTTAATAGGAAGTTTTATTGATTGGTTGGGTCCATATAAAAATATTTGGCTAGATTATGAGTTTTGCTTTATCAGCGGCTCGGTGCTAACTTGCAAGTTATTTCCACCGCTCACCTCCCTATAGCGCTGCTATTAAAGGTTTGCAAAAACCCGGCGTTAGCAGGCAATATGGCAGCATTGAGCTCCATTGAGCTCCATACCACACTCAAATACCAGCGCTGCTTTGAGCTGGTTTTACGTGCTTGTGCACAATTTTCCCATAGACATCAATGGGGAGAGCCGGCTAAAAAAAAGCCTAACATCTGCAATAAAGGAGCGTAAAGCTCCGTAACGCAGCCCCATTGATTCCTATGGGGAAAGAAAATTTATGTTTAAACCTAACACCCTAACATAAACCCAGAGTCTAAACACCCCTAATCTGCTGTCCCTGACATCGCCGACATCTACATTACACTTATTAACCCCTAATCTGCCGCCCCTGACATGGCCGCCACCTACATTACACTTATTAACCCCTAATCTGCCGCCCCCGACATCGCCGCCACCTACATTATACTTATTAACCCCTAATCTGCGCTCTGCCACCGCCGCGACCTACATTGCACTTATTAACCCTTTATATGCCCCCCCGACATCGCTGCCACCTAGATTATACTTATTAACCCCTAATCAGCCACCCCCAACACCGCCACCACCTACATTAACTTATTAACCCCTAATCTGCCGCCCCCGACATCGCCGCCACCTACCTACACTTATTAACCCCTAATCTGTCGCCCCCAACATCACCGCCACTATACTAAAGTTATTAACCCCTAAACCTAACCCTAAGTCTAACCCTAACCCTAACACCCCTAAGTTTAACATAATTAAAATAAATCTAAAAAAAAATTACAATTAATACCTAAATAATTCCTATTTAAAACTAAATAAATACTTACCTGTAAAATAAACCCTAAGCTAGCTACAATATAACTAATAGTTACATTGTAGCTATCTTAGGTTTTATTTTTATTTCACAGCTAGGTTTGTATTTATTTTAACTAGGTTGATTAGTTAGTAAATAGTTATTAACTATTTAATAACTACCTAGTTAAAATAAATACAAATTTACCTGTAAAATAAAACCTATCCTGTCTTACACTAACACCTAACCTTACACTACAATTAAATCAATTACATTAATTAAATACATATAGCTAATGGTTTATTTTACAGGTAAGTATTTATTTAGTTTTAAATAGGAATTATTTAGGTATTAATTGTAATTTTTATTTAGATTTATCAGCCAATCGGAATTCTAGGGTCGCCATCTTGGATGACATCACTAAAAGGAACCTTCATTCTAGAAGAGCCATCGTAAGAAGAGGATGCTCCATGCCGGATGTCTTGAAGATGGAGCCGGATGGATGAAGATAGAAGATGTCGTCTGGATGAAGACTTCTGCCGGCTTGGATGAAGACTTTGGCCCGCTTGGATGAAGACTTCTGCCTGCTTCGTTGAAGATGGATGTCGGGTCTTCAAAAACTGTAAGTGGATCTTCGGGGGTTAGTGTTAGGTTTTTTTAAAGGGTTTATTGGGTGGGTTTATTTTTAGATTAGGGTTTGGGCGGAAAAAGAGCTAAATGCCCTTTTAAGGGCAATGCCCATCCAAATGCTCTTTTCAGTTCAATGGGGAGCTTAGGTTTTTTTAGTTAGGATTTTATTTGGGTTTTACTGTTGGTGGGTTATTTGTATTTTACAGGTAAAAGAGCTGATTTCTTTGGGGCAATGCCCGCAAAAGGCCCTTTTAAGGGCTATTTGTAGTTTAGTTTCGGCTAGAGTTTTTTTTTATTTTGGGGGGGCTTTTTTATTTTGATAGGGCTATTAGATTAAGTGTAATTAGTTTAAATATCTGATCATTTCTATTTTATTTTGTGTAATTTAGTGTTTGTTTGTTTTTTTGTAATTTAGTTAATTGTATTTAATTAATGTAATTTATTTAATTGTGTAAGGTTAGGTGTTAGTGTAAGACAGGTTAGGTTTTATTTTACAGGTACATTTGTATTTATTTTAGCTAGGTAGTTAGTAAATAGTTGATAACTATTTAGTAACTATTCTACCTAGTTAAAATAAATACAAACTTAGCTGTGAAATAAAAATAAAACCTAAGATAGCTACAATATAACTATTAGTTATATTGAAGCTAGCTTAGGGTTTATTTTACATGTAAGTATTTAGTTTTAAATAGAAATTATTTTGTTATTAATAGTAGGTTTTATTTAGATTTATTTTAATTATATTAAAGTAGGTGGTGTTAGGGATATACTTAGGGTTAGGTTTAGGGGTTAATAACTTTAGTATAGTGGCGGCGACGTTGGGGGCGGCAGATTAGGGTTTAATAACAGTAATGTAGGTGGTGGCGATGTTAGGGAAATCAGATTAGGGGTTAATAATATTTAACTAGTGTTTGCGATGCGGGAGTACAGCTGTTTAGGGGTTAATATGTTTTGTATAGTGGCGGCGATGTCCGGAGTGGCAGATTAGGGGTTAATAATTTTATTATAGTGTTTGCAATGCAGGAGGGCCTCGGTTTAGGGCTTAATAGGTAGTTTATGGGTGTTAGTGTACTTTTTTATTTTTTTTATTTATAACCATCTTTTATTTAAAGCCAAGTCAAAGTGTTACATTACACCCAGTATCTATGTTGCCGCTTGGCACAAGATTGTTACAGGTCACACTCAGGTGGACATAGTATATGTTACATAAAGATGGGGTTTTGAACAACAATAATGGACAATAAACATTTACAATAACCAATAACAAATAAAACAATACTGGTCGTTCTATCTTCTTACTTCAATCATGTGCTATTCACTTACATTCCGTAGCCACCCCTATAGAAGTTGTCTATGAGTAATGAGTTAGTGTACTTTTTAGCACTTTAGTTATGAGTTTTATGTTACAGATTTGTAGCGCAAAACCCATAACTACCGACTTTCAGTTTACGGTATGGATCTTGATGGTATTGGCTGTACCGCTCACTTTTTGGCCGGACAGGCAATCTCGTAATACCGGCGCTATGGAAGTCCCATTGAAAAAGGACTTTTTGAAAGCTGCGGTAGTTACGCTGCTTTATGGCCAAAAATGTGTGCGGTACAGAAATACCTGCAAGACTCGTAATACCAGCGGTAGTGAAAAAGAGCTTTAACAATGCTTTTTCACCCATAACGCAAAACTTGTAATCCAGCCGTAAGTGGATTAAGCAAATTTTGATAATATAACTAAATTGGAAAATTGTATTCTCTATATGATTCATGATTAGGTTTAATGTCCTTTTAACCTAAATTCCACTTTCCAGTAACGACTATTTCACATAGATACGACTTAACAAACGTTCAGATAAGTTACTGTTCTTCAGCGATGGACAGAATATTGCAAATTCTCATGCAGGAGACAAGAGATACATTTCGTTCTTGCTAGCCTGAAGGATGATTTCATTCCACGACTATAAGATAATTTAATGGCAATGTTCCCAGGCGCTTCTCTCACATTTCCTTAGCAGAACACAATATTTCTCTATAAATGATGTTTGTGGCATCAATGTAAAAACATAGTTTTTTTCACAAGAAAAATGAGATCACAAAATAATTGGACAAGCAGTAACATTTCCATACATGTGTTTGCTTTTCAGCACACTTTTAATTAAGACTAAAATTTGTGAATAATATAAATTATTATTATTGTGAATGCATTTAGCTTAGAAAATCTCTTTTCTTTTTCTTTTACTATACAAGAAATTGAATGTCCGTTATTTTCATTGGATCAGGGTGTTTGTGAAAATAAAGGAAAGTCACTTTATTGAAAACAGTAAATAAAAATGCAAAAAAAATGGTTTAACACCAAAGCAGCCAACCTCCCCATTGGAGCATTATCATAGACTATACAACTGTTACATTAATTCCTTTGTATTCTGCTATTTTTATAGATTTCTAATGGATTTGAAAGGATTTGAATGTGAAAACCCCCACACAACCGTTGTCAAGCCCTTTGCACAGCTGTTCCAGTAGATAGGGTATCTATTTGCTTTCTTCACAAATACTGGACAGTGGACAACAAATGGATAACAAGGAATGGGTAGTAGGTAGGATCATACCTCCCATAAGCTTTCAGGTTCCAGTTCCACCCTAGGCCTCATCATAATTTTACCCTGTCAAATTAATTTTTCACAAATGAGTAGTGATTTTATCCCAATTACACCAGTAACAAACAAGGCAGCTATTTCACCTCATAATTGCAATTTAAACACACCAAAAATATATATTTTAAATCTCTTTGGCTGGCAATAACACAAAGGCAATTATTTTCCCATTGACAGCCAGTTAAGCACAGAACAGTGATTTAACCATTTAAATTTGTGATTTTAAAAATTAACCATGGCTCAGTGACCTAAAAAAATGGACATTTAAAAACCTATAATTTTTTGCATAGTTTTACCTAAGGCCGGATTTACAGCCTTGGTGCCTGTAGGCATCAAAATCTGAAGAGCCCCCCGTGACCACCACTCACTGTTAACTGAGATGACCGCCAACAGTGATATAACAGCATTGCTTTTGTTAAGGTTGCCACAAGCATTGTGCATGCACAGTGCTTTTATTTTACTGCCAAATGCCATCTTAGTAAAGCTCACTGGTTGGCAACCTAATATACTAGATATCCCCACCCCCTTAAGATAAAAATGCCCATGGGCTGCCATTGATACCACTCTATAATTAGCATGTTAAATAATGTGATTGGTGACTGTACACATAAGCCGTGTGTAATTGGTTCACCTGATAGCAAATGGATAACATTATTGCAAATCTGCTGCCATTTTAACATAGGTTCCACTTTCCAGTAAAGATCATTTCACATACATAAGACTTAAAGGGACATTAAACACTTTGAGATGGTAATATAAAATGATAAACTGTATGTATAAATACAATTCTGCAATATACCTTATTATTTATTTTGTCCCCTTTTTCTGTAATTCCATTCTGAAATTGTGAGCATTTCAGTTCCTGTTAGAAATGGAAGTGCAGAACACTGTTATATTCCACACAGCCATTGACTGCACACTCTAGTGACCTATTTATAACTGTCCCTGATTGGCCACAGCAGAGAAGGTAACCTAAGTTACAACATGGCAGCTCCCATTGTTTTATAGACACTTTGGGGCATATTTATCAAGCTCCGAATGGAGCTTGATGCCCCGTGTTTCTGGTGAGCCTGCAGGCTCGCCAGAAACTGCAGTTATGAAGCAGCGGTCACAAAGACTGCTCTGAGCAGGCGGACAGACATCGCCGGAAATCAACCCGATCGAGTACGATCAGGTTGATTGACACCCCCCTGCTGGCGGCCTATTGGCCGCGAGTCTGCAGGGGGGGACATTGCATTGCACCAGCAGCTCTTGTGAGCTGCTGGTGCAATGCTGAATACGGCAAGCGTATTGCTCGCCGTATTCAGCGAGGTCTGTCGGACCTGATCCGCACTGTCGGATCAGCTCCGACAGACCTTGATAAATAGAGGCCTTAAGCTTTTCACTTACTGTATTTTGTCAAGATTTAAATAGCTAATGAAACTTAAAAGACTAATAATTTCTTTGATAGCATCATTCTATATAATATTTATTTACGGCTAGATTTAGAGTTTTGTCGGTAATGACCCGCGTAGCTAACGTTGGCTTTTTTCCCCCCGCACCTTTTAAATACCGCTGGTATTTAGAGTTCACAGAAGGGCTGCGTTAGGCTCCAAAAAGGGAGCGTAGAGCATATTTACCGCCACTGCGACTCTCAATACCAGCGGTGCTTACGGACGTGGCCAGCTTCAAAAACGTGCTCGTGCATGATTCCCCCATAGGAAACAATGGGGCATTTTGAGCTGAAAAAAAACCTAACACCTGCAAAAAAGCAGCGTTCAGCTCCTAACGCAGCCCCATTGTTTCCTATGGGGAAACACTTCCTAAGTCTGCAACTAACACCCTAACATGTATCCGGAGTCTAAACACCCCTAACCTTACACTTATTAACCCCTAATCTGCCGCCCCCACTATCACTGACCACTGCATATTTTTTTTAACCCCTAATCTGCCGCTCCGTACACCGCCACAACCTACATTATACCTATGTACCCCTAATCTGCTGCCCCTAACACCGCCGACCCCTATATTATATTTATTAACCCCTAATCTGCCCCCCCCCCCAACGTCGCCTCCACCTACCTACAATTATTAACCCCTAATCTGCCGACCGGACCGCACCGCTACTATAATAAATGTATTAACCCCTAATCTGCTGACCGGACCTCACCGCTACTATAATAAATGTATTAACCCCTAATCCGCCTCAATAACCCTATAATAAATAGTATTAACCCCTAATCTGCCCTCCCTAACATCACCGACACCTAACTTCAAGTATCAACCCCTAATCTGCCAACCGGATCTCACCGCTACTCTAATAAATTTATTAACCCCTAAAGCTAAGTCTAACCCTAACCCTAACACCCCCCTAAATTAAATATAATTTTAATCTAACGAAATAAATTAACTCTTATTAAATAAATTATTCCTATTTAAAGCTAAATATTTACCTGTAAAATAAACCCTAATATAGCTACAATATAAATTATAATTATATTATAGCTATTTTAGGATTAATATTTATTTTACAGGCAACTTTGTATTTATTTTAACCAGGTACAATAGCTATTAAATAGTTCATAACTATTTAATAGCAACCTAGTTAAAATAATTACAAAATTACCTGTAAAATAAATCCTAACCTAAGTTACAATTAAACCTAATACTACACTATCAATAAATTAATTAAATAAAATATATACAATTATCTACAATTAAACCTAACACTACACTATCAATAAATTAATTAAATACAATACCTACAAATAAATACAATGAAATAAACTAACTAAAGTACAAAAAATAAAAAAGAACTAAGTTACAAAAAATAAAAAAATATTTACAAACATTAGAAAAATATTACAACAATTTTAAACTAATTACACCTACTCTAAGCCCCCTAATAAAATAACAAAGCCCCCCAAAATAAAAAAATGCCCTACCCTATTCTAAAATTAAAATAGAAAAGCTCTTTTACCTTACCAGCCCTTAAAAGGGCCCTTTGCGGGGCATGCCCCAAAGAATTCAGCTCTTTTGCCTGTAAAAAAAAAACATACAATACCCCCACCAACATTACAACCCACCACCCACATACCCCTAATCTAACCCAAACCCCCCTTAAATAAACCTAACACTAAGCCCCTGAAGATCTCCCTACCTTGTCTTCACCACACCGGGTCCCGATCGGTCCAGAAGAGCCTCCGAAGTCTTCATCCAAGCCCAAGCGGGGGCTGAAGAGTGACGTCCATCCTCCGGCTGAAGTCTTGATCCAAGCGGCAGCTAAAGAATTCCATCTTCGGGCAGAAGTCTTCATCCTATCCGGGCAGAAGAGGAGATCCGGACCGGCAAACATCTTCATCCAACCCGCATCTTCTATGTTCTTCCATCCGATTTTCCTACCTTAATTCCGATTGGCTGATAGAATCCTATCAGCCAATCGGAATTCGAGGGACGCCATCTTGGATGACGTCCCTTAAAGGAACCTTCATTCTGTTTTAGGACGTTGGAAGAAGAGGATGGATCCATGCTGGAGGTCTTGAAGATGGAGCCGCTCGTCATCGGATGGAAGAACATAGAAGATGCGACTTGGATGAAGATGTTTGCCGGTCCAGATCTACTCTTCTGCCCGGATAGGATGAAGACTTCTGCCCGAAGATGGAATTCTTTAGCCGCCGCTTGGATCAAGACTTCAGCCGGAGGATGGACGTCACTATCCAGCCCCCGCTTGGGCTTGGATGAAGACTTCGGAGGCTCTTCTGGACCGATCGGGACCCGGTGTGGTGAAGACAAGGTAGGGAGATCTTCAGGGGCTTAGTGTTAGGTTTATTTAAGGGGGGTTTGGGTTAGATTAGGGGTATGTGGGTGGTGGGTTGTAATGTTGGTGGGGGTATTGTATGTTTTTTTTTTACAGGCAAAAGAGCTGAATTCTTTGGGGCATGCCCCGCAAAGGGCCCTTTTAAGGGCTGGTAAGGTAAAAGAGCTTTTCTATTTTAATTTTAGAATAGGGTAGGGCATTTTTTTATTTTGGGGGGCTTTGTTATTTTATTAGGGGGCTCTGCGGTATGGAAAAGTTGCGGCTGCAAAGTGAGCGTTAGACCCTTTCCTGACTGACTCGAAATACCAGCGGTAGCCCAAAACCAGCGTTAGGAGCCTCTAACGCTGGTTTTGACGGGTAACGCCAAACTCTAAATCTAGCCGTTAGTGTTTAATTTCAATGTAACAAACTTTCAGATAAGTTACTGTTCTTCAGAAATGGACAGAATATTGCAACTTCTCATGCAGGAGACAAGAGATACATATTGTTCTTGCTAGTCTGAAGGATGATTTCATTCTACCGGACTATGGGGCCCATTTATCAAGCTCCGGATGCAGGCTCACCAGAAACACCGGTTATGAAGCAGCGGTCTAAAGACTGCTGCTCCAAAACCTGTCTGCCTGCTCTGAGCAAGCGGACAGACATTGCCGCAATTCAACCCGATAGAGCCAATTGCCCGCAAATCTGCAGGGGGCGGCATTGCACCAGCAGCTCACAAGAGCTGCTGGTGCAATGCTGAATACGGAGAGCTTATTGCTCTCCGCATTCAGCGAGGTCTGTCGGACCTGATCCGAATTGTCGGATCAGGTCCGACAGACCTTTGTTAAATAGACCCCTATAAGATAATTTAATGGCAATGTTCCCAGGCGCTTTTCTCAATTTAATGGCAATGTCCAAGGGCTATAGGAAAAATATCAGTAACTGGCACTACGTAAATTACAAAAGTAAGGTAGGAAAAGGCACCTTATGAAAGTTACCGGTGCTACCCCTTTAATTGATCTGACGGATTGAAAGGGAGAGGGAAAGAGGAAAGTGAGTCTAATAGCACTCAAACCTACCTAAAGGGTAATCACATAAAATGTATAAACTTTATTGTATACAAGTTAGGAACAGAGAATCCTCTGTGCTCCACATAGAAAACCCTTTATCCCATAAAAAAACGTGTGTCACTCCCTTGTTTCCTGGCCGATAACAGAAAGCGTCAGCTTCAGGTGTCAGGAGTGACAAACACGGTGGTTAAAACAACTAGATTAAACAACAATGCGTTTCAGTCATAATCCGACCTTTCTCAATGTTGACAGTTGCAATGTGTATGCAAAATGAACAAAAACATGTCCAAGGTCTGCCATAGATACCACTTAAAATAGTAACTAGTATGTAAATTAGAATACAGACACGGCACGAGAACTAGTGCAGTGAAGGGGGTAAGTCACGCTGCAATGGCCAGCAAATATCACTTTATATGTATATGATTATAGACATATATATTTATGTGTTAATATGCGTATATACACATATTAACAAGTAAATATATATGTATTTAAAGGGACAGTTTACACCAGAATATTTATTGTTTTAAAAGATAGATAATCCCTTTATTACCCATTCCCTAGTTTTGCATAACCAACACAGTTATATTACCTTTGTGATTATCTTGTATCTAAGCCTCTGCAAACTGCCCCTTATTTCAGTTCTTTTGACAGACTTGCATTTTAGCCAATCAGTGCTGGCTCCTAGGAACTCCGTGTGAATGAGCACAGTGTTATCTTTATGAAACACATGAACTAACACCCTCTAGTGGTGAAAAAAATTAAAAATGCCCTGAGCTAAGAGGCGGCCTTCAAGGGCTTAGAAATTAGCATATGAACCTCCTAGATTTAGCTTTCAACTAAGAACACCAAGAAAACAAAGCAAAATTGGTGATAGAAGTAAATTGGAAAATATCTGAATAATGAAAGTTTGTTTTGGACTAGACTGTCCCTTAAAGCATATACATATATATTTACATGGAACACACAGTTTTCATAGACTGCAGTGCCTTCAGTGCCTTTTTTTTAAAACACCCACAGCCGCCAACTTTAGCACACTAAAACTGCATACTGCAGTTATTTTTTTATTAAAATATACTATACTTTAAAAAAAATAAACTATTCTTTAATTTGGGGCCAATTGTGGTACTTTAAAAAAAAAAAAAAAAAAATATAAACACTAATTGCTATTTTGAGCTCACGGTAGCAATAACCACTTGTAATGGCTGGTTATTTATTGCTCGCACGTAAACGGGTGAATTTGCCCATTTGTGGGCGCTAGATAAATTAGTGCTCCACTTGAAACCTGCTGCCATGTTTTGCTTTGTTTTGTTATCTTTAGCTTTAATGATAGTCTATCAAAATCCTTTTAAAATCCCCTAGAAAATTCTGTTATGCAACTGTCTCTCATACCTTGTTTTTTATGAGTTTACCTACATCTTGCTGTTATATCATTTACTAATTCAAATAGTTTTACTATTTCAAATTTCAGCTCTTCTAATTGATTAGAATGGATTAGAAAACCAATGTCTTCACACAGAAATTGTGATGGAACTTGAGTAAATGCCGTAGATTCGCAGATGCTTATTAGATAGCTGAAGGGCATCAGTGTAATGGAAAGATCCTGTTGGAATTCCTGGAGGTTTGCTTTACCTATCTTTTCCAATTTTTCATTAGTAGTTATTCCTGGCTACCATATATAGTTGTGTTAAAGAGACAGTCAATTCCAAAATAAACTTTCACGATTCAGTTAGAGTATGTAATTTTAAACAACTTTCCAATGTACTTTTATCACCAATTTTGCTTTGTTCTCTTGGTATTCTTAGTTGAAACCTAAACCTAGGTAGGCTCATATGCTAATTTCTTAGACCATGAAAGCCGCCTCTAATCTGAATGCATTTTGACAGTTTTTTACCACTAGATGGTGTTAGTTCATGTGTGTCATATAGATAACATTGAGCTCACTCACGTTAAGTTACCTAGGAGTCACCACTGATTGGCTAAAATGTAAGTCTGTAAAGAGAACTGAAATAAGGGGGCAGTCTGCTGAGGCATAGATACAAGGTAATCACAGTGGTAAAAAGTGTATTTATATAACTTTGTTGGTTATGCAAAACTGGGGAATGAGTAATAAAGGTAAAATATTATCTTTCTTTTTAAACAACAAAAAGTCTGGTGTTGACTGTCTCTTTAAGTGCCTCAATTCTTGACATCTCGCACGTGAAACGTGACCTGCTAGAAAAGTGAAAAAACAATAATTACAACTACAACACTACAGAAAAAAAAACTGTTAACCCCTTAATGACCACAATGTACCCTGTATGTCACTGGTCGTTAAGGTTTTTTCAGGACATAATAGCACAAGTCTAGCAAGAACACTCTATTAATGCCCTCCCTCCAGAAGGCTTTGTGGAATAGAGCAGTCTTAACGTTGGTGGCAAGACCGTGCTATAAAACAATCAAGTCCCAAAAAAAGGCCAGCGACATACAGGGTACGTCGCTGGTCCTTAAGGGGTTAAACAGGTTATGCAAAAGTTTGTAATTGTGAAATATTTGCATGTCTGTTAGGGTAAAGTAATCTCGCTGGATAGAACGAGAGGCGTCACAGAATCCGGACAGAGAGGAACAGGAGGTCTGGAATGTGAGTTTTTTGGACCTTCTAGAGTTGCAGCCAGGGGTTTTCTCCTAAACCTTCTTCAAGTATATGTAATTCATGAAGACTCTATAACCCTTGGGATGTATCTTGTCTTTCAGGCATGTCTTGCTATCTAAAAGCTGATGATGCTATGTCTTCTGTGTATATGTTGGTGTCATCTGTTTTATGGAAGGAGTTTTTATTTTATTTTAGTTCATGTGTTTCATAACTCAGTTTACATGTGAATAAACACAACTGTTTTCTTGTTTGACCAAAAGTTAAACGTTTTGCTCAAATTAAACTTTTAAACCAAGAAACATCTACACAACTTAAATATAATAATCAAAATTTTCATCTAAGAATGGTGTGTTTTTGAAGTGCTTAAAACAGGCTCGCTATAATATTATATTATAATATGCAAAATTATATAAAATGATTAATTCAAGGGTCATGAAATTAATTTAAAGGGGACAATTAAACAGCTGTGTACAACTAAAGTAGGATGATTACTACTCCCTGTGCTATAGTTTTTCCTTTTGCGCCTGCAACAGTCTTCAAAGCTATTCTCTTTTAACCCTTTACGAGGGCTATTTATTCTTCACACTGGGCGCTAACACCTTGGAATTGTTTCTTGCAAAACTTAACTTTTCTGCTTTATATTGTGCGAGCTAACCCAAAGTGCTAACTACACCTGTCAAAACGACAGTAACATCACTGATCTATTAAAATGCACTGTTTCTGTCACAGGATACGTGCGTACCAAGTGTGTGGCGCAAAGTATAAAGATGCAGAGCTTTACCAACTGGCTTCTGTAATGGGTTAAAATTAAGAGAACAACTTAAAAGAGAGCTGCAGGTACTAACCATGATACTGTAGTTTTACTTAGCAGTTTAATGTTCCTTTAATAGCAAAAAAAAAAAGACATGCATTCAAACATGACTTTGTTATTAATATTGTATCAGTTAACCATTGTTTTCCACTGGATTGTCTGTGTTTATGATATTCACACTGTACTGAAAAACTGTTCAGACCAGGCAGGTTAGAGATTTTGTTTACTGATGTACTAAACACACTGCTTTATGGAGAGAATTTTTTTTTCCGGGGAGTCACTACCCAACCCATGTACTTATACACAGGGCACAGGGCATTCCTGATCTCCATATCAATGCTAATACAATTCATGATTGGCTAGCTAACAGATATGGTTACAGTATATGTAAATAAAATATTTTGCAAGTAAGGGATTAAATGCTTAGTCTGGGAATAACATTCAAACCCACATAACTTACTCCTTTTAGCCAAACAAAACACAGACACCGATATGGAATGTTAAAAACCAACATTGGTTGCGTTTATTAAAGGTCATCCTTAAAACCAATTATTAAAACCCATTAAGACTTCAGCTATTTAGTGATAATCGCTATTAATTTCAGAAGAAGTATAGAAAGAAAGTCTAATTACCCGGGTACTGATCATAAGATAAAGAGAGCGTTGTAACAACCAACCCACAACACACAGCTGCGGGCAAAGTTGTACTCTGCGCAAGGGTAATTATGGGGGCGGAAAAATAGAGCGGGGTAGGAAGGGGTAGGAAGGGGTAGTCATCTCATGTGGAGTGGGAAAAGAGGGAGAGAAAAAAAAAAAGGGGGGGGGGGAACGACATAGTGCTACAATGGTTTACAGTATCTACTATTATTATGTTACCAGTTAATCAGAATCCTCTACCCTCCCAGGTCAGCAGCATCATCTCGTGTGTGCATAGTTTCCCAATTTTGAGATAGTGATACCTTTCAAGTCTCAGCAGGTCAGTGACTTTGTTTTTCCATTCTTGAATACTAGGGATGGTCTGCTTTTTCCAATAAATGGGGATCAGACTTTTTGCTCCATTGAGCATCAGTAGAAGAAGCAAGTATTTGTCTTCTCTAGTAATCTTTGGTAATTGGTGATAGAGCAGGTAACTGGGGTTTGGGGGGACGGTTATTTCAAGGACCCTGCTCATCTCAGCCATTATGTCATTCCAATAAGGTGTCAGCAAGGGACAGGACCACCAAATGTGTAAGGGGTGCCGTTCTCCCTGCATCCTCTCCAGCATCCCCCATTCGCGTGTGGGTATATGTGCTTCAGTCTTTGGGGGGTCAAGTACCACCTACTCAGCAGTTTATACTGCATTTCCTGGACCCTGGCGGACACTGACGCTCGCCTTGTTTTATCAAAAATTTTATACCATTCTTTATGCCCTATTTCAAGACCCAATTTCGTTTTTGCCATGCCTGTGTATATCCTTTTAAGTAGATGTCTCCACCCTGCTGTAGTAATTTATAAATTTGTGAGATCAAATGAGTAGGGTGTGGGGTCATTGTGCATAGGGTTTCAAAATGTGTTCTGTGTCTCGTCAAGTCTGGTCTCGCTCTGTGAGTGTCGAAGTAATGCTTAACCTGTGCTACCGTGAACCATGAAGTAAAAATCTCACTGTCCCATTCAGTTAATTCCGTCTGGGATTTCAATTTATCCCGATGGAGTATGTTATATATTGCTGAATCCCTAAGACCATAGGTCTTGTCTGGGAGATTAGCTTTTGGTAGGAATTCCATATCGGGATTTTTTCTAAGCGGGGTAACTGGCGAGAATGGGGTGGAGATATGAGGGGCTCTTTTAACCAATTTATCCCAGCTCGAGAGTACCTCTGCTATCATATGGTAGAGCCGAATTATAGGGGGTCTGCCACTGTGGGTAATCCACGCAAGGGCTCCCACATTTCCTCTCCCCAAAATCATATTGTCTATTTGAACCCAAGCCTTTTGGGCTGAGTTGTGACACCACTCCACCAGCCTTTGTAGGGATATTGCGGCCTGGTACACCCGTAAGTCTGGTATGCCCAGTCCGCCTTTACTCCGCGGTAGGAAAGTGGTTTTCCTATTGATTCTCGGTTTCAGATCTCTCCAAATGTAAGACTCCATTGCTGACTGTATCTGGTGAATGAGGTGGGAAGCTGCAGATGATGGGATAGTCTGCAAGATATAAAGCACCCGTGGCATAACGTTCATTTTGACCACCCCGATGCGGCCTAACCAGGAGATGGTTTTATTTTTCCAGCTCGATAGATCTTTAAGGATCTCATCTCTGATGATTTTATAATTCACGTCCACAATCTCCTTTATACTTGGGTGTCCAGATAGATGCCGAGATATTTTCATTTGCCACGTGCTATTTGCAGTGGGCACTCACCTTCCAGAGACCCAAACTCGGTGCGGGGGATTGTGACATTCATAATCTCAGATTTTGTGAGGTTCAGAAGGAAATTTGACACCTCTCCGAAATGTGTGAACTCATCTAAGGATGCTACAAGGGACCCTCCCACATCTGATATCATTAATAGGACATCGTCGGCATACATGGCGAGCTTATGTACATAGCCCCCTATAGAGATTCCCTTCACTTCTGGATTTGCTCGAATTTTGCTTGCTAAGATCTCAATTGTCAATGCGAACAGGAGCGGTGAAAGGGGACAGCCCTGTCTGGTCCCATTACGAATTAAAAAGGTATTGGAAAGTGTACCGTTCACCCTGACTCTCGCATTCGGTGACGAATATAGTGACATGATCCCATTTATAAGTTTAGGGCCAAAACCAAATTTCTCCAAAGTGTGTTTCATGAACACCCAGCTGACCCGGTCAAACGCTTTCTCAGCGTCTGTAGAGACCAGGGCCAGCGGGGTTGCATTGTTTTGAGCATATGTTTTTATCTGAAGTACCTTTAGGGTATTATCCCTGGCTTCATGCTTTGGAATAAACCCCACTTGATCAGATGAGATCAACTGTGGTAGGTATTTATTGAGGCGATTAGCTATGACCTTTGCTAAGATCGTGATATCCGAATTCAGCAACGATATAGGGCGATAATTCCCTGGTCTATTGTCTGGTTTGCCTGGTTTGGGGATCACTGCAATATGGGCCTCTAACATCGAGCGAGGTAGGTCTGGGGAGTCCGACAACCGGTTAAAGAGAAGCAGCATTTCAGGTGCCAGTATGTAAAACCCATTAAACTTTTTATATATATTTAACATGGAAGCAATTGAGTCCTTAACAAATTTACTTTGGTCAAGGCCCAAATTTAATAAATGATTAAAGCACCCGTGGCATAACGTTCATTTTGACCACCCCGATGCGGCCTAACCAGGAGATGGTTTTATTTTTCCAGCTCGATAGATCTTTAAGGATCTCATCTCTGATGATTTTATAATTCACGTCCACAATCTCCTTTATACTTGGTGTCAGATAGATGCCGAGATATTTCAATTTGCCACGTGCTATTTGCAGTGGGCACTCACCTTCCAGAGACCCAAACTCGGTGCGGGGGATTGTGACATTCATAATCTCAGATTTTGTGAGGTTCAGAAGGAAATTTGACACCTCTCCGAAATGTGTGAACTCATCTAAGGATGCTACAAGGCCCAAATTTAATAAATGCAATGGAGTCATTCCGGGTGACTTCGCCCTAAGCAGTATTCAGGGCTTGATAAGGATTTCTCTTGGCCTGCCTACACATAGAGAGGAGCACCCTATGCGCGCACCTAGGGTGGGTCACACCTCCCTTCAGCCTTACCATCACGCCGCACAATGGTTGTTATGCAGGGGCCGCGAAACTCTCACCGCTAGAGAGTATAACGATCCTCCAACCTAAGGAGCCTCAACACTGTTGGGCACACAAACCAACTAGTATCCAGGGGAGAACAACAATTAACATTTATTGACTTACAAAGGGCTGACTTTAGTAACCATACCACAGATATGACTAATGCAGCAACCCTAAGTAAGCCGTATTACTCAAGCTAACCAAGAAAAACACCAGGGTGGGAGGGTGAGCAACGGCAGAGTTCTTCAGCAGGAAGCACAAAGAGGTCTGGAAACTTCCTGAATTTCCTTTTAAAGAAGCAGGTAATTCCAACCCCTACACCTGCAACAATATTGCTAGTACCCCTCACACACACCCATACACATTTTTCATTTCCATCACCTCCAAGCATTAACCCTTAGTGGCGTTCCAAGCCCATAAAGGGCTTCCCACAAGTTTTAGTCAGAAAACTAAAAGAAGGTGTTAATATGTCTGACCATAGATCAAAAGGGCAAAGGGCAAAACTAGAGACAGGGATGAACTAATGTCTGCTTTTCTTAGACTTTCCTTTTGAAGTAGTGCTATTCCAGTTATAATATCGTTCTGCAAGCTTACTTATTTTATGCAGTGACATATACATATACTGTATATATATTTATATACATATACTTTTCAGCAGAGATATTTGACGCAACATTATGGGCTTATGTTTTAGGCGGACCATATTGCCGCTTTAAAAAGGGACAAATATGAAAAATACATATGTTAGGGCTGTTTTCAGGGCTGTTTAAAGAAATGGTTTTGTATAAGAACCCTCACATATGTGTTTTTCATATGTGTTCCTTCTTAAAGCGGCAATATGGTCAGCCTACTTATGTTGTGACAGTACAGGTTTTTACTGACACAGACTTGAAAAGCAAGAGTTTAAAAAGGAATAGATGACTCAGGAAAAAATTTAGATTTACAAGAACCAGACAAACTAGCAGAATCTTATCTTTAGTTTATAGCCCCGTTCAGGTTAGATTACAATTGGTGTGCTAACTGTTGCGCACAAGCAAAAAGAGATTTATCGTGACTCTTTGAGCGCATTGAAAGTAGCGCGCTTATTGTAGGTTGAAAGTAAAAGTTTTTGCTTGAGCTCAATTGAATTTAACTTGCGTCGAAATAGTGCAACTTCAGAGCTCTGGTTAACTGTTACGCGAGAAAAAAAAAGAGTTGCACAAAACCCATCAAAATACATTTTAAGTACAGTTACACTCAGCATTACACTATCTAATAAAAAATATTAAAAAAATATTGCATAAAATAGTTATAAGGGTTTAAAGATATGAGGTCTCAAGGCTGTAAAGGACTTTAACATAGCGATGCATATATACACATGTCTAAATATGGATATATGTATGTATAAATATATTTATATGTGTGTACTATAGTAGTTATGTATTTGTATGCATACATATTTATTTATGTATTTACAGACATATATACTCATATAAACACATAAATAGATATGCATACATATATAGACATTTGACTTTAGTGCTTGTGTGAAAACGTTTAATTCGAACTTATAATATGTGCGCTTCCCGACGAGGGAAAAAAGCTTTCTTCTAGGGTGGCTAACGCACGAGTGGGAGAGATAACAAGTGCTCTTCTCATAATCTAGCCCTCAGACACGCCTCCTGACTTTTTGCCTATCTGATCCCTTCATAAATAGACAACTAAGCATTGCTAGGAAAAAATAGAGACAATTTTTTTTTACATCATTTGTTTAACTTTTGTTTACATTAAGGTCTATAAAATTCCCTTTAAATACCACTTTAATAATTAAAAGATGCTAAATTTAAACAATGGCAATGTTTGTCATGACGTTGAACAAATAAAACTAAAAATCACCAACTTACAACATACAATATTTTTCAGGGCTCTACTAATAGATTGGAACGAGTTAATGAGATTAAAATGAATAGATATTGCATTGTTGTAGTAATATTTTATTTCTTGCTTTACAAGTCAGTCATATTTTATTTCCCTGGAAACCTGACTAATCTCACCGAAGCAGCTCATTCTGTTAACAAGTTTTACATAATCATGAAGGTTATTTACTGTCAGCAATATTAGACTCAAGAATCAAGTACTGTAGATGATAGGAAAACAACGCAGTGATTCATAAAAAAAATCCCATCCGAATGCTTTAATGTACAGAATATGAAGAATGATGCGCGGTGAGGTCAGAGACTGGGGAGGCAAAGGGCTTTAACATAGAGATATATACAAATGTCTAAATAAGTATGTATATACTGTATATGTTTATATGTGTGTACCATCTACAGTTCTTGATTCTTTAGTCTAATATTGCTGACAGTAAAAGATCTCTGTGATTATGTAAAACTTGTTAGAATGAGCTGCTTCTATGAGATACGCCCAAGAAACACATACTGTATATGAACCAGAGGTAGCTTAAATTTACGATTAAATTAGCAAGTTGCACAATGGCGATTAGCATTCTTTACAACACACGCATACAGGTAAGAAACTAAATCAATTCTAGTTATATAGGCAAATGCAGTTCCACTATTTATATTCATTCAACACAAATGAAAAAATATACGGCTAGATTATGAGTTGTGCGTTAAAAAGAGGTCCTAACGTTGATTTTTTACGCCCGCTGGTATTACGAGTCTGAAGGTAATACCGCACACTTCTTTGGCCTTACCGCAAAACGACTTACATAAACTTTGTAAAGTCTTTTTTCTATGGGACTTCCATAGCGCCGATATTACGAGTCTGTCCTGGGAGGCCAAAAAGTGAGCGGTACACCCTACCCTGTCAAGATCCCTAACGCATATAAAAGTCAGTAGTTATGGGTTTTATGGTACAACGCCATAACATAAAACTCATAACTAAAGTGCTAAAAAGTACACTAACACCCATAAACTACCTATTAACCCCTAAACTGAGGTCCTCCCGCATTGCAAACACTAAAATAAAATTTTAACCCCTAATCTGCCGCTCCGGAAACCGCCGCCACTACATTATATGTATGAACCTCTAATCTGCTGACCCCAACATCACCGACACCTACATTATATTTATTAACCCCAAATCTGCCGTCCCTAACGTCGCCGCCACTATAATAAACATATTAACCTCTAAACTGCTGTTCTCTTGCCTTGCAAACATTAGTTAAATATTATTAACCCCTAATCTGCCGTCTCTAACATCGCCGCCACCTACCTACATTTATTAACCCCTAATCTGCCGCCCCATTGTCGCCGCCACTATATTAAATTTATTAACCCCTAAACTTAAGTCTAACCCTAAACCTAACACCCCCTAACTTAAATATAATTTAAATAAATCTAAATAAAATTACAATCATTAACTAAATTATTCCTATTTAAAACTAAATACTTACCTGTAAAATAATTCCTAAGATAGCTACAATATAACTAATAGTTACATTGTAGCTAGCTTACGGTTTATTTTTTATTTTACAGGCAAGTTTGTATTTATTTTAATTAGGTAGAATAGTTACTAAATAGTAATTAACTATTTACTACCTAGCTAAAATAAATACAAATTTAGCTGTAAAATAAAACCTAACCTAAATTACACTAACACCTAACACTACACTATAATTAAATAAATTAACTAAATTAACAACAATTAAATAAATTAAATTAACTAAAGTACAAAAAAAACAAACACTAAATTATAGAAAATAATAAACAAATTACAGAAATGTAAACTAATTACACCTAATCTAATAGCCCTATTAAAATAAAAAAAGTCCCCCCAAAATAAAAAAAACCCTAGCCTAAACTAAACTACCAATAGCCCTTAAAAGGGCCTTTTGCGGGGCATTGCCCCAAAGTAATCAGCTATTTTACCTTTAAAAAAAAAATACAAACAACCCACCACCCACACAACCAATCCCCCAAATAAAATACTAGCTAAAAAAACATAAGCTCCCCATTGCCATGAAAAGGGCATTTGGATGGGCATTGCCCTTAAAAGGGCAGTTAGCTCTTTTGCAAGCCCAAACCCCTAATCTAAAAAAATAAAACCCACCCAATACACCCTTAAAAAACCTAACACTAACCTCCCTGAAGATCGACTTACCAGGAGATGTCTTCAACCAAGCCGGCGAAGGGGGTACTCCAGACAGGCAGAAGTCTTTATCCAAGCCGGGCAGAAGTGGTCCTCCAGATGGGAACAAGTCTTCATCCAGATGGCATCTTCTATCATCATCCATCCGGCGAGGAGTGGCTCCATCTTCAAGACATCCGACGCGGAGCATCCTCTTCTTCCGACGACTAAAGCAGAATGAAGGTACTTTTAAGTGACGTCATCCAAGATGGTGTCCCTTAGATTCCGATTGGCTGATAGAATTCTATCAGCCAATCGGAATTAAGGTAGAAAAAATCCTATTGGTTGATGCAATCAGCCAATAGGATTGAAGTACAATCCTATTGGCTGATCCTATCAGCCAATAGGATTGAGCTCGCATTCTATTGGCTGATTGGAACAGCCAATAGAATGCAAGTTCAATCCTTTTGGCTGATTGGATCAGCCAATAGGATTGAACTTCAATCCTATTGGCTGATTGCATCAGCCAATAGGATTTTTTCTACCTTAATTCCGATTCGCTGATAGAATTCTATCAGCCAATTGGAATCTAAGAGATGCCATCTTGGATGGCGTCAATTAAAGGTACTCTGTTTTAGTTGTCAGAAGAAGAGGATGCTCCATGTTGGATGTCTTGAAGATGGAGCCGCTCCGTGCCGGATGGATGAAGATAGAAGATGCCATCTGGATGAAGACTTGTGCCCATCTGCAGGACCACTTCTGCCCGGCTTGGATGAAGACTTCTGCCCTTCTGGAGGACCACTTCGCCTGGCTTGGATGAAGACGTCTCCCGGTAAGTCGATTTTCAGGGGGTTAGTGTTAGGTTTTTTTAAGGGTGTATTGGGTGGGTTTATTTTCTAGATTAGGGGTTTGGGCTTGCAAAGTAGCTAACTGCCTTTTTAAGGGCAGTGCCCATCCAAATGCCCTTTTCAGGGCAATAGGGAGCTTAGTTTTTTTAGCTAGTATTTTATTTGGGGGTTGGTTGTGTGGGTGGTGGGTTTTACTGTTGGGGGGGTTGTTTGCGGTTTACAGGTAAAAGAGCTGATTACTTTAGGGCAATGCCCCGCAAAAGGCCCTTTTAAGGGCTATTGGAACTTTAGTTTAGGCTAGGGTTTTATTTTTATTTTGGGGGGGGGGGGCTTGTTTATTTTAATAGGGCTATTACATTAGGTGTAATTAGTTTAAATTTGTGTCATTTGTTTATTATTTTCTGTAATTTAGTGTTTTTTTGTTGTACTTTAGCTAATTTAATTTAATTTATTTAATTGTATTTAATGTAGGTAATTTATTTAATTGTAGTGTAGTGTTAGGTGTTAGTGTAACTTAGGTTAGGTTTTATTTTATAGGTACTTTTGTATTTATTTTAGCTAGGTAGTTATTAAATAGTTAATAACTATTTAATAACTATTCTACCTAGTTAAAATAAATACAAACTTGCATGTAAAATAAAAATAAATCCTAAGTTAGCTACAATGTAGCTATTAGTTATATTGTAGCTAGCTTAGGGTTTATTTTACAGGTAAGTATTTAGTTTTAAATATGAATAATTTAGTTAATGATAGGAATATTTATTTAGATTTATTTAAATTATATTTAAGTTAGGGGGTGTTAGGTTTAGGGTTAGATTTAGGTTTAGGGGTTAATAACTTTAATATAGTGGTGTCGACGCTGGGGGCGGCAGATTAGGTGTTAATAAATGTAGGTAGGTGGCGGTGATGTTAGGGCCGGCAGATTAGGGGTTTATAATATTTAACTAATGTTTGCGAGGAGGGAGTGCGGCCATTTAGGGGTTAATATGTTTATTATAGTGGCGGCGGCATTGGGGGCGGCAGATTAGGGGTTAATAAATGTAGGTAGGTGGCAGCGACATTGGGGGCGGCAGATTAGGGGTCATAAGTATAATGTAGGTGGCGGAGGTGTCCGGAGCGGCAGATTAGGGGTTAATAAGTGTAAGATTAGGGGTGTTTAGACTCGGGGTTCATGTTAGGGTGTTAGGTGTAGACATAAATTTTATTTCCCCATAGGAATTAATGAGGCTGCGTTAAGGAGCTTTATGCTGCTTTTTTGCAGGTGTTAGACTTTTTTTCAGCCGGCTTTCCCCGTTGATTCCTATGGGGAAATCGTGCACGAGCACGCTACAGCAGCTCATCGCTGACTTAAGCAGCGCTGGCATTGGAGTGCGGTAATGAGCAAACTTTTGCTCAACGCTCAATTCTTGTCTTTTAACGACGGGTTTCTGAAAACTCGTAACACCAGCGTTGTAGGTAAGTGAGAGAAAACTGCTCTTTAGCACCGCACAGCATCTAACGCAAAACTCGTAATCTGGGCCATAGTGCATGGTCTTACTTCCCAGAGGAAGAACTTTTTTCACTTTCTGTGCTGAGATTGAAATTTTTCTACAGGTGACTTTGAATTTAAATTAAGTTGTAAAATGAGGCAGTTTAACTAAACCATTGTTTCTCACAGCCGTTCTCAAGTACCCCTAACAGGCCAGGCTTTCATTATAACTGAACTAGTAAAGGATCATGTTAGAGAGCACCTAAATGACATATAGGCAGATCCACCTAGAATGCCTATTGCCAAACATTTTGCACAGCACAAATAACAACTGCAAGACCTGAAATACTTCAAGTACAATGCATTGATTATGTTATAGGCAATAGGAGAGGAGGAAATAGGTTTGCAAAATTGCTACATAGAGAGGCATATTGGATCTTTACTTTAGGGACTAAAGAACCTAGAGAGATACATGTTAGATAGGATATTGACCTGTACTTGGGAAATTGATAAATATAAATACACAATACTGAGGTATATGCTCTCTAACAAAAGAAAAATTAAACACACTAGGTATGCAGATTATGTCTGAAAACATTTAGAGCATAATAAGATTGCGTTTTCCATGTAGCAAATTTATGTATCATTTTATTAGGGAATAGTTGTCTAACATACAGTTGAAGTGACAGTTAGCTGGTTAACTTACTACTAATCTGGCTCAACCTTAACAGACATAAATTTCAATAGATTTTTATCCAGAAGACGTGTTGCTTTCATGAAGTAAAGATAAGGCTTTCTAGTATGACACACTAGTTTGCAACTAGCTTTATAGTTACCACTAAAATTATTAATCATACTGTAAAATGGTATAAATAATACATAGAATATATCTATATATTTTAAAGCAAATTTAATAATTTAAAATAATTTTTATTAACTTATTTTAATATTTTATATGTAATATTTTAGTAATGCCCCTTAAGAATTCTAAGGCCTAGATTTAAAGTTTTGTCGGTAAAGACCCACGTAGCTAACGCAGCTTTTTTTCCTACAGCTGCTTCCAAACAACACTGGTATTGAGAGTTGGAAGGGCTGCGTTAGGCTCCAAAAAGGGTGTGTTGAGCCGAATTTACCGCCACTTCAACCCTCAATACCAGCGTTGGTTACGGTAGCGGTAAGATGGCAATATGTGCTCGTGCACGATTCCCCCATAGGAAACAATGGGGCAGTTTGGCTGAAAAAAACCTAACACCTGCAAAAAAGCAGCGTTAAGCTCCCAACGCAGCCCCATTGTTTCCTATGGGGAAACACTTCCTAAGTCTGCATCTAACACCCTAACATGAACCCCGAGTCTAAACACCCCTAACCTTACACTTATTAACCCCTAATCTGCCATCCCCGCTATCGCTGACACCTGAATTATACTATTAACCCCTAATCTGCCGCTCCGGACACCGCCGCCACCTACATTATCCCTATGAACCCCTAATCTGCTGCCCCTAACACCGCCGACCCCTATATTATATTTATTAACCCCTAATCTGCCCCCCCTAATGTTGCCGCTACCTTACCTACACTTATTAACCCCTAAACCGCCGCACTCTCGCCTCGCAAACACTAGAATAAATAGTATTAACCCCTAATCTGCCCCCCCAACGTCGCCGCAACCTAACTTCAAGTATTAACCCCTAATCTGCCAACCGGACCTCGCCACTACTATAATAAATGTATTAACCCCTAAAGCTAAGTATAACCCTAACCCTAACACCCCCCTAAATTACATATAATTTTAATCTAACAAAATAAATTAACTCTTATTAACTAAAGTCTTCCTATTTAAAACTAAATACTTACCTGTAAAATAAATCCTAATATAGCTACAATATAACGAATAATTATATTGTAGCTATTTTAGGATTTATATTTATTTTGCAGGCAACTTTGTATTTATTTTAACTAGGTACAATAGCTATTAAATAGTTATTAACTATTTAATAGCTACCTAGTTAAAATAATTACAAAATTACCTGTAAAATAAATCCTAACCTAAGTTACAATTAAACCTAACACTACACTATCATTAAATTAATTAAATAAATTAACTACCAAAAACAACAATTAAATACAATTAAATAAACTAAACTAAATTACAAAACCCCCCCACTAAATTACAGAAAATAAAAAAAGATTACAAGAATTTTAAACTGATTACACCTAATCTAAGCCCCCTAATAAAATAAAATAAAAAAAAAATAATAAAAGTCCCTACCCTATTCTACATTACAAAGTAATCAGCTCTTTTACCAACCCTTAAAAGGGCTTTTTACGGGGCATGTCCCAAAGTAATCAGCTCTTTTGCCTGTAAAAAAAAATATAACCCCCCCAACATTAAAACCCACCACCCACATACCCCTACTCTAACCCACCCAAACCCCCTTAAATAAACCTAACACTACCCCCCTGAAGATCTCCCTATCTTGAGTCGTCTTCACCCAGCGGGGCCGAAGTCTTCATCCGATGGGGCAGAAGAGGACATCCAGACCGGCAGAAGTCTTCATCCTATCTGGGCAGAAGAGGACATCCGGACCGGCAGACATCTTCATCCAAGCGGCATCTTCTATCTTCATCCATCCGACGAGGAGCGGCTCCATCTTCAAGACCTCCAGCGCGGAACATCCTTCTTCACTGATGACTACCCGACGAATGAAGGTTCCTTTAAGTGACGTCATCCAAGATGGCGTCCTTCGAATTCCGATTGGCTGATAGGATTCTATCAGCCAATCGGAATTAAGGTAGGAAAAATCTGATTGGCTGATTCAATCGGCCAATCAGATTCAAGTTCAATCCAATTGGCTGATTGATGACCTCGCATTCTATTGGCTCATCCAATCAGCCAATCGGATTGAACTTCAATCCGATTGGCTGATTAAATCCACCAATTGGATTTTTCCTACCTTAATTCCGATTGGCTGATAGAATCCTATCAGTCAATCGGAATTCAAGGGACGCCATCTTGGATGACGTCATTTAAAGGAACCTTCTGTCAGGTATTTCGCTTCTCCTTACACACTGGTGCATTGCTACTGTACCTTTAAGTCATGCAGTATCTAATTTCTCTCCCTATTTAAGGCTCCTCCTTGCTTCCTTTCATTGCTTAGTATTGTAGATTTCTCTCTGTTATCTACTGTGAGCCCATGTACCTGTGAACGCTGTTCACTTCTACCTTGTTCCCTGTTAACAAGTGGATTACATAAGTATAATTCTGTCTGCTGACAGGTTGCTCTCTAAAGTGTTTTACTCCTATGCCTGCTGTTCTGATTCACCTCCAAAGGACTCAGCTTTTCTTTTATGCTCATACCAGTTTTTTCCTTGGATCTCCCGTATCTCCTTCTAACAACCAACTCCCTTGCCGGACTCTCTGCTACATGCTGCAGGCCTCATTCCCTGCTCGCATTCAGCATAACCGTTGAGACATCTCTATACTTCCTCCGGTAAGCCTAATTCTACTCTGCCTAATCTCAGCTTCATATGCTAAGTTGCCTACGGTGATAATAACCACACTTAGAACACAGGCTCTCATATCATTTCCTCACGCTGCCTTGTAGTCCTCAGTGGAAATTGCACATTTCAGCTTGTTCTGATTATACAAGTTTGATATATATCGCTAACTACCTATTTTTGTTCCTGCCATTACTTTTTAACATATTGTGTTACCTGTACTTTACCATTTGCTCAGGTCAGTTTGTATTTACCCCTGCTGCTAATTTTTTCTCACAGTGTCAGCTCTGACACATGTGGCAGCCATAGGGTGCAATTACAAACAATACCTGTATATTAACTATTGCATCCTGTGATTCTGAGTATAACATTGTAGCGCAGGTTCACTATATGTTACTCCTACTTTTCACTTATGCAAAAAAAAGTTTATTAATATGTATGTCTCCTAGCAGTTGTGGTCCATATTTCTAAATAGATATATATCTCCGAGATTTTCGATTCCTGTCTTGCCTGACACCTTCATTCGTCGGGTAGTCGTCGGTGAAGAAGGATGTTCTGGCTGGAGGTCTTGAAGATGGAGCCGCTCCTCGTCAGATGGATGAAGATAGAAGATGCCGCTTGGATGAAGATGTCTGCTGGTCCGGATGTCCTCTTCTGCCCGGATAGGATGAAGACTTCTGCCGGTCTGGATGTCCTCTTCTGCCCCATCGGATGAAGACTTCGGCCCGGCTGGGTGAAGACGACTCAAGGTAGGGAGATCTTCAGGGGGGTAGTGTTAGGTTTATTTAAGGGGGGTTTGGGTGGGTTAGAGTAGGGGTATGTGGGTGGTGGGTTTTAATGTTGGGGGGGTTGTATTTTTTTTTTACAGGCAAAAGAGCTGATTACTTTGGGGCATGCCCCGCAAAAAGCCCTTTTAAGGGCTGGTAAAAGAGCTGATTACTTTGTAATTTAGAATAGGGTAGGGTATTTTATTATTTTGTTTTTTTTATTTTATTAGGGGGCTTAGATTATCTGTAATTAGTTTAAAATTCTTGTAATCTTTTTTATTTTCTGTAATTTAGTGGGGGTTTTTCTTGTAATTTAGTTTAGTTTATTTTATTGTATTTAATTGTAGGTATTGGTAGTTAATTTATTTAATTAATTTAAAGATAGTGTTAGGCTTAATTGTAACTTAGGTTAGGATTTATTTTACAGGTAATTTTGTAATTATTTTAACTAGGTAGCTATGAAATAGTTAATAACTATTTAATAGCTATTGTACCTAGTTAAAATAAATACAAAGTTGCCTGTAAAATAAATATAAATCCTAAAATAGCTACAATATAATTATTCATTATATTGTAGCTATATTAGGGTTTATTTTACAGGTAAGTATTTAGTTTTAAATAGGAAGACTTTAGTTAATAAGACTTAATTTATTTCGTTAGATTAAAATAATATTTAACTTAGGGGGGTGTTAGGGTTAGACTTAGCTTTAGGGGTTAATACATTTATTATAGTAGCGGCGAGGTCCGGTCGGCAGATTAGGGGGTTAATACTTGAAGTTAGGTGGCAGCGATGTTGGGTGGGGGGGCAGATTAGGGGTTAATAAATATTATGTAGGTGTCGGCGATGTTAGGGGCAGCAGATTAGGGGTTCATAGGTATAATGTAGGTGGCGGCGATGTGCGGTCGGCAGATTAGGGGTTGAAAATATTATAGTGGCGGCGATGTGGGGGGACCTCGGTTTAGGGGTACATAGGTAGTTTATGGGTGTTAGTGTACTTTAGAGCACTGTAGTTAAGAGCTTTATATACCGGCGTTAGCCCATAAAGCTCTTAACTACAGCCTTTCCATGGGCGTTAGGAGTCTTGTCGGTAGAGGCTCTACCGCTCACTTCAGCCAAGACTCTAATTACCAGCGTTAGGAAGATCCCATTGAAAAGATAGGATACGCAATTGGCGTAAGGGGATCTGCGGTATGGAAAAGTCGCGGCTTGAAAGTGAGCGTTAGACCCTTTCCTGCCTGACTCTAAATACCAGCGGGCGGCTAAAAGCAGCGTTAGAACCCCTTAACGCTGCTTTTGACGGCTAACGCAGAACTCTAAATCGAGGCGTAAGTTTTAATTTGCACTAACCTGATTAGTTAGTGCTCCAGTCGTACTCCAGCCCTAAGTGTTCTAGATTCCAGAGCCTGTGTTGAAGGGCTAAGTGAAGAAGGCTCCAGATTAGTGGCTTATCAGCTCTCCAGTGTGCTAGAGGTACATATTTAAAGCAACATTAAAGGACCATCAAACTTTAAATTTCAACAATGCACAAAATGTTTCAAGTGAAACATTATTGCAATAAACATTCATTATTTATTTTGCAGCCTTTTGCTTTAAAATACATCTAAAAATTGTGCTTATTTGATTTTCTCCCAGGGAGGATTGGGCTAATACTTTTAGGCAATTTATGTGAGCTTTTGTTTACTTTTCCCACCTTCCCTAAGCTTCTATGATGTTACATGCTTTTAAAAGAAGAAATATCAGTTGTGCAATCATGATAGGAAAATCATTCTTTGCAATAGTAACTAAGTTGAATCAGTGCTAAACCACCTTAAAGGAATATATGAGGGCAGGCTACCCTAGTCTGCACATGTGCAAACAGATTTTGTGCTATATCTGAATATTAGATTGTGATTGGTTAGCAGGGGTTCTTTTGCTTGGGGACAGGAAAATCAGTGGAAAGAATAAATGTAAATCAAAATACTTATTTGACAAAATAAAGCTGCAGTTTTCATTGGAAAATGATTCTTATATATGAAAGTTCATAATCATGTAGTTTGCAATTTGTGTTTATTGTCCCTTTAAATCCAATTTTTTTTTTATTATTCAGTTAGAGCATTCAATCTACATCCCTGATTTCAAAAAAAGTTGGGACAGTATGGAAAATGCAAAGAAACAAACAAAAAGAGTAATTTGAAAATTCAATTCCCCCTGTACTATATTGAAAACACATTATTCACATATTATTTGATGTTTTACTTTGTGAATTTATTGTATTTTTGAAACTATACACTCATTTCAAATCTGATGACTGAAACGCGTTCCAAAACAGTTGGGACAGGGACAATTTAGGACTAATAGCGTTGTAACAAGTTGAAATAAGAAGGTGATGTGAAACAGGTGAGGCAATCGTGTAATCATAGTGTATAAGGAGCCTCCAAAAAAGGCCTAGCCCTTCAAGACCATAGATGAGTTGAGTCTTGTCAATCTCTCAACAGATTCATCAGCGAATAATCCAACACTTTGAGAACAGCATTCCCCAAAGACAAATTGGTAGGATTTTGGGCATTTCACCTTCTACAGTGCAGAATTTAATTAAAAGATTTAAGGAATCCGGTCAAATCTCGGTGTGTAAGGGCATGGCCGAAAACCCCTTCTGAATGTGCGTTATCTCCGATCCATCAGCTGTTACTGTCTCAAAAACCATCATGAGTCGGTAATGGATATCATGACATGGGCTCGGGAATACATTTGTAAACCTTTGCCAGTCAACACCATTCACCACTGCATCCACAGATGCAAGTAAAGGCTTTACTATGCAAAGCAGAAGCCATTCATCATCACTATCCAGAAGCGCCGACGACTTCTCTGGACTTGGTCTCATTTGAGATTGACAGTAGCACAGTGGAATTGTGTTTTGTGGTCCAACGAGTCAACACTGCAAATATTTTTAGGAAAAAACAGCTGTCGTGTTCTCTGGGCCAAAGAGTAAAAGGACCATCCAAGCTTTTATCAGGGTCATGTCCAAAAGCCAGCATCTGGCCATGGCATTGGTAACTTGCACATCTGTGAGGGCACCATTAATGCAGAAATATATGTATACATTTTGAAGCAACATATAATGCCATCCTGGTCTCGTCTTTTCCAGGGACATCCCTGCATTTTGCAGCAGGACAACACCAAACCACATTCTTCCCGGATTACAAGCGCATGGTGCCATAAGCAGAGAGTTCAGGTGCTAGCATGGCCTGTCTCCAGTCTTGCCCTGTCTCAAATTGAGAATGTATGGCGCATTATGAAGCACAAAATAAGGCAACAAAGGCCCCGCACAGTTGCGCAGCATAAGACACGCATAATGGATGAATGGGGGAAATTCTGCTTGTTAAACTTAACCAACTGGTGTCTTCAGTGCCCAAATGCTTAATAAGTGTTATTAAAAGAAAAAATGATGTTACACAGGGGTAAACAGACAACTGTCCAAATTATTTTGGAACATATTGCAGTCATTTGATTTGAAATAAGTGTATATTTTCAAAAATACATTAAATTCACAAAGTAAAACATCAAATAATGTTTTAATAATGTGTTTCAATATAGTACAAGGTGAATTAATTTTCAAATGACTCTATTTGTTTTTTTTTTTTTACATTTTCCATACTGTCCCAACCATTTAAAAATTGTTCTTGTAAATTGTTTTTCCAATTTACTTTCCTTATCTAATTTGCTTCATTATCTTTGTTGAAAAACCCGCAATGCACTATTGGGAGCTAGTTAACACATTGGGTGAGGCAATAGCATGAGGCCTTTGTATAAAGCCACCAAACAGCAGCTCATGTGCCTACCTAGGTATACTTTTCAACTAGGGATACCAAGACAACTAAACAAAGTAAATAATAGAAGTAAACTGGAACGTTGTTTAAAATCACATGGTCTATCTGAATCAAGAAAGAAAAAAATAGTTTAATATTCCTTTAACCCTTCAAAGCTAATTTAATGGAAACAAATGTATACTGACAAATATTGTCAGTATTTGTTAGTTTTCTTTAAAGTAGTGCATTTGTTTGGATAAATGATAAATGATTTTTTGATAAAATACCTGCAAGAATTGGCAAAACCTATGAAACTTTGGAGCCATTTTACAATGTTGAGCAGAGGTCATTGTAGAACAGCAGACAATTTCTCGGGATCTATCACAAAACCTTCTTGACTAAGTAATGATATATCCCAAGAAAGGTACTGATTGTAGCTCTAATGAAAAGAATGCTTCTCCAATTTAGCATACAAGTTGTTCTCATAGAGGTTTTGGAGGATACGTTTAATGTGTTTAATATGTTCTGAATAGGATTTAGAGTAGTTAAGTGTCATTATAATATCTTGAGGCAAATATTATCTGGGATGTTTTGAGTCAAGATATTTTCTTGTTTTTTGTTTAAAAAGAGAATTTCTTAGAGTCACTGAAGTTGACATACATCCTTTTATTAAAGTGTTGTAAGTATCTAAAATCAAACTTGGGTATTTTTTTTATTGATCAGAGGCAAATTGTTTTCTTTGCTGGTCTGACTTTATTGCCTGCCTCAAACCCATGATATAAACCTACCAGGTGGTTGTTAGTCAACAGGTATGGCATCATACACATCGCTAACAGCATTCCAGACACTCTAGAATATCTCAGGATGTATTTTAATCATTTTAATGTTACTGGGTGAGCAAATATGACAAACATGTCATGCTTGGTATCAAAATAATCCGCATGGTTCCACAATGTGAGTTCTCAACAGTATATTGTTACGTGATGTACCTAATAAGAAATACAAAACAGTATCATATCATTGGATCCAGGCTTGAAAGCTGGTTTATTGCCTTCCATAAAAGAGGCGGCTCTATTGATTGACCCCTCTCTCAAAGGGGGCTTATCAGAAGCCTGACCTCAGACAAAAAGTTATTAATGTTGAATTTGGATAAATAATTGTTAGTTTACATGGGAGACTGCTATAACTTACATGGCCATCTTTCACACCAATCTCAATTGGGACAGAGATCTATAGTGATAAAGTCATAGATTTTATTGTTTTCTTCATTTTATTTTAAACTGTTTGCTTTGTGTAATTTTGTTTGTTAATCTATATTTTATATAAATACACTGACATATAGTTTGTTCAAAATAAATATTCCTTTATTAAGTTTTACCTTTGTCTAATATCTGAATTAAATTACCGAAGAGACTATTAATAGCAATATAGAAGCTAGATTACGAGTTGTGCGTTAGGGTAAAAAAGCAGCGTTAAGAGGTCCTAACGCTGCTTTTTTACGCCCACTGGTATTACGAGTCTTGCAGGTTTAGGGGTACCGCACACTTCTTTGGCCTTACCGCAAAACGACTTACGTAAACTTCGTAAAGCCTTTTTTCTATGGGACTTCCATAGCGCCGGTATTACGAGTCTGTCCTGGGAGGCCAAAAAGTGAGCAGTACACCCTACCCTGTCAAGATCCCTAACGCATTTAAAAGTCAGTAGTTAAGAGTTTTATAGTACAACGCCGTAACATAAAACTCATAACTAAAGTACTAAAAAGTAAACTAACACCCATTAACTACCTATTAACCCCTAAACCAAGGCCCTTATAATAAAAATGTCAACCCCTAATCTGCCGCTCTGGACACCGCTGCCACCTACATTATATTTATGAACCCCTAATCTGCTGCCCCCCAACATCGCCAACACCTACATTATATTTATTAACCCCTAATCTGCCACCCCCAATGTCACCAAAACCTACCTACACTTTTAACCCCTAATCTGCCGCCCCAACATCGCCGTCACTATAATAAACATATTAACTTCTAAACCTCCGCACTCCCACCTCGCAAACATTAGTTAAATATTATTAACCCCTAATCTGCCATCCCTAACATCGCCGCCACCTACCTACATTTATTTACCCCTAATCTGCTGCCCCAACGTCACCGCCACTATATTAAAGTTATAAACCCCTAAACCTAAGTCTAACCCTAAACCTAACACCTGTAAATATAATTTAAATAAATCTAAATAAATATTCCTATCATTAACTAAATTATTCCTATTTAAAACTAAATACTTACCTGTAAAATAAACCCTAAGCTAGCTACAATATAACTAATAGTTGCATTGTAGCTATCTTAGGTTTATTTTTATTTTACAGGCAAATTTGTATTTATTTTAACTAGGTAGAATAGTTATTAAATAGTTATTAACTATTTAATAACTACCTAGTTAAAATAAAGACAAATTTACCTGTAACATAAAACCTAACCTAAGTTACACCTAACACTACAATATAATTAAATAAATTAACTAAATGAAATACAATTTCCTAAATTAAATTAAATTAGCTAAAGTACAAAAACAAACAAACACTAAATTACAGAAAATAATAAACAAATTACAGATATTTAAACTAATTACACCTAATCTGATAGCCCTATTAAAATAATAAAAGCCCCCCCAAAATAAAAAAACTCCTAGCCTAAACTAAACTACCGATAGCCCTTAAAAGGACCTTTTCCGGGGCATTCCCCCAAAGTAATCAGCTCTTTTACCTGTAAAAAAAATACAAACAACCCCCCAACAGTAAAACCCACCACCCACACAACCAACCCCCCAAATAAAATACTATCTAAAAAAAACCTAAGCTCCCAATTGCCCTAAAAAGGGCATTTGGATGGTCATTGCCCTTAAAAGGGCAGTTAGCTATTTTGCCTAACCTAAAAATAAAACCCACCCAATACACCCTTAATAAAACCTAACACTAACCCCCTGAAGATCGACTTACCGGTAGACGTCTTCATCCAAGCCGGGCCGAAGTCCTTAATGAAGCCGGGAGAAGTCTTTATCCAAGCCGGGCGAAGTGGTCCTCCAGACGGGCAGAAGTCTTCATCCAGATGGCATCTTCTATCTTCATCCATCCGGCGTGGAGCGGGTCCATCTTCAAAACATCCGACGCGGAGCATCCTCTTCATCCGGAGTCTTCTTACTGAATAAAGGTACCTTTAAGTGACATCATCCAAGATGGTGTCCCTTAGATTCCGATTGGCTGATAGAATTCTATCAGCCAATCGGAATTAAGGTAGAAAAAATCCTATTGGCTGATGCAATCAGCCAATATGATTGAGCTCGCATTCTATTGGCTGATTGGAACAGCCAATAGAATGCAAGCTCAATCCTATTGGCTGATTGGATCAGCCAGTAGGATTGAACTTCAATCCTATTGGCTGATTGCATCAGCCAATAGGATTTTTTCTACCTTAATTCCGATTGGCTGATAGAATTCTATCAGCCAATCAGAATCTAAGTGACGCCATCTTGGATGGCGTCACTTAAAAGTACCTTCATTCAGCTTTAGTCATTGGATGAAGAGGATGCTCCGCGTCGGATGTCTTGAAGATGGACCCGCTCCGCGCCGGATGGATGAAGATAGAAGATGCTGTCTGGGTAAAGACTTCTGCCCGTCTGGAGGACCACTTTGCCCAGCTTGGATGAAGACTTCTCCCGGCTACATTGAGGACTTCGGCCCGGCTTGGATGAAGACATCTCCCGGTAAGTCGATCTTCAAGGGGTTAGTGTTAGGTTTTTTTTAAGGGTGTATTGGGTGGGTTTTATTTTTAGGTTAGGATTTGGGCGGGAAAAGAGCTAACTGCCCTTTTAAGGGCAATGCCGATCCAAATGCCCTTTTCAGGGCAATAGGGAGCTTCGGTTTTTTTAGTTAGGATTTTATTTGGGGGGTTGGTTGTGTGGGTGGTGGGTTTTACTGTTGGGGGGGGTGTTTGTATTTTTTTTTTTACAGGTAATAGAGCTACAAAAAGCCCTTTTAAGGGCTATTGGTAGTTTAGTTTATGCTAGGGTTTTGTTTTTTATTTTGGGGGGGATTTTTTATTTTAATAGGGCTATTAGATTAGGTGTAATTAGTTTAAATATCTGTAATTTGTTTATTATTTTCTGTAACTTAGTGGGTTTTTTGTACTTTAGCTAATTTAATTTAATTTAGGTAATTGTATTTAATTTAGTTTATTTAATTATATTATAGTGTTAGCTGTAGTGAAAGTTAGGTTAGGTTTTATTTTACAAGTAAATTTGTCTTTATTTTAGCTAGGTAGTTATTAAATAGTTAATAACTATTTAATAACTATTCTACCTAGTTAAAATAAATACAAACTTGCCTGTAAAATAAAAATAAACCCTAAGATAGCTACAATGTAACTATTAGTTATATTGTAGCTAGCTTAGGTTATATTTTATAGGTAAGTATTTAGTTTAAAATAGGAATAATTTAGTTAATGATAGGAATATTTATTTAAATTATATTTAAGTTAGTGGGTGTTAGGTTTAGGGTTAGACTTAGGTTTAGGGGTTAATAACTTTAATATAGTGGCGGCGATGTTGGGGGTGGCAGATTAGGGGTTAATAAATGTAGGTAAATTGCGGCGACATTGGGGGTGGCAGATTAGGGGTTAATAAATAAAATTTAGGTGTCGGCGATGTTGGGGGCAGCAGATTAGGGGTTCAGAACTATAATGTAGGTGGCAGCGATGTCCGGAACGGCAGATTAGGGGTTAATAATATAATGTAGGTGTCGGGGATGTCGGGGGTGGCAGATTAGGGCTTAATAAGTGTAAGATTAGGGGTGTTTAGACTCTGGGTTCATGTTAGGGTGTTAGGTGTAGACATAACTTTTATTTCCCCATAGGAATCAATGGGGCTGCGTTACTGAGTTTTACGCTGCTTTTTTGCAGGTCTTAGACTTTTTCAGCCGGCTCTCCCCGTTGATTCGTATGGGGAAATCGTGCATGAGCAAGTACGACCAGCTCACCGCTAACTTAAGCAGCGCTGGTATTGGAGTGCGGTAATGAGCAAAATTTTGCTCAACGCTCAGTTCTTGTCTTTTAACGACGGGTTTCTGAAAACTCATAATACCAGCGCTGCATCTAAGTGAGCTGTGAGACAAAACTGCTTGTTAGCACCGCATAGCCTCTAACGCAAAACTCGTAATCTAGGTGTAATATTTTTATCTTGATTTTTGCCAAATTGTGTTTTAAGGTTTTAATCTGAGTTTTCTTTAGGATTTCCCATATAATAATTCTAAACTGTGGCAGAAGAGATAGTTTAGTGTGGGTGGTATTAAAGGGCATATCCGTGGTCTAGTATAGACTGGGGAGTGTTTTGTTAACCCTTGCACCCACAAAACACAGACTTGCCAGGAGTGGTTTGGCTGAGTCAATTTGATAAAGTTGAAAGGGTGGGTTAACCCTGTACATCGCAAACTGGTGACAATTGCAAGGTTGGTTAAACCTTTCTGTAACATCAAGAATTTCCTCCATAAAATATTTCATCCATAAAATACTGAAAGCCTGAATGCTATCACCTGATATCCATAGTATCAAGTAATAAGGGTTGTTTTCCTTTCATTGAACTCGTCTTTCTGTGTCTCTCTTTCTCTCCCTTTGTCTCTCTCTCCTTCTGTCTCTCGATTTCCCTCTGTCTCTGTCTCTCTCCCTCTGTCTGTCTCTCACTCTGTCTTTCCCTCTGTGTCTCTCTGTCTCTCTCTCTGTCTCTCTCTCTCCTTCTGCCTCTCTCTCTCCTTCTGTCTCTTTCTCCCCCTCTGTCTCTGCCTCTCTCTCTCCCTCTGTCTCCCCCTCTGTCTCTCTCTCCCTGTGTCTCTCTCCCCCTTGATCTCTCCCTCTCTCTCTCCCTCTGTCTATCTCTCTACATAAGCCATAGTGTGTGTATATATATATCTATATTTATATTTATATATATATATATATATATATATATATATATATATATATATATATATATATATATATATATATATAAAAGAACAAAGACACCAAACATAAGCGCTACATGAATCAGCTTACCCAAATATATGTCACCGCTGTTAGTTGGTCCTCAATCCTCAGCATGTAACTTGTGATCTCTTTCCCAGCACAATGGAGAGTGGGTGGACGCAGGGAGACTTGAACTGCTGCAGCTGCTTAATCAGAGTGTCTGCAAACACTCCAGAGAAATGTAGAAATCCAAAAGAATTAAGGAATAGCGCAAAAACAGTCCAAAGACACCTGCTCTTAAAAAGTGTATAAATTTTAATATAATCCAAGATAAAAAGACATTGTAGTACAAAAATAAGAGTTAAAAAGTAATTCAGTGTGTACAGAGACACCTGCACTTGTTCACTGCATATAGACACACCTGTGCACACCTTCTATTTAAAGGGGAAGAGAGAAATATGCTAGCACCTATTCTTAAAGTTATACCATCCTATAAAAGTACCTAAAGGAGAAAAAAACTAAATATATAAAGGGACATATTGTGATAAAGTTAGCGTATTTCCTAACCTGCACTGCCTACTTAATTTGAAACCTAGTGTTCACACTAAAAAAAAAAAAAAATTCTAAATATTCTATTAAGTTTTGAAGATATTTAAGTTTGCCTTATATTAATGAGTTTCTTTATATGCTGTTGTTAAGAGGCGACAATTAAGAGAGCAAATGGAGAAATTATATCACCTGAACTTTTAACTAATTTATAAGGAACAAAGTTTAAACTGCGCAAAATCACAGAATATGGGATGGAAACTAAGCTCAATTAGAAGAAACAAATATGTTTTAAGTAAATGTGTCCAGATCCCTTCTCATATTGAGACCATATGGACTACTGGTTTTGAGAGAAAACATCCAATAGATTTCTCTTTTATTTAGTTTATTTTCCCTGTCACCACCTCTTTTTCAGCAAGGGACATGATCAATGCCCTGTATAGCTAGTTTAGACACATCGCTGTCCCACGCCTTTGCAGATAGCAATCCCGTCCAAACATGAAAAAGTTATGTGTTAATAAGTATTCGATGGCTGATAGGAGAAAATGCTTGACATTTGGTTCGAATTTTCCGTATAGGTCAAGCATATAATCCATTGCAGCCATCCCTTTTTCATGTGAAATGGATGTGTATAAAGATGTTACATCCACTAAACAGAATTTGTAAGTATTTTTCAAGGGAACACTTTGCAATGTATTCAATAAATCAGTGGTATCCCGTAGATAACTGGGGATTTGTCTCACTAATGGCTGCAAGAAAATGTCCACAAGTTCAGAAAGGGGTTCATTCAGGGAACCTATTCCCGCAATGATGGGGCGCCCATGGAGGTTTTCATAATTTTTGTGAATTTTAGGAAACATGTGGAAAACAGGTGTAACAGGAAATTTAGATATTAGATCCTCAAGGTCTGTGATTTTAACGACATTGTTATTTTTAGCTATTTTCACTATGTTTGCTAATTCCTTCTTATATAACTCTGTTGGATTGTCTTTAAGTTTAATATAAACCAAAGCATCAGAGAGTTGTCTTTGTGCTTCTAAAATGTAGTCTGAAGTATATATATATATATATATATATATATATAAAAGTTAAGACAGATTGCACTCCAGACCTCCGATAGCAACAACTCAGTGTGCAGCAAAACAAATTATAGATAACAGCATAGGAAGCACACTCCAATAGGAATCCTTTTTCAATCCTTCACTGTATTTGTGAACGTTTTCGGACCATACGGTCCGTCCTCAAGACAAAAAGTGTGTACCAAATAAAGTGAAGTCCCAAAGCTCTGCACACACTTTAAATCAGTTAATCTGCCCAGGTTGCATCAAAAAAAGCAGTAAATAGTGAAAGAGGATGCACTCGCCGGGTCTTGTCAAATGTGGTATTTAATAATACAGCATACAGTGACGTTTCGGGGTGATTAGCCCTGTCACCCCGAAACGTCACTATATGCTCTATTATTAAATACCACATTTGACAAGACCCGGCGAGTGCGTCCTCTTTCACTATTTACTGCTTTTTTTGATGCAACCTGGGCAGATTAACTGATTTAAAGTGTGTGCAGAGCTTTGGGACTTTATATATATATATATATATATATATATATATATTTTTATGTGTATATATATATATATATACATATATATATATACACATACACAACAGCATAGGAAGCGCACTCCAATAGGAATCCTTTTTCAATCTTTCACTTTATTTGGTACACACAGCTGAGCGTAACTGAGAACGTATTCGTTGCCAATGGGTAGTGAGGTCAGTGAAGTGACGTTCTGCAGCAGGAACTCCTGTAGACTGAGCAGAAAGAGGAAAAACACAAGGTTGATAACTAGCTGTGGCTTGGAAAGGAAAGCATCATAGGGAAGAATGCCAATGAGTATTTTTTTGCCAGTTCAGCTAGGGGTAGCAACCCAGACCAATTAGTATGTTGTGAATTGACATATGTTCTGAAATAAGCTTCAAGATCCTGATTGGTTCTCTCCGCCTGCTCATTGATCTGGGGGTGATAACCAGAGGACAAAGAAACAGTAATTCCAAGCAATTTGCAGAAGCTTCTCCAAAAGTGGAAATAAATTGAGGTTCTCTGTCAGAGACGATATTTACGGGTATACCATGGAGGTGTACCACGTGTAACAGAACAAGAGTGGACAATTCTTGGGCTGCAGGTAACTTAAGTAAAGGTATAAAATGAGCAAGTTTGGACAACCGATCCACCACAACCCAGATGAATGTATAATGGTCAGCAGGAGGGAGATCTACAACAAAATCCATGGCTATGTGTGTCCATGGTTGTTTAGGTATGGACAATGGTTAAAGTAGGCCATGAGATAGGGAATGGGGGCTCTTATTAACAGCACAAGTCTGACAAGCCTTGACATAATCCTAAGAGTCCGACTTCATGGTAGGCCAACACACATGTTGGAAAAGGAGTTTAAAGGTTCTTGTCAAACCAGGATGACTTGACAGCTTGCTGTCATGATTTTATTACAACAAAAGTGCGCTAAGAAAGCAACAGCATCAACCAGAATGAAAGTATAAAATAATTTATTTATAAACAATTTGAAGAATAATCTTCCTCTATGCAATATTATTGCTATTAGTGAGAGATTGCCTAGATAATCATGTAGCTGCGGTATTACAATCACACTATATCATTCATACCAAGTGTAATATGGGGACCACCGGTGGTATAAAAATACTAAAAAAATGGACTAATGACCAAAAAACGTAAAAACAAATGTCCAGAATAAGTAAAAACAAATGTCCAGATAAATTATCCTCTATTTCATTAGCAGCAGATATATGACAGCTGTAAAGTTAATGTTATAACTCTATGTTTCAGCAGCTTTGATTTTAGATATCCACAAGATGGTGTTTTTTTCAGAGGGTTTTGATCTCAGAGTGTCACCCATTTTGTCAGACAGTAGGGATAAGTGAAACCTCTAATTCCTCCGGTTCAAAACCAACTGTTATGGTACGTTTTAAGTTTACCTTATAAAAGTTGATGTCCTTTAGGGGCCATTGGGGTTTCTTACCACACTTTCCCTTTACTTGTGTAATGCGACTACGGGATCTACAGCACTCAGCTGTTAGCGTCCTCTTTTCAGTTTGATTCAGCCGCATCTTTGTGTGTCGTCACGTGTTACCCTTTTGCCAATCAGATTGCCATATGTTCGATCGGGTAAGTTTCAGCGTGTTTTCTCCCAAGTATATGTCAGAGTGCTCTGTTCTTGGGCTATAGCAATGTCCAGGTGCGTCTACGCGTTGGGCCTTTATCAAGATGACCTGGTCTTTCTTTGTTGTATGTTTTTATAGTGTGTCTCCTAGCCTCCATGGGAGTTTCCTGCTGTGATTCTGCTCTCTGATTGGTTCTAAAGCTTGTCAATACAATTTTCTGCGTCTTACTGCTTGTGATGGATACTTATAGATTTTCTGTTTCAAGACATTGTGTCCAATAGTCATATAGCTTCATTGCGTATGCTTAGAGGAAAACATATTAAATTGGATAATTTTACATGTTACCATTATTTTATACTTTTTATTTTATACTTTCATTCTGGTTGAGGATGTTGCTTTCTTAGCACACTTTTGTTGTAATATATGCATTTTCTGTTTGGAAAGTTGTATAGGCTTTCCTTTTTTAAGTTGCTTACGCATCAGGGGGTTTGATAGGTTAGATATTGTGTTTTCCTTTATTTGAATATTCTCTACTTCTCCTATCCCTCCACCAGTATGGACATGTTCCCACTAAGAGACAGTCTTATTCTAAATATAGAAAACAACACTAGAATTAGAGAGTCCAGAGGACGATATAAATGATATACTAAATGATCTTGAACAAACTCTCACTAAAGAACTAAAACACAAAATAGAGATATCATTCATGCTAAAATATATAGAAAAAAACATTGTGCCTAGTGGCCTTCGCTTGAAAAAAGAATGCACTTTTGAACTTCAAAAAGGAGTCTCCACCGAATGGTATGAATCCTTAGAAAAAGCATCTATTACACTAATGCAAATTATAATTAAATCACGAAAAAAAAACACTAGAAGAATACACACAAAAATTTAATGATTTTAAAAATAAACTCCAAGGGGGAACTTCCGGGCGGCGGCCATGTTAGGTCGCATAACTGTGTGCTGCTCAAGCTTTTCTCTGATATATTTCAAAATTTGCCTTATTTTTTCTCAATTCACTTAACTATCTGCAGGAATTTTATTGTACTTTGGGAGCTGCAACTTTTTATGCCAACAATTCTGGGAATCGCAATTGGCGCCAGTGCCCGGAGCCGTGTCATAAGATCTAGGCCTTTTACTATACCCCCCGGCGGGACGCCCATGGCCCTGTCGTTAAGCTGCACTAAATGTGCTTTATTGAAAATATATCATTACGCAAGTGTGAACAGCAATCAGGTACTACTTATTAACTCTGTGGGACTCAGCTTTTAACATGACACATTTGCAGAAAGCAATTTTTGATCCCTTACAGGAATCTCACCCTGCCTGACACAGTACGGAGTGCATACAGCAGGTCATGTAATGGACTTAGTGGGGGTCCAGAGCGCTGAGAAGAGACATCATCCCACCCTGTTCTCGGTACACATCACAGATGGGGTTAGCCTAACGTGGCGTTCCAGTATAGGATAAAGGTTGCAAACCCACATGGGCGACAGAACTAGGTGAGAGGGTACAGAAGCATTTTGATTCCCCCAGCCGTTTCCAGACAAACATTGGGACTGCTTTTTTTTTTTGTACCACATCCATATGGGGGCTCATATTACCTTATAGATAAGATCTATATACTTGCCCGAATCTAGTATACAAGACTACCAATGACGGCACTAAAGCCTGAAGTATGGGGGTAATTGTTTGGACACTATAACGTATTTACTTTCATTCCTCCTGTAAGGATATCTATAGTCCCCTTCTGCTAACTACAGAAGAACAGTTGTGAAAGGTTGCTTATATGTTTGAAATTTGTACACTTTAATCTTTAGGAATATGTTCAATTATGTTTTCACTTACTTACTTTGTTGGTTAGAGCTAGCTTGTTTAAAGGTATAACCAGAGTCTAAAGCAAATAATTTCTAGTGGGTTATAAGTATGTATAAATCTCTTTGTACTATGTCTATTACCAATATATTCAATATCACTTATATTCAGAGTTAACCACCAATATAGACACGTGACACTTTAACTCATCTATGCTGCTAGATGTCATAGAGGTACATCACAAGGTGGATAATACACCCATGCATAAGGCCTCTCTGTGTTAGGGAGAATCAATCTAGTAAACCAGAGGCTATACAACAATTCTTGTATCCCTGTTTTAATTGAGCTCTTATTATGCTTTTGTTTCCCATAACTCTGCAGCTACCCTCTATTTTATATTTTTTACCCTTTTGTATCATACTCCCTGAGCCGAACTGTCAGCGGCCGAGACAGTAGCGGCATATTCATTCCATTGCAGTTAGGGGATTAAATGGATATTTGTAGACAGCAGACATCACCTATAATATTGGCTCAAAAAAAAAAGAGAAAAAAAACTTGTATATAGTCCTCCATTGACAACATTTGAAAGGTGTCTCCTATTCTGACCTCCTACTATAAATCGGCCTGGTTTCCTGTGTTTTTGCTCTGACTCTGGTAAATGAATCAAGCTCCACTTTGTTGTATAACGAGCTGGCTAGTTACTTCAAGTTATGTGGATTTATGGATTTTCATATGAATTTAACATAGTCTGCCTTATCGGCTCTTCACCTTTAAAACTATATGCCTTCTATAACTTATGTGGCAACTATAGAAGAACTCCAGAGTCTCCAGTATCTTATTATGTTATTAGATAGGCACACAGAGTCCATAAATACTATATAAGTTTATTAATTGTAGTACGCTCCTTGGTTGTATGGCTAGATGGGCACACAGAGTCTCTAAATATTATACCAGTGTATTAATTGTAGTACGTTCCTTGATTGCATAACTAAAGAAATATAGTAAATTATAAAATCTGAGGTCAGTCCAGGGAGATCCAAAAGTGGTCTCTTTATTCCAACACACCTTTCCTTACTTTCAGATTTATTATCTAGTTTAAGGTACAAGAGTGGCCTTTTGTGTTTGTTGTGGAAGGTTAACTTTCATTGAGGCATTGTGTATTAATTTAACTATTTTCCAATGTTCATTGTTTTGTGGGGGAGTTGTGCAGAAGACTTTACATTTTATTATTGAACCAAGATGGACTGCATATTTTCCCTCTGACATGATTTGACAATCTAATGTACTGTAATTTTGCTTGTATGTTTACGCTGTTTGTATGCCTATACTTAGTACCTCAATAAAAAAAAAAAACTAAAAAAAAACAAAAAAAACTCCAAACACATACAAATTATAACACATATATTGACAGACAAAAAGAAATAATAAAACATCTAAAAGAATTGAATGATAGTATTATAAGTGGGAAACTTAAAAAAGTAACAAGAGATGAATGTGACTACTCTGAAACAGAGGAAAACAATTTAGAAACACTGAGAGAAAAAAAAAAAACAGGTAAAGAACAAAAGGACACAAAAACACATCTAAAAGTTTTTTAAAAAACAAAACATTTTGAGAAAGGATATAAATCTACCAATGCAGATGAGGAATCAAAAACATACTATCCATATAATGGAGAAAATTAAGTTAGAAGAAATGAATTTAGGAATAGGAATGAAAACTGGAGATATAATCAAAAGCAGAACTATACTCTTAGGAGAAATGAAAATTGGAGAAATTACCAATATGATGAATCATATAGCTATTATAAAGATAGAGAATATCCTGATAGACACTACACAGATAGAGAATATTATAACCACACACACAATAGAGGTAGGGAACACAGAAATCACAATTTTAATTCACATTTGAACACATATTCACATAAAAAGACAAAATAGAAACTATAGAGAAGACAGAGACTATAGAAATCACAGAGGGGAGAATGAACACTTTAATACAGACTTACCAAAATAGAAATTGGTATCCCAAACAACAAAACTGGGAAAAAAGGGAGGGTGGATTACCGCTTAAAAATAGGTTTGATCCCATGCAGGATTTAAAGGAAAGAGAAGACAGAGGCCCAGAAAAAGCAGGTACCTCAAAGGATTTTTTAGAGTTGGACAGGAGAGTAAATGTGAAACAAAAAGTAAAAAGAAACAGAGCGGAAACAGAGGAAGGGGACAAAAAAGAAGAGAACCAAAAAAGGTCAAGGTAGTTAGTACCATAAAAAGTAAAGGAATCTTTAATTTAAAGGGACACTGTAACCAAAATTTTTCTTTCGTGATTCAGATTGAACATGAAATTTTAAGCAACTTTCTAATTTACTCCTATTTTCAATTTTCCTTCGTTCTCTTGCTATCATTATTTGAAAAAGAAGGCATCTAAGCTTTTTTTTGGTTTCAGTACTCTGGACAGCACTTTTTTATTGGTGGATGAATTTATCCACCAATCAGCAAGGACAACCCAGGTTGTACACCAAAAATGGGCCGGCATCTAAACTTACATTCTTGCATTTCAAATAAAGATACCAAGAGAATGAAGAAAATTTGATAATAGGAGTAAATTAGAAAGTTGCTTAAAATTTCATGCTCAATCTGAATCACGAAAGAAAAATTTTGGTTACAGTGTCCCTTTAAGTAACCTTGAATTAAATGAGAAACAAGAGCAAGTCCTTCAAAAAGGTCTATCATTTGTCCCTTCAAAAAAAATCAACAAATTTTAAACATTAATCAATATAAATCAATATATAAGGAAGCTAACCATTAAAAGGTATTTCATAAAAAAATCCCTGTTAGTCAAATACTAGTGAGAATCAAAAATATATTCATACTACACTCAAAAATAAATAATCATTTTATCCTACTAGTGAAAAGGGAGACAACATTAAACAATTTGAAAATAAAGTCAAGAAAGATCTAGAGAACTATAAAAATAAAGACATTACATTTAATTTAACAAAGGAAGAATTTAATACTCTAAAAGATCTTAGAAGAACAAAGATTTTATGATAAAACAAGCAGACAAGGGGGGAGTTGTCCTCATGAATACTAATGACTATTTAAAGGAAGCTAGATGAATTTTGGGAGATAAAGAAACCTATAAAAAACTAATATCCAACCCCATAGAAAAACAAAAGAAATAACTAAATACTCTAATTCAAGAAGCCTCAAATAAGAATCTTCTAAATACGAAGGAAAAAATGTTTCTAACTATAGAATATCCAAGGACACTGATTTTTTACTTCCTGCCCAAAATACATAAGACTCTAAAAGACCCACCTGGCAGGCCAATCATATCGGACATAGACTCTCTGACAACAAATCTATCAAAGTATATAGATCAGTTCTTACAGGAATATGTCAAACATCTTCCATCATATTTAAGAGACTCAACTCACTTTCTGAAAGAAATAGAGAATATAAAATGGGAGGAAAACTATATCATGGCTACAAGTGATGTTACATCACTATACACTTGTATTGATAATAAACCGGGACAGACTGCATTAAAACATCTCTTAGATAAAGATCCAAAAATACTAATTAATTTAACTTTGATGGCAACCACTATATACAACAAAAAGGGACTGCTATGGGTACCAAGTTTGCGCCCAGTTATGCCAATTTATTCATGGGCTTATTTGAAGAAATAAATATTGAGGATGGCCCTTCGATCGCAAACTTGGTACTATATAAAAGGTTTATTGATGATATCTTTATAATTTGGAAAGGTGATAGCAAATTATTATATCTATTCCTAGAGGATATGAACTGCAATAATCTAGGTCTAAAATTTACAAGTGATGTAAGTATAAACAAAATTCACTTTCTAGACATTGCAGTTGAAATAAAAGAACAAAATAGCCAAACTAGAACTTATTTTAAAAAAGTCAATTCAAACAATTACATTCATATTGAAAGCTGTCACCTGGACAAATGGGTATCAAATATACCAAAAGGACAACTGATGAGAATTAGGAAAAATTGCAGTTCTCTGGAAGACTATAAAGAACAAGCTATGATCCTGAAAGATACATTTAAAGACGGGCTATGATGAAGTCCAACTAGAAGAATTGATAGACCAAATTGAAACCCTAAATAGAGTAAATAGATCTGATGTCCCCTAAACCTAAAACTGAACATGGAGATGAAGAAAAACTCTTCATTCCATTTATAACTAAATATAGTGAACAACATAGATGTATACGGTCAATTTTAAACAAACACTGGCACCTAATCAGGAGAGGTCACATATTAGGAGATCAAGTAAAAGAACATCCAGATATTATTTAAAAAAAAGCTGGAAACCTTAAAAATTGGCTGGCGCCAAGCGAGTTTAATAAAAATAAGAGAAAAGGGAAACAATGTGATCTACGAGGAAATCCAGTAAAAGGTTTTTTTTCCCTGCTACTATTGCATTTCATGCAAACATAGCACAAACAAAAAAGAATTTAAATATAATATCACTGATACCATCAGATGCTCGAATAAAGGAATTATATATCTAATTCAATGTCCTTGCAAAAAGCAATATTTAGGACAAACCCAGCGAATACTATGTGATAGAATTAGAGAGCACATGAACAACATAAAAAGATGTTTTGTAGGACATCTTTTATCAAAACACTTCAAAGAGAAACACAATAGTAATGTAGAGGGTTTTCAATTTTGGGGTATAAAAAAGGTAGAAAAAGACTGGAGGGGTGGTAACTATGAAAAATAAATTATTATATCAAGAAGCCCAACTTATATTTGAATTTGGTAGTTTGACACCTGAGGGTCTTAATGCAGAACTAGACCTAAACCCTTTCCTTTAAAACTTTTGTTAAGTATCTAGTCTATGTTTAATCTTACTAGGTCTAGTTTACACACATAAGTGAAGGTATAAATATCTGTATCTACATTCTTGAAATATGCATAAACTCCATTAAAAATGTAGTATCTAAGATTATACATATGCAAGTATTTATAGTATATACAGTATGTACACATTTTTTTCTGTCCCCAATATAGTATTTAATATACATATAAGTCCAACTTATATTCGTAATCGGTAGTTTTACTCCTGAGGGTTTTATTGCAGAACTAGATATAAACGCTCTTCTATAGAACTTATGTCAAGTAATCTAGGCTATGTTTGGTCAGTGAGAATCTGAATAGGGTTGGCGGTACCCTCTAGCCAATAACGCCATTCAGTCAGGGCAATCTTAATGGCTAAGAGTTCACGATTACCCGCATTGTAATCCTCTCTGCAGGAGTAAACCATTTGGAAAAAAGGCTACAGGGTGCAACTTGGAGGTTAAAGGGTCCCTTTGGGTTAAGACTGCACCAGCTCCTATCTCAGAGGCATCAACCTCTAGAGTGAACTGTAGGTCAGGATCAGGATGGCGAAGCACAGGAGCAGAACAAAATACCTTTTTCAGATGAGAGAAAGCATTCACATCTAAAGGAGGCCAATTCTTGCAGTCTCTGTTTCATTTAGTCATCTCAGTGAGTGGAGCAACGATTTGGGAGAGGTTCTTTATAAACTTGCGATAATAGTTGGGAAATAATTTATGTAGTTCCTTTAATAAGATGGGTTGAGGCCATTCCAGAACTGTGGTTAGCTTTGTAGGATCCATGGTAAAAACCCTCCTTTGAGATGACATAGCCAAGGAACTGAATCTGAACTTGATCAAACTAACATTTCTCCAGCTTGGCTACGAGAGAATTGTTTCTGAGGCAAAGAAGTACCTTTTTTACATGCTCATGATTCTCTTCCAGGGTGGAGGAGAATATGAGTATGTCATCCAAATAGACGATGACAGTGCAATTAAGGAGGTCATGGAAGACTTCATTAATGAATGCTTGTAAAACAGCAGGGCATTGCACAACCCAAAAGGCATTACGAAGTATTCGTAATGCCCTGATCTCGTGTTGAAGGCAGTCTTCTACTCATGTCCCTGGAAGATATGAATGAGATTGTACGCCCCACGTAGATCCAACTTTGTAAAGTAGCAAGCATTTTGGAGCAAATCAAATAATTCAGTGATCAAAGGAATAGGATAACGATTCTTGATTGTAATGTTGTTTAGGGCTCTGTAGTCGATACAGGGTCTGAGACCACCATCCTTTTTATTGAAAAAAAAGAAGCCAGTCCCAGCAGTAGAGGAGGAAGGGCAAATAAAGCCTTTAGCTAGGTTCCTTGGATATATTCCTTCATGGCCTTGGTTTCAGCTTTGTTGAGCGGATACCTCCTCACTTTAGGAAGTGGGGCTCCAGGAAAGAGGTCAATTTTGCAGTCGTAAGGACGGTGAGGTGGCAGCACATCAGCTGCTTTCTTTTCAAAGACATCCATAAATTCTGCATATACTGAGGGAAGATTAGAAGGGGTCAGAAGGTTGGATATAGGGATGTGATGCAGCGGATAACCTTAGCCAGACAGGAAAAAAACAGGATTTACCCCAGGAGGCCAACTGTCCCTCAGTCCAGTCAAATTGAGGATTGTGTTTACGTAGCCAAGGGAGACCAAGGATAACTGGTTGTGCAGGAGAATGAATGACATCGAACTTCAACTGTTTGGTATTTAGGACTCCCACAGTCATGGTTAGGTGTGCTGATTCGAAGTGGATTAATCCTGATCCAAGGGGAGTGCCATCCAGAGTGGTTATTTTAAGTCATTGTTTTATCTGAAGAGGCAACCCTGCGTGAATCATTAAACAGTGATCTAGGAAATTTCCAGCTGCCCATGAATCAATAAAGGCTTTAACATGGACAAAATTCAGAAGAAAGGTAAGGGTAACAGGTGCCAGGATCCGAGAAGAGTGAGGGGAATTAGTAGTGGCCAGGCTTAGAGGTACTCCACTTTTATCCTCTAAGAGTTGGCTTTTCCTGACAGTATATCACAATTCTTGCGTTGGTGGGAATTAGAACCACAATAGAAACACAGTCTTAATCTCCTTCTTCTCTGTCTTTCAGATTCAGAGGGTTTAAGGGAAGAGAGATCCATGGGTTCTTCTTCAGCGGTAACTGGAGGTGCTGAAGGGGTAGAGGATAGTCTAGAGACTGGACGGGTAGGAGGACAAGAGGGAAGGATTCTGCGAGTTTTCTCTCTCAGCTTGTCTCTCCTGAAAGCGAGAATCCAGACTGATGCAATGTGTTATGAATTCACCCAGGGAGGGTGGAACATCACGATAAGTGAGCTCATCCTTGATGCGCTCATGCAGGCCTCTCCTGAAGGCAACTTTGAGAGCACTGCCATCCCAAGGTGCGAAACTCAATGGAGTATTGTGCCACAAATCTATTGCTCTGGCGGAGATCTAAGAGAGAGTATTCTGCAGCAGAAGTGCGGCCAGAAGTTCCAAATACGGAACATAATGCAGAAATTAAGGTATCTGCATCATTCAGGAGCTGAGCACTCTGTTCAAAAAGAGGAGAGACCCAGACTAGGGCCTTGTCTTTCAATAAAGAAATTATAAAAGAGACCTTTGACTGATGAGACTGGAAGGTGTGAGGATCATTGTGGAAGTGCAGCTTGCACTGGTTGAGAAAACCCCTACAGTCGGCAGTACCATCATACTTGTCAGGCAACGGTATCCGGGGTATACTACCAGAAACAGGGGAGGAGGTTGCAGCACTAGCAGCAGGGATCGACTGTGTGGCAACAGGAGCATTGTTTTTCTCTGCAACCAGTGAGGATAGCACAGAGGTTATAGCCTCTAGTTTAGAATTCACATTCTTGAAGTACATGGCATGGGTTCCCAGGGTCCGTCCCTGAAGAGAGACTACTCTTGCTACCTCATTTGGGTCCATGGCCCAAGTATAATGTAATGCTCGTGGGATATTTCCCATGAGACCAAACTTGGCTAGTAGTCTTCTCGGCGTCAAGTGAAAGGATAAGGAAATATCCCTGAACAAAGTGAGTTTAAGAAATGAGGTAAGCAGTACAGGGTAGTCCTTCACGGCAATAAGGGTAAGGCAGAGAATGGTCAGAGACTGGCAGAGTTCGGCAACAGAAAGGCAATCTAGCAGTTCAGGGGTTAACCAAAGGTCAGAGACAGGCAGAGTTTGGCAACAAAAAGGCAATCCAGCACTTTAGCAGTTATGGGGTAAACCAGTAGAATAGTCAGGAACAGGCAGAGGTCAGCAACAAAAAGGTAATCCAGCAGTTTAGCAGTTCAGGGGTAAACCAGTAGAATGGTCAGGAACAGGCATAGGTCAGCAACAAAAAGGTAATCCAGCAGTTTAGCAGTTCAGGGGTAAACCAGTAGAATGGTCAGGAACAGGCAGAGGTCAGCAATTAAACGCAATCAGCAGTTCAGGGGTTAAGCAATAGAGTAGTCTTGAAACAGGCAAAGTCCAGTAACGATAAGGTAAGCAGCAGTTTAGCAGTTCAGCAAATAAGCACCCAGGAGCACATACAGTAACACCTATACTTGGGCCAAGAGGAGAGGGATACTCATGCTTACATAGGCACAGATCCGTGCCAAAAGAGGACCCAGAGGTGATCCGGACGGCATCAGAATTGGAGTGGTGTGCGGTGATGAAGTCATTGCCACATGACCACAGGAACCGCCGCATCCATGGCAATGGCCATGGCAACAGGAGCGGAGTGACACAGGAGCCGACACAGGAGCTGCATGACAGGAACAAGGTGAGCATACACAGGTATCAGGTAGATGGGGTAGTCCTTCACAGCAATAAGGGTAAGGCAGGGAATGGTCAGAGACTGGCAGAGTTTGGCAACAGAAAGGCAATCCAGCAGTTCAGGGGTTAACCATTAGAATGGTAAGAGACAGGCAGAGTTCGGCAACAAAAAGGAAATCTAGCAGTTTAGCAGTTATGGGGTAAACCAGAAGAATGGTCAGGAACAGGCAGAGGTCAGTAACAAAAAGGTAATCCAGCAGTTTAGCAGTTCAGGGGTAAACCAGTAGAATGGTCAGGAACAGGCAGAGGTCAGCAACAAAAAGGTAATCCAGCAGTTTAGCAGTTTAGGGGTAAAACAGTAGAATGGTCAGGAACAGGCAGAGGTCAGCAACAAAAGGCAATCAGCAGTTCAGGGGTTAAGCAATAGAGTAGTCTTGAAACGATAAGGTAAGCAGCAGTTTAGCAGTTCAGCAATGAAGTCATTGCCGCACATCCACAGGAACCACCGCGTCCATGGCAATGGCCATGGCAACAGGAGCGGCGTGACACAGGAGCCGACACAGGAGTGGCATGACAGGAACAAGGTGAGCATACACAGGTATCAAGTAAACATGTATGTTGTCTGGAACATGATAAGCATAGCCAGGTAAAAGGAACGTATGTGTGATCTCAAGAACAAGGTGAGCTTCCCAGGTATCAGGTGAGTATGCTTGGTGTCTGAAGCAAAGTGAGCATACGCAGGTACAAGACAAGTATGCTTGATCTCTGGAACAAGGTGAGCATACTCAGGTATCAGGTAAGTATGTTTTTGCTTCACAGGAACCAGGAATAAGGTTGGAAGGTAATAACTCAGCCCAAAGTAATGGACAAAGTTAGCTTTTTTAGGAACTTCCACACCTGAATCCTCCAATTGGGAGTACCTGTAATTAAGACATGGTCCCTTTAAGTCAGAGCCGGAGTCTCTGTGGGACTCCGAGATGGAAGAAGGCCCTCTCGTTGTTTGTTACAGGGGCCTGACGAGAACTCCTGGGGAGTCCCTTTACAACAGGTGCATGAGGCATTTGTAAAGATGCTCTTTGTACAAAAAAAGGTTTTACTGAAATGTGATTCATTTTAATAGAAACGGTTTTATTAATATAAGTGTATTACAAAAATGATTCTTTTCAAAATGGAAATGCATTCATTTGCATTTCAATTTTGAGTTTTATATCCCTTAAACTCATTAAGTCATTTCAACTTTAATGGTATGTACATAGCTATCCTGAGGGTTATGCTTAAGATAGCAATAAGCTAGATCTGATAGTTCATCTGGTTTAATTAATGTTTATATATATTTAGTTCAAAGTGCCTAAAGGAAATAGTCAAAATTAGGTTACAGCTGCAAATATGTAAAATAGTAACTAAAGACTTTGAGGATAAAGCACTGTTTCTTTAAATTAATATTATTTTAATCTCTTTCAGAATTCAGGCTTGTCTGAGCTATTTCAATTGCTGATAAGAGGAATGATATACAAGTAGCAAATTCAGCTACAGCGCTGAGAAAAACCTGCAAGCATCTTAGATACATTATATTCAGCCTGTGGTTTCAATTAATAGGCTCTGTCATCTGTTTATCTGTTCCATACTATTATATACTGTTTTTTATGGACTTTTTCTTTGCATTTCAATACAGTTTTATTTACAGTGTATAAGGTTTAGCTATAATTTATTATGTAGCGCCTCAATATCACTTCAGTTCCCAGTGTAAGCTTAGAACCAGAATATTGCAATTACAATGCAAGAATCTCTGTGCAGCTTTCCATTTGATATATACAGCTGAGAAAACCTTAGCAAAAAAAACATAAGCTGATTATAGCGATATGCTACTTTAATAAAATACATATATCTTTTTATCAGAAATAGATCTACAGTTCTGTAGTAGCTTAAATCCTTGCTTACAGAGGGATTTTTTTTTTTTTTTTTAAAGAAGAAGCACTGTTAAATGGACAGTGCTCACTATTAGAAACAGTTATATTTTCTGTGTGATGTGACTTGTGTGGGCTTTAAACTTTGCACAGGGACAATTCACTAGCAGTTTTCCAATCATGAGCATTATGGAGGGAGGCGGGGGGGTAAGTAAAAAAATATAGGGCAAGATTATAAAGCTGTTCATATCCAATAGGATTTTAGTAGCTCTCATTCTATTGGCTGAATTGAATTTAAAGAATTAAATCAGCCAATAGGAATGCAAGGTACCCCATATTTAAATGCGTACATTGAATTTAATCCTCAGTGTGCGAAGAAGACTTCACCGCTTGGAAGAAGACTTTCTCGGCCGGACTTCAGGAATGGTGAGTACCTATTTGGGGGTTAGAGTTATGATTTTATGTTTTAGGTTTTTTTTTTTTAGAATAGGGATTTTAGGCACTGAAAAAGAGCTAAATGCCCTTTTAAGGGCAGTAAAATAGCTGAATGCCCTTTTAAAGGCAATGCCCATACAAATGCCCCTTTAGGGGCAATGGGTAGCTTAGGTCTTTTAGTGTTCGTTTTTTTATTTTGGAGGGTTTTTACTGTTAGGGGGGACTTAGAATTTTTTTTAATGCAAAAAAGCTGTTTAACTTAGGGCAATGCCCTACAAAAAGTCCTTTTAAGGGATATTGGTAGTTTAGTGGGTGTTTTTATTTTGGGGGGACCTTTTTTATAGGGATTAGGTTTAATTTTTTTTAATTTTTGATAATTTGGTTTATTATTTTCTGTAATGTTAGACTTTTTTAATTTTTTATAATTTTAGATAATTTTAATTTAATCTTCGTTTTTTTTTAAGTACTGTTAGGATTTTTTATTTGAATTGTAATTTAGTATTTTATTATTTTATGTAATATGGGGTTAATGTAGGGGGTGTTAGGTTAGGGGGCTTAGTAATTAAATTAGGTTTATTGCAATGTGTGGTTTGGCGGTTTAGGGGTCAATAGATTAATTAGGTTTATTGCAATGTGTGGGTTTGGTGGTTTGAGGGTTAATACTTTTATTAGGTAGATTGCGATGTGGGTGAATGGCGGATTAGGGGTTAATCGTTTAATTAGTTAGATTGCAATGTGGGGGTTGGCGGTTTAGGGATTAAACCGCCCTGCATTGAAATCCTGCTATTCCCTGCTTTTCTGTTATTTTACTCCAAGTCTCTCTTTTTGGTATGTGAATTAAGGCCCTGCATTGAAATCCTGCTATTCCCTGCTTTTCTGTCATTTTACTCCAAGTCTCTCTGTGTATATGTATATTGAGCACCTGAATTTAGGCTGTTAAAATTAAGTACTGCATTTATTGTAATGATTTTTCCCAATGTCTCAATTCTAGGGCCCGATCCGATATGCAGCGTCGCCCGCAGAAATCTTACTCCATTTTCACCTCGCCACAAAATGCAGCCGTAGTAAGCCTTACGCTGTCTATTTGAGCCCCGTAACTCTCTAAACTACCTGCAAAAAAACCTAACACCTAACGCATGCGCAATGTCTATCTACCTGTCAACTGTGATCCCCCGCCGCAATCCCTAATAAAGTATTTAACCCCTAAACCGCCGCTCCCGGACCCCGCCGCCACCTACATTAAAAGTATAACCCCCTAATGTGATCCCCCTTACACCGCCGCCATCTACCTTACCTACCCCCTAAAGTGAGCACCTACCCCGCCGCCATCTACCTTACCTACCCCCTAAAGTGAGCCCCTACCCCGCCGCCATCTACCTTACCTACCCCCTAAAGTGAGCCCCTTACACCGCCGCCATCTATCTTACCTACCCCCTAAAGTGAGCCCCTACCCCGCCGCCATGTATTTTAAGAATATTAACCCCTAATTTAATCCCCCTACACCGCCGCAAGCTATATTAACTATATTAACCCTAATTATATTAGGGTTAATATAGTTAATATAGTTATTATATTATATTCTATATTAACCCTAATTATATTAGGGTTAATATAGTTAATATCGTTATTATATTATATAAATATTAAGTATAATAACCCTATCTAACTCTAACATCCATAACTACATTCTTATTAAAATAGATCTAATTAATATTAATATTATTAATTAAAATATTCCTATTTAAATCTAAATACTTACCTATAAAATAAACCCTAAGATAGCTACAATGTAATTTTTTTTATTCTGGGGGGCTTTATTATTTTATTAGGGGGCTTAGAATAGGTGTAATTAGCTTAAAAATCTTGTAATATTTTTTTTATTTTTTGTAATGTAGTGTTTGTTTGTTTGTTTTTAATTTAGTTTAGTTTATTTTATTGTATTTTAGATATTTGTAGTTTATTTAATTTATTGATAGTGTAGGTGTATTTGTAACTTAGCTTAGGATTAATTTTAAATAGGTAATTATTTTAACTAGGTAGCTATTAAATAGTTATTAACTATTTAATAGCTATTGTACCTAGTTAAAATAAATACCAAGTTACCTGTAAAATAAATATAAACCCTAAAATAGCTACAATGTAATTAATAGCTATCTTACGGCTAGATTTAGAGTTTTGTCGGTAACGACCCGCGAATCTAACGCTGTCTTTTTTCTGGCCGCACCTTTAAAATAACTCTGGTATTGAGAGTCCACAGAATGGCTGCGTTAGGCTTCAAAAAAGGAGCGTAGAGCATATTTAACGCAACTTCAACTCTCGATACCAGAGTTGCTTACGGACGCGGCCAGCCTCAAAAACGTGCTCGTGCACGATTCCCCCATAGGAAACAATGGGGCTGTTTGAGCTGAAAAAAAACCTAACACCTGCAAAAAAGCCGCGTTCAGCTCCTAACGCAGCCCCATTGTTTGCTATGGGGAAACACTTCCTACGTCTGCACCTAACACTCTAACATGTACCCCGAGTCTAAACACCCCTAACCTTACACTTATTAACTGCTATTCTGCCGCCCCCGCTATCGCTGACCCCTGCATATTATTATTAACCCCTAATCTGCCGCTCCGTAAACCGCCGCTACTTACATTATCCCTATGTACCCCTAATCTGCTGCCCCTAACACCGCCGACCCCTATATTATATTTATTAACCCCTAATCTGCCCCCCACAACGTCGCCTCCCCCTGCCTACACTTATTAACCCCTAATCTGCCGAGCAGACCGCACCGCTATTATTATAAAGTTATTAACCCCTAATCCGCCTCACTAACCCTATAATAAATAGTATTAACCCCTAATCTGCCCTCCCTAACATCGCCGACACCTAACTTCAATTATTAACCCCTAATCTGCCGACTGGAGCTCACCGCTATTCTAATAAATGTATTAACCCCTAAAGCTAAGTCTAACCCTAACACTAACACCCCCCTAAGTTAAATATAATTTTAATCTAACGAAATTAATTAACTCTTATTAAATAAATTATTCCTATTTAAAGCTAAATACTTACCTGTAAAATAAATCCTAATATAGCTACAATATAAATTATAATTATATTATAGCTATTTTAGGATTAATATTTATTTTACAGGTAACTTTGTATTTATTTTAACCAGGTACAATAGCTATTAAATAGTTAAGAACTATTTAATAGCTAAAATAGTTAAAATAATTACAAATTTACCTGTAAAATAAATCCTAACCTAAGTAACAATTTAACCTAACACTACACTATCAATAAATAAATTAAATAAAATACCTATAATTATCTACAATTAAACCTAACACTACACTATCAATAAATAAATTAAATACAATTCCTACAAATAAATACAATGAAATAAACTAACTAAAGTACAAAAAATAAAAAAGAACTAAGTTACAAAAAATAAAAAAATATTTACAAACATTAGAAATATATTACAACAATTTTAAACTAATTACACCTACTCTAAGCCCCTAATAAAATAACAAAGCCCCCCAAAATAAAAAATGCCCTACCCTATTCTAAATTACTAAAGTTCAAAGCTCTTTTACCTTACCAGCCCTGAACAGGGCCCATTGCGGGGCATGCCCCAAGAAGTTCAGCTCTTTTGCCTGTAAAAAAAACCATACAATACCCCCCCCAACATTACAACCCACCACCCACATACCCCTAATCTAACCCAAACCCCCCTTAAATAAACCTAACACTAAGCCCCTGAAGATCTCCCTACCTTGAGTCGTCTTCACCCAGCCGAGCCAAATTCTTCATCCAAGCGGAGCAAGAAGAGGTCCTCCATCTGGTAGAAGTCTTCATCCAAGCGGGGCAGAAGAGGTCTTCCATCCGATTGAAGTCTTCATCCAAGAGGCATCTTCTATCGTCATCCATCTGGAGCGGAGCGGCAGCATCCTGAAGACTTCCGACATGGAACATCCATCCTGGCCGACGACTGAACGACGAATGACGGTTCCTTTAAATGACGTCATCCAAGATGGCGTCCCCCTCGAATTCCGATTGGCTGATAGGATTCTATCAGCCAATCGGAATTAAGGTAGGAATATTCTGATTGGCTGATGGAATCAGCCAATCAGAATCAAGTTCAATCCGATTGGCTGATCCAATCAGCCAATTAGATTGAGCTTGCATTCTATTGGCTGATCGGAACAGCCAATAGAATGCGAGCTCAATCTGATTGGCTGATTGGTACAGCCAATCGGATTGAACTTGATTCTGATTGGCTGTATGTATACATACATATTGTATGTTTTTTTTTACAGGCAAAAGAGCTGAACTTCTTGGGGCATGCCCCGCAAAGGGCCCTGTTCAGGGCTGGTAAGGTAAAAGAGCTTTGATCTTTAGTAATTTATAATAGGGTAGGGCATTTTTTTATTTTGGGGGGCTTTGTTATTTTATTAGGGGGCTTAGAGTAGGTGTAATTAGTTTAAAATTGTTGTAATATATTTCTAATGTTTGTAAATATTTTTTTATTTTTTGTAACTTAGTTCTTTTTTATTTTTTGTACTTTAGTTAGTTTATTTCATTGTATTTATTTGTAGGAATTGTATTTAATTTATTTATTGATAGTGTAGTGTTAGGTTTAATTGTAGATAATTATAGGTATTTTATTTTATTTATTTATTGATAGTGTAGTGTTAGGTTTAATTGTAACTTAGGTTAGGATTTATTTTACAGGTAAATTTGTAATTATTTTAACTATTTTAGCTATTAAATAGTTCTTAACTATTTAATAGCTATTGTACCTGGTTAAAATAAATACAAAGTTACCTGTAAAATAAATATTAATCCTAAAATAGCTATAATATAATTATAATTTATATTGTAGCTATATTAGGATTTATTTTACAGGTAAGTATTTAGCTTTAAATAGGAATAATTTATTTAATAAGAGTTAATTAATTTCATTAGATTAAAATTATATTTAATTTAGGGGGGTGTTAGTGTTAGGGTTAGACTTAGCTTTAGGGGTTAATACATTTATTAGAATAGCGGTGAGCTCCAGTCGGCAGATTAGGGGTTAATAAGTGTAGGCAGGTGGAGGGGTCGGCTGTGTTAGGGGCAGCAGATTAGGGGTACATAGCTATAATGTAGGTGGCGGCTCTTTGTGGTCGGCAGATTAGGGGTTAATTATTGTAGGTAGCTGGCTGCGACGTTGTGGGGGGCAGGTTAGGGGTTAATAAATATAATATAGGGTTCGGCGGTGTTAGGGGCAGCAGATTAGGGGTACATAATTATAACGTAGGTGGCAGTCGGCAGATTAGGGGTTAAAAAATTGTAAAACAAAAGTAGCAGACGCACCACAAAGTCCTTATGCAGAGGTTCTCTTTATTGTCACAAACTGGGAGCCAGGAAAGCAGAACAACGTTTCGGGCTACAAACCCTTATTCATGTTCATAACTTGTACATCACACATAATCACCTTAAATACCTACAACCAGGTAAAACCACACCTTTTTAATTTAACCCTTTACAAGGCACAAAGAAGGCCTGTCATAATGACCTCTAGTGGTTTATACCTGAAAATACATATTTTTCACCACATTTATTTAAAAACATATCTTTTTTTAAAAAAATACAAAGTTAAAATGCATTTAACAGATGTCATAGCAAGATATTATACAAAGAATTCAAAAAGTGAAACAGAGTGCAGGCGATCTGGATGTCGATAAAGCTCTGAAAGAAATTAATGCAAAAATTAATGAGATGAAGAAGGAGTTTGAAAACAAAAAGAGGGTCAAATTTAGTCGTGACAAGCATGATTATCTGACCGGAGCAGTTTACCGGTGGACCCGGGACCCAACCGGAAGTATGAGGAATACTACTTCCGGTAACGCACGCTGACGGGAACGGAGAGCCCAGAAGGAGGTGAACAGCTCCGATATGACCACCGAGTCCTCGTCGGGGGAATCAGACGCCGGAGGAGACGTGGCGGCAGGAAACATAGCCGCAATCCCGGCAAACAGCAAGCCAGCCCGAGTTACTCAGAGGAAGACCCGCCAGGGGAAGAGACTTTAGTTATCAACATCTCTGACACTGTGCTTACTGAAGATCAAAGTAAGGTATTGGAAAAGGGACTATCCTTCTGTAAACAAGAGAGATGTAACTGGTTTAAATTAGAACAGGACCTGTACAAATTTAACAGAAGTTTAAAGCTAAAATCCTTTTTTTCCAACACAGATAGCAGAGAAGTGTTTAGTAAGCAAGTGAAGGGAACTGATGACATGTTAACTATTAAGAATCTTTGATTGAGAAATAAAAGTGGTTTTGTTCCAACAACATATGACCCGAGTATTGATGTGTATATGAAATTAATAAAACGTGATTTAGATGTTTTAAAGAAAAAACAACTAAAGGAAAAATGTATACCAAACATGTCTAAAAAAGATAATGTGGCTTTAAAAACACTGATTGATAACAAGGGGTTAATTTGTAAACAGGCCGACAAAGGCGGAGCCACTGTGATCATGGAGAGAGATTATTATGTGAATGAAATAAAAGGTCAGCTTGCCAAAACTGATGTATATATGCCTTTGACATATGATCCCTCTTCCAAGATCCAGTGTGATATAAAAAAATGTGTTGAGCGAGCTTACCTGAATGGTTTGATTGACAGCGAAACAAGTAAATTTCTGATTAAAAATGAGTTTATTGTTCCAGTATTATACACACTGCCCAAGGTTCATAAAAACCTTGGGGCCCCACCAGGACGCCCCATTGTAGCTGGCACTGATTCTATCTGCACAAACATATCCATTTACCTGGATAAGCTCTTGAGACCTTTTGTGTCACAAGCAATGTCATATATCAAAGATACAGATGACTTTCTATCTAAAATTGAGAACTTACCAGGTAATATGGATAAATGTATTCTGTATAGTCTTGATATTGTGAGTCTGTACACTGCTATACCCCACACTAGTGGGTTAGATTCTATTAGGTTAATGATGGCTAGAAGTAATAAATTTACAGTTATGCAGCAGCAGTTTATTATTGAATTAATGGAGATTGTGTTATACTGTAATTACTTCTTGTTTGAAGTTTCTTATTTTGTACAGAAGCAGGGCACTGCTATGGGGTCCAACGTCGCCCCTACCTATGCCAACATTTTTATGAGTGTATTCGAGGAAAAGTTTGTGTATGAGAACAATCTTTTTCATCTGTGTGGCGCCACCTGGTGGCGCTACATAGATGACATATTTGGCATCTGGTTGGGTGACGTTGGCTCCCTTCAGCAGTTTGTTACAGATCTCAATATGGCTTCTAGATGTATTAAGTTTACCCTATCTTGGAGTGAAGAATCAATCAATTTTTGGACACTAAAGTCTATAAGGATGGTTCATGTCTAAAGACAGATTTATATAGGAAAAAAACAGACAGGAATAGCCTTCTACACTTTTCTAGTGCCCATGCCCCTTCTTTAATCCAGTCACTACCATATAGTCAAATGCTTAGGGTTAAACGTATTGTTAAAGATGAAAAATTGGCCCTGCAAAGGTTAGAAGAAATAGGTGTAAGATTTATTGAGCGTGGGTATCCTTATGATATGATACAGACAATTTTGAGAAAAGTGTTACAGACACCAAAGAATAGGGTCAATATGACAGATGTTAAAAAGAAAAAGGACCCTAATAGACTGTTTTTTGTCTCAGAATACAGTGCTAAGAGTGCAGCAATACAAAAAATTGTTCGTAAACATTGGAATGTTTTGAAGGAATGTAATCCAGAGGTTGCAGCATTCCAACAGCCTCCCATGCCAGCCTACACTAGATTACCCAGTTTTAGGGATAAATTAATTAAAGCTGATGTTGGGTCAAATAAGAAATCTAAACAAGGTTTTATTACATCAGAAAATAATGGTTGCTTTCCTTGCCTGAATTGTTCAAATTGCAACAATATGATAAAAGGTGACCTTTTTATACATCCCCAAACGGGTCAGAAATTCAGGATTAGGGGCTACTTTAATTGTAATGCAAACTTTGTAATATACTTAATTAAGTGTCCGTGTGGGTTAATTTATATAGGTGAAACGACCCAGCGGGTCAGAGATAGAATTATACAGCATAAATCCAACATAAGAACCAATAATTTAAATGCACCTGTAGCCTATCATTTTTTGAGCTGCAACCACACTATTGCACAACTGCGCTTTCAAATTATAAATTGTGTACAAAGCCCTAGGCGTGGTGGTAATAGAGAATTATTGTTACAAAAACGTGAGGCTTTCTGGATCAATAAGTTAAACACATTGGCTCCCAATGGAATGAATAGAGAATTGGATTTGAGTGTGTTCCTTTAAGAGGTGTAATAATACTAAGAGTTATGTGATAATCCTTGTTTCTCTGGCTTTTTGAATTCTTTGTATAATATCTTGCTATGACATCTGTTAAATGCATTTTAACTTTGTATTTTTTTTTAAAAAAGATATGTTTTTAAATAAATGTGGTGAAAAATATGTATTTTCAGGTATAAACCACTAGAGGTCATTATGACAGGCCTTCTTTGTGCCTTGTAAAGGGTTAAATTAAAAAGGTGTGGTTTTACCTGGTTGTAGGTATTTAAGGTGATTATGTGTGATGTACAAGTTATGAACATGAATAAGGGTTTGTAGCCCGAAACGTTGTTCTGCTTTCCTGGCTCCCAGTTTGTGACAATAAAGAGAACCTCTGCATAAGGACTTTGTGGTGTGTCTGCTACTTTTGTTTTACATTACTTTGAGGATTTTTGCAGTAATCCTACTGCAGTATGCACCCTATCAAGGATTGAAGTGCTGGATTTCTGAATTGCTTCTAGGGGTTAAAAAAATGTAATCGAGTGTCGGCGATGTGGGGGGGCCTCGGTTTAGGGGTACATAGGTAGTTTATGGATGTTAGTGTACTTTAGAGTACAGTAGTTAAGAGCTTTATGAACCGGCGTTAGAACAGAAAGCTCTTAACTACTGACTTTTTTCTGCGGCTGGAGTTTTGTCGTTAGATTTCTAACGCTCAATTCAGACACGACTCTAAATACCGGAGTTAGAAAGATCCCATTGAAAAGATAGGATACGCAATTGACGTAAGGGGATCTGCGGTATGGAAAAGTCGCGGCTGAAAAGTGAGCGTTAGACCCTTTTTTGAATGACTCCAAATACCGGCGGTAGCCTAAAACCAGCGTTAGGAGCCTCTAACGCTGGTTTTCACGGCTACCGCCAAACTCCAAATCTAGGCCTTAGGGTTAATTTTATAGGTAAGTATTTAGATTTAAATAGGAATATTTTAATTAATAATATTAATATTAATTAGATCTATTTTAATAAGAATGTAGTTAGGGATGTTAGAGTTAGATAGGGTTATTATACTTAATATATATATATATATATATATATATATATATATATATATATATAAAACATAATAACGATATTAACTATATTAACCCTAATATAATTAGGGTTAAAATAGTTAATATATATAATATAATAACTATATTAACTATAATATCCCTAATATAATTAGGGTTAATATAGTTAATATAGCTGGCGGCGGTGTAGGGGGATTAAATTAGGGGTTAATATTTTTAAAATAGATTGCGGCGGGGGTAGGGGCTCACTTTAGGGGGTAGGTAAGATAGATGGCGGCGGGGTAGGGGCTCACTTTAGGGGGTAGGTAAGATAGATGGCGGCGGGGTAGGGGCTCACTTTAGGGGGTAGGTAAGATTGATGGCGGCGGGGTAGGGGCTCACTTTAGGGGGTAGGTAAGGTAGATGGTGGCGGGGTAGGGGCTCACTTTAGGGCGTAGGTAAGATTGATGGCGGCGGGGTAGGGGCTCACTTTAGGGGGTAGGTAAGGTAGATGGCGGCGGGGTAGGGGCTCACATTAGGGGGTTATAGATTTAATATAGCTGGCGGCGGTGTCCGGGAGCGGCGGATTAGGGGTTAATGCATTTTTATTGTTAGGATAGTGAGGGGGGATAGCGGATAGAGGGGTATACGTGTCGGGCTATGTTTGGGAGACGTGTTAGACAGTACGGGAGATTTAATAACTTTAGTCAGGTTTTGTAGGCGCCGGCAGTTTCTAAAGTGCCGTAAGTCACTGGCGACTCCAGAAATTTGAACTTACGCAGATTTCTGGACATCGCTGGTTTGTCAGACTTACGGCACTTTAGCCTCTGACGTGCCGTATTTGGATAGCTCGAGTTGCGAGCTGAAACTGCAGGCGGCGGGGGTTCCCTCACTTGCACCGCAAACTACGATCTTTATCGGATCGCGCCCCTAATGTCTAGTTAATTGCCATGTGATGCTCAATCCTTATCTATACTTGCTATAACTCTAAAATTTATAGTTGTCTTAAGTTACAGTTTTAACCCCCTCCAAATTTTATTGTCTGTTTACTTAACTCATCTCACCCTGGCCAGAATCTAACATTCCAATTGGCCTTACCAACTGTATTTGATTAGCAATCAACTAAATTTAGTGGACTCAGCTGACTGCCCTACCTGTATATATTTCACACTAGTTTGGGGATGTGCATTGCACAGGGTTGTGTGCATTGCTTACAGGGCAGTGTACTTTTTAACAATAGCATATGTTCACATTTTCAAAGTGAACATTTTATAAGTGAGGCATTAATATTTAAGAATTATATAACAATTGAACAAGGATTGGGCAAGGGGCAAGACACAAGGCAAGTACTCTTGTAATACTGTGTTTTATGTATCTCATTGTATCCTTTTTCAAGTGCTACTGTAACACTGGCCTAGATTAAGAGTTGGGCGGTAGCCGTCAAAACCAGCGTTAGAGGCTCCTAACGCTGGTTTTTACCGCCCTCTGGTATTTGGAGTCAGTCAGGAAAGGGTCTAATGCTCACTTTCCCGCCGCGACTTTTCCATACCGCAGATCCCCTTACGTCATTTGCGTATCCTATCTTTTCAATGGGATCTTTCTAACGCCAGTATTTAGAGTCGTGGCTGAAGTGAGCGTTAGAAATCTAACAACAAAACTCCAACCGCAGAAAAAAGTCAGTAGTTAAGAGCTTTCTGGGCTAACGCCGGTTCATAAAGCTCTTAACTACTGTGCTCTAAAGTACACTAACACCCATAAACTACCTATGTACCCCTAAATCGAGGTCCCCCCACATCGCCACCACTCGATTACATTTTTTTAACCCCTAATCTGCCGACCGCCACCTACGTTATCCTTTTGTACCCCTAATCTGCTGCCCCTAACACCGCCGACCCCTATATTATATTTATTAACCTCTAATCTGCCCCCCTCAAGGTCGCCTCCACCTGCCTACACTTATTAACCCCTAATCTGCTGAGCGGACTGAACCGCTACTATAATAAAATTATTAACCCCTAATCCGCCTCACTCCCGCCTCAATAACCCTATAATAAATAATATTAACCCCTAATCTGCCCTCCCTAACATCGCCGACACCTAACTTCAATTATTAACCCCTAATCTGCCGACCGAATCTCACCGCTACTGTAATAAATGGATTAACCCCTAAAGTTAAGTCTAACCCTAACACTAACACCCCCTAAATTAAATATAATTTAAATCTAACGAAATAAATTAACTCTTATTAAATAAATTATTCCTATTTAAAGCTAAATACTTACCTGTAAAATAAACCCTAATATAGCTACAATATAAATTATAATTATATTATAGCTATTTTAGGATTTATATTTATTTTACAGGTAACTTTATAATTATTTTAACCAGGTACAATAGCTATTAAATAGTTAAGAACTATTTAATAGCTAAAATATTTAAAATAATTACAAAATTACCTGTAAAATAAATCCTAACCTAAGTTACAATTAAACCTAACACTACACTATCAATAAATTAATTACCTTGTCTTCACCTCACCGGGTTCACCGATCGGTCCAGAAGAGGCCAATAGAATGCGAGCTCAATCTGATTGGCTGATTGGATCAGCCAATCGGATTGAACTTGATTCTGATTGGCTGATTCCATCAGCCAATCAGAATTTTCCTACCTTAATTTCGATTGGCTGATAGAATCCTATCAGACAATCAGAATTCGAGGGACGCCATCTTGGATGACGTCCTTTAAAGGAACCTTCATTCTTCAGTTGGACGCCGAACGAAGAGGATGGATCCGCGCCGGAGGTCTTCAAGATCAGCCGCTCGTCTTCCGATGGAACAACATAGAAGATGCGGCTTGGATGAAGATGTTTGCCGGTCCAGATGTCCTCTTCTGCCCAGATAGGATGAAGATTTCTTCCCGAAGATGGACTTCTTCATTTGCCGCTTGGATCCAAGAGCTTTGAACTTTTGTAATTTAGAATAGGGTAGGACATTTTTTTTATTTTGGGGGTCTTTGTTATTTTATTAGGGGCTTAGAGTAGGTGTAATTAGTTTAAAATTGTTGTAATATTTTTCTAATGTTTGTAAATATTTTTTTATTTTTTGTAACTTAGTTCTTTTTTATTTTTTGTACTTTAGTTAGTTTATTTAATTGTAGTTATTTGTAGGCATTTTATTTAATTAATTTATTGATAGTGTAGTGTTAGGTTTAATTGTAACTTAGGTTAGGATTTATTTTACAGGTAATTTTGTAATTATTTTAACTAGGTAGCTATTAAATAGTTATTAACTATTTAATAGCTATTGTATCTGGTTAAAATAATTACAAAGTTGCCTGTAAAATAAATATTAATCCTAAAATAGCTACAATATAATTATAATTTATATTGTAGCTATATTAGGGTTTATTTTACAGGTAAGTATTTAGCTTTAAATAGGAATAATTTATTTAATAAGAGTTAATTTATTTCGTTAGATTTAAATTATATTTAATTTAGGGGGGTGTTAGGGTTAAAGTTAGACTTAGCTTTAGGGGTTAATAAATTTATTAGAGTAGCGGTGAGCACCTGTCGGCAGATTAGGGGTTAATACTTGAAGTTAGGTGTCGGCAATGTTAGGGAAGGCAGATTAGGGGTTAATACTATTTATTATAGGGTTATTGAGGCGGGAGTGAGGCGGATTAGGGGTTAATAACTTTATTATAGTAGCGCTCAGGTCCGGTCGGCAGATTAGGGGTTAATAAGTGTAGTTAGGTGGAGGCGACGTTGGGGGCGGCAGATTAGGGGTTAATAAATATAATATAGGGGTTGGCGATGTTAGGGCAGAAGATTAGGGGTACTTAGGGATAATGTAGGTGGCGGGGGTGTACGGAGCGGCAGATTAGGGGTTAAAAATAATATGCAGGGGTCAGCGATAGCGGGGGCGGCAGATTAGGGGTTAATAAGTGTAAGGTTAGGGGTGTTTAGACTCGGGGTACATGTTAGGGTGTTAGGTGCAGACATAGGAAGTGTGTCCCCATAGCAAACAATGGGGCTGCGTTAGGAGCTGAACGCGGCTTTTTTGCAGATGTTAGGTTTTTTTTTCAGCTCAAACAGCCCCATTGTTTTCTATGGGGGAATCGTGCACGAGCACGTTTTTGAAGCTGGCCGCGTCCGTAAGCACCGCTGGTATCGAGAGTTGAAGTTGTGGTAAATATGCTATACGCTCCTTTTTTGGAGCCTAACGCAGCCATTCTGTGAACTCTAAATACCAGCGGTATTTGAAAGGTGCGGCCAGAAAAAAGCATGCTTAGCTAACGCACCCCTTTGGCCGCAAAACTCTAAATCAAGGCGTTAGTGTTTACTTGGTTCCCACTTTCATAATAGTGCTCAATATCTTCATATTCCTTTTTGCTACCTCTTGTCTCTATAACAAACTACATTACTCAATTACTCCTTCCCCCTCACCACCTGCACTGTTCATTAGCCCATCTCTCTTATACTCACCTTACTTTTGTACTCATGAACTTTACCTATTCCTAAACACTCTCTCTCCCCCCTGAACTTCAGCCAAAAAACAGTCTCATTACTGCAAATCTGCTTCTCATCTCATGTCACTCTCCCTCTTGCTCATACTAGCTGCTGGCGACATCTCCCCTAATCCTGGTCCCTCGCAACCTCCTAGCCTTTCAAATCCTTGTGAGATTCATAAACGAAACTCTGGTAACCTTAATCACATTCCTCTTACATCTAAAACCACCTCCCCCTTCACTTGTGCACTCTGGAACTCTCGCTCTGTTTGCAACAAGCTCAATTCTATCCATGATCTCTTTATCTCCCACTCTCTTAACCTTCTTGCTCTTACAGAAACCTGGCTCTCTGCTTCAGACACAGCATCCACTGCTGCACTGTCACATGGGGTCTCCATTTCAGCCACACTCCTAGGTCTGACAATAGACAAGGAGGTGGTGTCTGCATTTTACTTTCCTCTCGTTGCACCTTCCAACAAATACAGCCCTTCTCTTCACTCACATTTTCTTCATTTAAAGCACACATGATTCGGTTATTCTCTCCACTCTCTATACGTGTTGCAGTCATATACTGCCCCCCTGGCTCCCCAACTCAATTTTTAGATCACTTTGCGGCCTGGCTTCCTTATTTCCTTTCCTCAGACACCCCTGCCCTCATTCTTGGTGACTTTAACATCCCTCTTGACAATCCCACTGTCTCCTCTGCAAAACATCTTCTTCAACTGACTTCCTCTTTCGGCCTGTCACAATGGACTGACTCTCCCACTGACAAAGATGGTCATTCCCTTGATCTGACTTTCACCTATTGATGCACTCTTTCAAATTTAACAAACTCCCCTTTTCCTCTCTCTGACCATCATCTCCTAACTTGCAACATCACTTCCCTACCTACAGCTACCTCTACCCCTCACACCAAACTTCACAGAAGCACTAAGTCACTAGATCTGCATCAGCTCGCTAGCTCTCTAAAACCTCTCCTCTCATCCATCACCTCCTTTTCCTGCCCTGACCAATCTATCTGCCAGTATAATTCCACCCTTACATCAGTCATTGACACTCTGGCCCCTCCAACCTTAGCTCGGAAACCACACTCTCATCCTCAGCCCTGGCATACTCCTCTGACACGATACCTACGCAGATGCTCCCGTACTGCAGAGTGACACTGGAGGAAATCTCGGAGTTCAGCTGACTTTCTTCACTACAAGTTCATCCTGAACTCCTACTATTCTGCCCTTAATCTTTATAAGCAACAATATTTCTCTAATCTCATCTCTACTCTTTCCTCTAACCCTAAACGTCTGTTCTCCACGGTCAACACTCTTCTCCGACCACCCCCACCTCCTAACACAACCTCTCTCTCAGCTCAAGATTTTGCCAGCCACTTCAACAACAAAATTGACTCCATCAGAAGTGAAATCAGCTCTCAACATACTTCTTATCTCCCACCCCCTCAAAAGCTCACAATCACCCAAAACCCAAATATCCAAAAATGCAGCTCTTTTGCCCCTGTTAACGAGGACAAAGTTTCTGCCCTTATACTGTCCTCCCACCTCACTACCTGTCCCCTCGACCCCATCCCCTCACAGCTACTCCCCTCCCTCTCTCCTACCCTCACCCCATACTCATATATTCAACCTCTCCCTCAGCACTGGTATATTTCCCTCATCTCTAAAACATGCACTGGTCACACCTATACTAAGAAAACCTTTCCTTGATCCAACCTCCCCTTTCAACTACTGCCCTATTTCCCTACTCCCTTTTGCCTCAAAATTCCTCGAAAAGCTAGTTTACGCATTTCTATCCCATTTCCTTACACTAAACTCTCTTCTTGACCCACTGCAATCTGGATTTCGTTCCCATCACTCTACAGAGACAGCAATTGTCAAGGCCACTTCTCTCTGCTTATCCTCCTTGACCTGTCTGCAGCCTTTGACACTGTTGACCACCCTCTTCTGCTCCAAACCCTCCAATCCTTCGGCATCTGCGACACAGCTCTCTCGTGGTTCTCTTCCTATCTGACTAACCGTACATTTAGTGTAGCCTTCTCCGGAGCATCCTCTGCCCCGTTACCTCTTTCTGTTGGGGTACCTCAAGGCTCTGTCCTTGGTCCCCTTCTCTTTTCAATCTACACATCATCACTAGGTTCCTTAATAAAGTCCCTTGGGTTTCAATACCATTTGTATGCCAATGACACCCAAATCTACCTCTCTGCACCAGACCTACCTCCTTCCTTACTAACCCGTGTCACTAACTGTCTTTCTCACATCTCATCTTGGATGTCCTCTCACTACCTTAAGCTAAATCTCTCCAAAACTGAACTCCTTATTTTTCCCCCTTCTTCCAATGTCTCCACACCCAAAATTTCTATAACTCTTGATAATTCCATCATTACCCCTCCCCCGCACGCCTGATGTCTTGGGGTCACACTTGACTCAGATCTTTCCTTCACTCCTCACATTCAGTCCTTGGCTAATTCCTGCCGCATCCACCTTAAAAACATCGCTAAAATTAGACATTTCCTTACACAAGATGCAACCAAGATTTTAATCCACTCTCTCATCCTTTCCCACCTCGACTACTACAACTTCATCCTCTCTGGTCTACCTAGCTGCCGCATAGCTCCTTTACAATCCATTATGAATGCCTCGGCCAGGCTCATCTTCCTTACTCATCGCTCTTCATCTGCTGCACCTCTCTGCCAATCCCTTCACTGGCTTCCTCTTGCCTCTAGGATTAAACATAAAATCCTCACTCTGACATATAAAGCTCTCACCTGCACTGCTCCCTCCTACATCTCAGAACTTGTCTCTAGATACTCTCCCTCCCGTCCCCTTCGATCAGCTCAGGATCTCCTCCTCTCCTCCTCTCTTGTTACTTCCTCACATTCCCATTTACAGAACTTCTCCAGACTGGCCCCCATCATGTGGAATTCCCTGCCTCACTCCATAAGACTCTCCCCTAGTTTTAACAGCTTCAAGCACTCCCTAAAAACTCTACTATTTAGAGATGCATACAACCAACACTAAACTTTCCTAACTCCATTGCTTTCCCCTTGAACTCCTTGAATGTAAGCCTATGGGCCCAGCTGTTTACAGATCGCTTCATAAGAGCCGACTACAACAGTGAAACTCTCGGCAGGGCCCTCTACCCACTTGACCCCTACAAAAGCTATCCTGTATACCAACTATGTTTACAGCACTGCGGAATCTGTTGGCGCTCTACAAATACATGATAATAATAAAAAAATAATAATTATTTGTTCCGATATGGAGATGATGGCGGATATAGGGGTCTTGACGTGCCGGCTTTGATTTTGGGAGATGGGTTAGAGTTTTTTTACGGGAGATTTGACATATTTTTTTTTTCCTTAGGCGCCTGCAGTTTCTAAAGTGCCGTAAGTCACTGGCGACTCCAGAAATTTGTATTTACGCACATTTCTGGACATAGCTAGATTATCCGACTTACGACACTTTATGAACTGCTGGCGGGGTTTATGTGATTCCCCAAAGTGCAAGGTGAAATTGCGGGCGGCGCGGGTCTCAGCAGTTACGCTGAAGCCTGCGCCGTATATATGTAATCTCATCCATAAAGTCCCATAGCTGCCAAGGGAACAATTCACCAGCAGTATATCAATCATGAGCATATATAGTATTTCTAGTCTAATACTGTGTTTGATAAATGTAACATTCGAATTCAAAATAGTATTTCTAGTCTAATACTGTGTTTGATAAATGTAATATTCGTATTTGAATGCTACATTAAAATTTGAATGTGACATTCGAATTTGAAATAGTATTTCTAGTCTACAACTGTGCTGTATAAATGTAATATTCGAATTCGAAAGTTACATTCGAATTTGAAAGTGACATTCCAAAACTGTGAATAACATTCAATAATAATTTTTTTTTAAATATTCGTTCTTATCAACATTCAATTATGTAAATCGAATTTCTACAATAACATTCGTTCTAACATTTGAGTTTGAATATAAACAAATTCGCCCATCCCTAGTGAAAACCCATTTTAAAAGCTTGGTTTAGGTTCTTTTGTGTTTAACTGACTTTTTTGAATATATTGTATATGTAGCATAGACATTTTTCTAATTTAAATAGTGGAATGTATTGGGATAATTTAGAAAATGACAACAAAAATCACAGTTGTAAAAGAATGAAAGTCTGAATAAGATCTTTGAGTTATATCTTGTACTATATTTGCCTTGCCTTGTTATTCAGTAATGTACTGAATGTCCCTGTGTGACCCACACAGCTGCAAATGCAAATCTTTACTTTTATGAACTTTGCAAGTGACTGCAAAGACCAGAAAACTCAAGATGATCAATTAAGAAAAGAAAACTAAAACAAACAACAACAAAAAACCTATGAGTAATATTGTTATAATAAAGATAGACTCCAACCCAGATCAAATCCCTTGTACTTATTTTTGCCAACTATGAGCCCACCACAGAGTATATCTCAAATATTTGTGCTCCACTCAGCAATACTAGTACATGCAAATGTGTGCTGGTATTACAAGTTAGGTGCAATGCGAACTTGACCTCACGTTCCCATTGAATGGAAGCTTTGCGCTCATGAGAGCGTGCTTTTATAAGCTCCAATGGGAGCCTCGTTCTCATGCCCAGAGACACGCAGTAGTAGCACAGTGAAGGGGAGAGGGGAGCCCAAGAATATGTTCTCTTGGATGGTGAAGGTAGGGGGGATCGCTAGACTACAGAATTTCTTTTTTATTAATATATACAATTTTAAAATAAATGTATGTAAACTGGGTACTGGCAGACAGCTGCCAGTAAATCAGATAGCGGAGGCCATTGGGAGGGGATAGGGTTATAGAGCTATTTGGGAGGAATCAGGGAGGTGGGAGGGTAATGGGGATCCTACACTGCAGAAAATAATAAAATAAATAGAATTAATTATTTAAAAAAAAAAAAGGCCTAAAACTTAATACTGTCAGACTGCCTGCAAGTAACTAAGACAGTGGTGAGGAGTGTGTGTGGGGGTGGGTAATACCTACATTACAATAATATTACCCTTTTCAGCTAACTAATTAACTAATTTACTGCCGGGAATTTCAGAAGTTTGGTGCACAGATGCATTCTAATTACCAAAACACAAAGGCAAAGCCATGTATGTCTGCTATTCCTGAACAAAGGGAATCCTACAGATGCCTTTACACCCATTTGGGTTATGATTGCACAAGCAATATGTAAATAATTTCAGTGAGAAACCCAAAGTGTGTGAAAGTTTTAATATTTTTTTCTATATATGATTGCATTTTGCAGCGAAACAGTGGTATGCAATATACCAAAAAGGGCCCAAATGTCTCCTTTACCTTTATGTAAGCATTTGTCATAGCTGAATTTTCCTGAGGTATACCTACCTATACTGAAAATGTCTATACTTAAGTATAAACTATAAAAAATGAATGTAAACAAAAATAGCAGAATAAATTACACTCCTAGAACTCCATTACATATATGGCGTCGCCCGCAAAAAACAGCACCCAGGGCCGCCACTAGAAATTTTGGGGCCCCTGACTTAATGATTGATCAGGGCCCCCCCTTTGACATGTGCAATGTTTTACCAAGTGACTAAAACGTATATGCACTTTATTCTTAAGTGTCTATTTAAATTTGGAAATGTTGTAAAGGTAGTAACATACAAACACACAGACACACTCATATACTGAAACACACACACACTCACACATAAGAATTCACATATAGACACTCTAGCAGACACGCAAAGAAACACACAAACACACTCAGACACAGACACCCAAACAGGCACTTAGCACTTGAAGTAATGAGGTAGACTACAGTTTTGTAAAAAAAAAAAGGAGATTTAGAAAACAAAATATGGAGTTCTGGTTATCTTTTTGTAAAGGAAGATGCCAACTAAATGATGACAACAGCATGCAGTGGCTGTAAGGAAGGGCCCTGAACTGCCTAAACAATAATTTAAAGGTTAAATGGTGGATTGGTGACTTCCGTAAAGGTCTCATTAGTCTCAAAGTCTGTAGAAAGATGTGAATAATCAGTAGTAAGGTCAAAATGTCCTAAAAAGGAACAGACAATGGACACACACACAAACTCAAACTTGCACATACACCGAATGAAACACCGACAGAGACACCCACAGAAAACACACAAATACATGCACACACCCTCACAGAGATACCCACAGAAAACACACACCCTCACAGAGACATCCACAGAAAACACAGACATACACACCCACCCTCACAGAGGCATCCAGAGAAAATACACAAAGGCAAACATACACACACCTTCGGAGAGACACCCATTGAAAAAGCTCAAAGACATATGCACACACCTTCACAAACATCCACAGAAAATGCACAAAGTCATACACACCCACCCTCACAGAGAGACCCACAGAAAACAAATACATACACACTCATAGAGACACAAACCAAAGCACAAAGACATAAACACAGACACCAAAAGAAACACTCACAGGAGGAAACATTTATGCACCTTGCATCCCCTAAATCAACAGTCTGTGACAGGCATGATAAAAAAAATTGCAGAAATTAAGAGATCACTTTTTAAAGAATCATATTTGTAAATGTGTAAACAAAAATAATTCTGTGAATTCAAAATTGTACATTAATGATCTGGGTAGATGGCTAGATGAAGAAAAGTACTTTTAAATGAAATAATTTTTTATTTCCCACATTCCCAAACCCAAAACATCAGGGAAAATATAGACATTAGATCCTGTAAGTACATCTAACAGTAGGAAATAATCAGTTCATAGGAAAAAGAAATGTACCGCTAGATTACTTCATATAGCGAGGGAAGCCTCTAGCTGTAGAGGTTCCTCAAAGTCTTTATGTATGATTTTCCAGGTATCTGGCAGAGGTCAAATACCGATCAACAGCCATAAAATAAGCCATATCAGTCTCTCTCGGTCCTCTCAACCTTCTTGTGGGGTGGGATTGGTTTTGTTTTAAAGTCTCCTGAGCTATATCATTGTCCAGTTGTCGACACAACATCTTCAATAGGAGACTTGCAGGTATCGGGGGTAATATAATGAAAAAAAAAACATTCAACTTTAACCAATCTCAATAACACTTTACACAGAGATCTTGACTTTAACCAGTCTGAGAATGATCAGAAATACATAACAAATGTTAAAATAACACAAAAAGAGTAACAGGTAACAATAATTGCACGAAATAAATATAATGGTTGGTAAATCGGCATTGTACTTTATATCTCCAGGCTCATGGCTGAAAATCCCGTGCCTCTCCAACCTTCCAACTAAGCTGTCTAGCCTTGTGTGTCCACTTCTTTCCTAATTTCATAACTTCTCACTAAGGCACATCTATATTGCTTGCCCTCAATTTCTCGTCTCTACACTGCGGGTCAGTTTGTAATTATCCTCTAGTATCCAATAAAACCATATTTTTTGGAATGTGGATTCTGTGTCCTGAATGAATGCCGCTGACTCATACATTTTATAAACCAATTGGATTTTGGTCAAAACTTCTGACCAGGAAGGAATTTCTGTTTTCCAGTATTTAGCTATAACTGTTCTCGTGGTGGTACATAGAATTCTAATAAAGGTGTTAATGTCTTTGTGTAGTTTGGGAATACCTTCGTGGAGTAGTGCTTGAGCAGGGGTAAGATGAATCTGTTCTCCCAGGACCTTCCCTAGCAGCAAAGATAGTTCTCGCCATATCTTTTTAACTTTGGGGCATTCCCACCACATATGTATATAGGATCCTATAGTTTTACAGCCCCTATAACAAAAGTTAGAGCTCTCCTTCCCCATATGGGCTGTCTTTACTGGGGTCAGATACCATCTAAAGGAAGTCTTTATAACATTTTCCCTCAAGTCAGCGCTAATAAGGCCTTTACTGGCCTGGTGTAATATCTCATCCCATTTATTCAACTTATATTCTTTGTCTATGTCTGTTTCCCATTTTAGCATTATTGTATTCTTAGAGCGTGTTCTCATTTCTTGTATGAAGATATATAATCTAGAGATTGCTTTTTTAGGTCTAGTCATTGCCGTACATAGTTGCTCGAGAACAGTTTGTCGGTTCTGTGTCGGGTGTTTTGTTGTGTGTGTACGTATAGCTGAGGTTATCTGGAGATATAGGAACCAGTGCAGAGGGATAGGGTCTAGTTTCTGTTGTAACTGGGTGAAGGTCAGCAGCGCGCCCTGTGAGTAAAGGTCTGCCACCCTATACAACCCTTTGTTTTCCCATTTTTGGATCTGTTTTTTAAACTCTTCACTAATGATATATTTTAGAGGTATTACTTTTGAGTGTGAGAAAATAATTTTCTCTGATTGTTTCGATGATGGCCATTGCTGTTTGGTGATTAGTGTGGTTTTGTTCCTATAGCTATCCTGTCCAATGAATAGGTCCTTGCACCAGAGAATGCCATCCGGCGTCTCCTGACCTGTCATCTCCGCCTCTAGGGCAGGCCAGAGAATATCTACTTGTTGTCTGCCAATTATTGAGTCTTGTGCCAGTCTAGCAGCTTTGTAGTAGTCCAGTAAATTGGGGGCGCCCACCCCTCCCAACTGTCTGTGTTTGTTTAGAATTTGATGTGGAATTCTCGGGTGTCTATTGTCCCGCAAGAACCTATTTATATCTTTCTGCAGATTATCTATGTCTGTGACATTAATTTTAATTGGAAGCACTCTAAACAGGTAAAGTATCCTTGGTAGGATCGTCATCTTAATAGCAGAGAGTCTCCTATACCAAGAAAAACCCATCTTTCTCTATTTCCCTAGGTCAGATCTAATTGTTTTGAGCAGGGGGGTGTAGTTTGTTTCGTATAATTTTGAGGAATGTGATCTCAATTTTATTCCTAGATATTTTAGTCCTTCTGGGACCCACTGAAAGTCAAAATTCGCCTCTATCAATTTAATAGTGTGTTTTGGGATAGAAATGGGAAGTGCCTCGCATTTATCTGCGTTGATTTTATAACCTGAAATCTGAGAGAATAGATGAATCGCTTGGTATACATAGGGCAAAGTATGGAGTGGCTTCGAGATAGTAAGCAGCACGTCATCTGCGAACAAGGTGATCTTGTGGTGTATGCCCCCAACCTCCAGACCCACTATGTCAGTAGAGTTACGTATGTAAGCAGCTAGTGGCTCTATGCAGATTGCAAAGATCAGGGGGGAAAGTGGGCAGCCTTGTCTCGTACCGTTCAGAATAGATATGTTACTCGATTGGTGTCCTATTGCTCTGATATAAGCTGTGGGTGTCGAGTACAGGCCTATAATGGCCTTCAAAAAATTGCCTTCGAAACCCAATTCCGAAAGCAGGGTTAGCATATATTTCCAATCTACCCTATCAAATGCCTTCTCCGCGTCCAGTGATAGGCACTTTTCGGTCGTGTAGGAAATCTATCACCGATATCATCTTTCTAATGTTGTCTGGGGCTTCCCTATCCTTAATAAATCCGACCTGATCTGGATGAATGATGTGTGGTAAGATGTGTTTCAGTCTATTGGCCAAGATTTTTGTGACTATTTTGATGTCCTGATTGATCAGGGATATGGGCCTGTAACTACTGCAAAGACTAGGATTTTTCCCTTGTTTTGGTATAACCACAATCTTAGCTCTAAGAAGGTCAGTAGATATATTTCCCCCTTCCATTATATGATTTGCAAACACCACTAAGTGTGGAACCAGAGCCTCTCGAAACGCCTTGTAGTATTCCCCAGGAAAACCGTCAGGTCCCGGGGCTTTACCGGGCTTGAGGTCTTTTATAACTGAGATCACCTCAGCTCTTGTGATCTTGGCATTTAGGGTAGCCCTAGCCGCATCACTATTGGTGTCAATTTAGCTTTTTGCAAGAAGGATTCAAATATTGCCTTTGTTGTGAGATTATGGACCACTTTTGTGCCATCATATAGCTGACTGTAAAATTGGGAGAATGTGTCAACAATTTCCTGAGGATGTGTGGTTGTGTGACCAGTTGGTGTTTGGATGTGTGGTATCGAGAGAGAAGGCATTCATCCCTGATTTTCTTCGCCAGGTATTTGTCAGGCTTATTGGCAAAGACAAAGTAGTTTGCTTTCAATCTGTGCGCAACTTTTACAGATTGTTCATTTAATATGGATTGTAACGTTTGTCTTTTGCCAATCAGCTCATTCAGTGTAGCTTTAGAACCATTCAATTTGTGTAGCTTTTCAAGAGAAGTAATTTCAATATTTAAATATGAAATGAGAGCCTCTCTCTTCTTTTTATATAGTGTTTTTTTCAGAAAAGTACTTTTAAAAGGTTGACATATGTTTGTTTGTTTTTTCCACATTTTCCCCAACCAAGAGCACCACTTCAAATATAGTGTGCAAATGTTCCCATCTGTCAGCTGTACTTATGGATTTTGAAAATGCAGTACTCTATATGGTCTTGGTGGAACCATAAGCTGTGATACTCATACCATTAGATCTGGTTAAATGCAGGATTTATTCTTGTTGGTATGTATTTCAAAATTAAGTCAGCTGTAGTGTAAATTGAACAGTTTTAAGTTAACCTGTCTCATTTCAAACACAGCAATCTTAGTCTGAGAGTATAACATTTTATGCAGATGTACAAATCTTAGATAAAATGCGTCCTTGCATAAAGGGGCAGTAAACTGGAATGTAATTTTATATACAGTATATATATATATATATATATATATATATATATATAGATCCAATCAAATAAATTGGATCTATTGATATTTTTTATAGCACCCTGGCAGCTGAAGAGTGATGGTGAGAGTGCATGCACCCACAAACTGAATATATATATATATATATATATATATATATATATATGAATGCATATCTGCCAAAAGGACACCTATCATTTGTGTATTGAGGAGGAAACATGTCTGCATGGTTTTAAATACTGTATAGAATTTCTACAGCATTGTCAAATAATCATAAATACACTGCTGCTAAAAAAAAAATTTTATGGACCCACCATACAACTTCTACCACACTGAAGTTACAATAAGAAATTGCACAAAGAAATGAAAAAAATTGCTAAGTCCTACCTCCTCTGCAAATGAAAGTGATCTGCCGTCTGACAGACACACGCTGTACAAAGTGCCAAGTCTGTCTCACACTGTGCATAGTGTGCAACAATTTTTTTTTTTTTTTTAGTTCTTGCCTCATGGGGCCCCCCTGGCCCATTGGGCCCCTGACAGGAGTCACCCCTGTCATCCCCTGATGGCGGCCCTGCTGGTGCCGGTTTTCACAGGATTTTGGTATCACATATACGGTGCCGCATATAAATGCGGCACATATATTTCACCCTTCGCCCGCAATGTTTACTCCCGTAAGCTGACATAGAACCGCGTCTCAAATCGGTATCACATATTCATGCAAGGGCTTACGTGGCGAAAATGGAGAAATTTTACTCCATTTTCACCTCGCCCCACAAAGGCAGCCACAGCAAGCCTTGCACTGAAAATGTGAGCACCGTAACTCCTGAAAATATTAAATAACACCTAACGCATGCGCAATGTCTATCTACCTGTTAACTACAATCCCCCACCACAATATCTAATAAAGTATATTAACCTATATATCCGCCGTCAAACCCACATCGCAACTAATAATTAAAGTATTAACCCCTACATCCGCCAACCCCAACATCACAAACTACCTAATAAATGTTTTAACCCCTAATCTGCCAAACCCACACAACGCAATAATGCTAATAATTCTATTAACCCCTAAACCACCAAACCCCACAACGCAATCAAGTAATTACAAAGCCACCTAACCTAACAACCCCTAAATTAACCCATTACATATACTAAAATTAAACAAAATTACAATTAAATCTATTAACCCCTAAACCGCCAAAGCTCACAATGCAAATAACTAATCACTAAGCCCCCTAACCTAACACCCCCTAAATTAACATTATTGCATAAATTAAAATAAATCTAAATTAAAATTAAAATAATAAACCTAACATTTATTTAAAAATAAAAAATACTAAGTTGAAATTAAGCTAAATTTACAGAAAATAAAAACAGCCTAACATTACAGAAAATAAAAAACAAAATGATCAAAAATAAAAAAAGATACCTAATCCCAATGAAAATAAAAAAGCCCCCACAAAATAAAAACACCCCCTAATCTAATACTAAACTACCAATAGCCCTTAAAAGGGCCTTTCATAGGGCAGTGCCCTAAAGAAATCAGCTCTTTTCCTTAAAAAAAATACTAAGTCCCCCCTCTAACAGTAAAACCCCCCACCCACCAAACCCTCCAAAATAAAAGAACCTAACACTAAAAAAACTAAACTACCCATTGCCCCTAAAGGGGCATTTGTTTGGGCATTACCCTTAAAAGGGCATTCAACTCTTTTACTGCCCTTAAAATGCCCTTAAGATTAGGGTTATTGGCCTTCTTCTTTTAAGAAGGCCCATAACCCTAATCTAAAAAAAAAAACAACCCCCCAAAAATTAAAAAAAAGCCTAAATCTAACCCTCAGGTGGGGGTCTTCTTCCAAGCGGCGACTGGTTCCTGAAGTCCGGTGGTAAAGTCTTCTTCCAAGTGGTGACCGGTTCCTGAAGTCGGTCAGTAAAGTCATCTTCCAAGCAGCGACCTTTTCTTTCTTTATCCAAGACCAAGCCGGAGCGGAGATGAGCGCGGAGCAGGACAGGCGTCCGCAGAGCCATGGAGCGCGGAGGATCCTCTTTGTACGATCTCTGCCGTACACTGAATAGTAAATTCAAGGTACACGATTAAATATGGCATCCCTTGAATTCCTATTGGCTGATTTGATTCTTCAAATTCAAATCAGCCAATAGGATGAGAGCTACTTAAATCCTATTGGCTGTTTAAATCAGGGGTTAATAGTTTAATTAGGCATATTGCTTTGTGGGGGGGTTGTCGATTGAGGTGTTAAGATTTTTGTTATTAGTTCCGATGTGGGTTTAATGGCGGATATAGGGGTTTTGTGTGTCGGGTTTATTTTTGGGAGGCGTGTTAGACTTTTACGGGAGATTTTATGTTTTTTTTTATTTTCTTAGGCTCCGGCAATTTCAAAAACTTTTTTCTGTAGTGTAGCTGCCCTCCCTCATTACTCTCCCCCTCACCCTCCCAGATCAATTTCCCACCCTCTTATCCCCCCTTCACTTTAGGAGTCCCTTATTCCTCCTGCCCCTCTATGCTTCCCCCTCCCTGCCGCTCTAAGCATTTTTTTCTGTAGGGGCATGCAGAACTAGCAGGCTCTTGCTACTTTTAGCGAGACTGCAGCAGAGAGAGGCCCAGGACAGCAGCGTCGTACAGGGTACGGCTCTGGTCCTTTAGGGCTTATTGACCAGTGTCATACAGGGTATGGAGATGGTTGTTAATGTGTTAAACTGCAGCTAGATTCTGAGATTTACTAAGAGATTGATTTGACTAATTCAACCCAATCTAAGCTTATTTCTCTGTAAAATATTTTAATTTACGTCTAGATTACAAGTATCGCGCTAATTGTAGCGCACAAACGATACAACAATTTTTTTACTGCTTTTTGAGCACAACCGGAATAGCGTGAGTTTTACGAGTTGAAAGTAAATGCATTCACTCGAGCACAATCTAATTTAACATGTGTTGGGTTAGAGCGACTTCAGAGCCTGCATAAAGGGAAGGGAAGAAAAAAGGTTTAATTAAATACATGTAAATATACAGTTATACTCATATTAACACTGATTAAATTATAAAAAAAAACATTTAAACAGTTGTAAGGGCTTAAAGATAGATGGTATATGGCCTCTGAAACAAAAAAGGCTACAGACATATATATGTTTGCATACATACACATATTTTGACATGTCTATGTATACATATACTGTATACTGTATGTGTGTACAGATGGATCTATGTGTTTTACTGTATACGTACTGTACATATTTCACATTCCAATGTTCTTCACTTACAGGATAATGTACTTTTTATTGTAAATATTTATATATATCTCTATATATACCTATACCTGTATATCTATTCCTATAGATTAATAGGATTAATATTCCTATAGATAAAGGTTTAGATATGCATTTTACTTGAAAAGTAACAGATATATATACGTATATAAACAAAAACAAGAAAAGAAACACCACTATTATCCAGTATCAGGTTATTTACTGCAATAACTTAGATTCAAACCAGATGAAGCCTTGTAACACGGAGGTGAAACGCAAATAGATGTTTGCTTGTCGCCGGTGAAATCAGCTGTTCACCGCCAATGTTATTTTGCAGCTCCCTGCAGCAGTTGCTGATCGTCTCCATAGAAGGCGTGTTATATACACTAAGTGCCTTCAATTGAATGCTATAGCTACCAGCCGGAGTCCCTTCAAGTTTTTTTTTTTAAAAAAAAGCCTAAATCTAACCCCCAGGTGGGGGTCTTCTTCCAAGCGGCGACTGGTTCCTGAAGTCCGGCGGTGAAGTCTTCTTCCAAGCGGCCACCGGTTCCTGAAGTCCATCAGTGAAGTCATCTTCCAAGCAGGGACCTCTTCTTTCTTTATCCAAGACCATGCCAGAGCGGAGATGAGCGCAGAGCAGGACAGGCGTCCGCAGAGCCATGGAGCACGGAGGATCCTCTTCGTACGATCTCTGCCGTACACTGAATAGTAAATTCAAGGTACACGATTAAATATGGCATCCCTTGAATTCCTATTGGCTGATTTGATTCTTCAAATTCAAATCAGCCAATAGGATGAGAGCTACTTAAATCCTATTGGCTGTTTAAATCAGGGGTTAATAGTTTAATTAGGCATATTGCTTAGTGGGGGGTTGTCGGTTTAGGTGTTAATATTTTTATTATTAGTTCCGATGTGGGTTTGATGGCGGATATAGGGGTTTAGTGTGTCGGGTTTATTTTTGGGAGGCGTGTTAGACTTTTACGGAAGATTTTATGGTTTTTTTTATTTTCTTAGGCTCCAGCAATTTCTAAAGTGCCGTAAGTCACTGGCGACTCCAGAAATTTGTATTTAAGCTAATTTCTGGACATTGCTAGTTTATCCAACTTATATGCACTTTATAAACTGCCGGCACCATATATGTAATACCCTGATGTGTACCCTGATGTGTGAGGTGAAATTACGGGTGGCTCGGGCTTCAGCGCTATATGAAATCTCGGCCCAAGTGGGTAGTAGGAAAGATAAGTAATAAAATGTTAATTTCCAATTGTTCTCTCTAAGGACCTGATATTCAAAACCTCTCTGGTCAGGTCAGATGATCTAAGAAGTCTTGATGGTACGGCAAGAACCTTATAAAAAATTTAGAAACACAAATGTGAAACAGAGACTCCTACATTACAATACAAGGTCTAAAAAAATCCTAAGTATTGCCTTTGTTATACAGGCAGAGATAATATAAAGATGTATGTATCGGTACAGAAAGTGATAAAATAAGGAGATCTGATTTTCCTGGAAACTCAATCCATTTTAATGGGTTGTGGTTTCAAAGAAGCAATTTCTCATACATTTTATACTTCCCAGTACACATATTAAGGGACAATCAATTTTACAGTACACTTTCCCTTTAATATTATGTAGAGTGACACTCCTATCTTGTGGCACTGACATTCAATATGTCTACATGCAAAAGACATTGCCTTGGTGCCTAAGATAATACAACCTTTCTCTTTGAGAGTATAGTATCTTAGTTTAAATGTCATACAAATTCTTATGAGTGGATGAGTGGATAAAAATTTTAGGAAGAAAAAAGCTGCAAACAATTAAAACAACCCAACAATGTAGGCAGGACTTGATGATTGTGTTGTAACTGTGTGTAATGTAGCCTGTTGAAAACTCCCATACAAATTAAGATGGGTGGTTTAATAGATGGAAGATCATTTCACTATGTTTATTTTATGGATGTATGGTTTAGGAAAAAATATTCATCTCCCACAAGAGTTACTGATTAATCTTTTCATTGGGACCAGGAGATACATAAACACAGAATACATCACATTTTCAACACAAACAAGAATTATTTTGTTTTGTGTTAGATGGAAAATGTTGATAAAATATGCCATTAATATATTACGTAAAGGATGTTTTTCAAGGTGTAATTCACAAAAGGGAAACATCCTGTTATTACAAATTAGTTAAATCCCTGCTTAAATTCAGACATATAGTCAGCAGGGAACTGTTTGTGAGCTTATCCAGAAGCAGTAAATCACAGGAAAGGTAGTGCTGTCATTTGATCTATTACTCATAGGACAAATAAGATATTTACTTGAGGATATAAAGCATTTGGGGATCAGATGTGTTTTTTCTGTAGGACAATAATTATCCGGTATGTCACATTTTCAGCAATTTAATAAATGTACAGATTAGTTGGATAAGACAGCTCTTGGCTGTCTTCAAAGATTCAGTTTATACAAACATAGAAGAGGTAAACAATTCAGCTTCTTAACCCCTTAAGGACCGGGCATTTCAGACTAAGGGGCCAAATTATTAATGTGCGGGCGGACATGATCCACTGTAGTGGATCATGTCCGCCGCACATCGATAAATGCTGACAGCATGTGGTGTCAGCATTTATCATAGCATTTATCTTAAGACCGCTGCTTCTTAATTCCTGTTTATGGCGAGCCTGAAGGTTCGCGTGGAAACAGGTGCATTCAGGGCCATACAGGGCTTGATAAATCGCCCCTAAGGCTTCCGCATAAGACAAGAGCATTTTTAGCATTTTTGCCATCACTACATATAAACAGAAATAGAACCTTGTTTTTTTTATTTACCTATCAACACTATATAACTTTTTTGAATAGACAACCCAAAGTATTGATCTAGGCCCATTTTGGTATATTTCATGCCACCATTTCACCGCCAAATGTGATCAAATAGAAAAGAACATTAACTTTTTCACAAACTTTAGGTTTCTCACTGAAATGATTTAAATACTACTTGTGCAATCATGGCACAAATGAATGTTAAAGTATCTCTGGGATCCCCTTTGTTCGGAAATGGCAGACATACATGGCTTTGCCATTGCTTTTTGGTAATTAGAAAGCCGCTAATTGCAGCTGCGCACCACACTTTTAATATTCCCATCAGTGAAGGGGTTAATTAGGTAGCTTGTAAGGTTAATTTTAGCTTTAGTATAGAGGTTAGCCTCCCACCTGAAGCTTCCCACTCCCTGATCCCTCTCAAACTTAGTCAATGAGCTCAGCACTCTGTGGTAATATCTCTCTCAGTTTTTTTGTGTAGATGCACGTGGTAGGGGTTTATTGCATACCCCAAATCCATATAGTGATCCAAAAGAATCCACAGCACCAAAGGTCTCCTTTGGTGCTGTGAATTCTTTTGGATCACTGATCCCTCTCAAACAGCTCTCTTCCCTCCCCCTTCCCCCACTGGTCAACCCCATCTTAAGGTACTACCTGTATCAAAATTTAAGGCATTTTTTTTATATATTTTTTATTTTATTGTAATATTATCTGCAGTGTAGGATCCCCCCTTACCCCCAACCTCTCTGATAAGCCCCCAACAGCTCTCTAAACCTCCCCCTCTAACTATAAGTCACCATCTTAGGTACTTAAGTACCCAGTTATCTATCCATTTTTATATATTTAATAATAATAATACAAAAACTTTTTTCTGTAGTGTAGCTGCCCTTCCTCATTTATCTCCCTCCTCACCCTCCCAGATCAATTTCCCACCCTCTTATCCCCCCTTCACTTTAGGAGTCCCCTCTTCCTCCTGCCCCTCTATGCTTCCCCCTCCCCGCCGCTCTAAGCATTTTTTTTCTGTAGGGGCATGCAGAAATACCGGGCTCTTGCTGCTTTTAGCGAGATTGCAGCAGAGAGAGAGGCCCAGGACAGCAGCGTCGTACAGGGTACGGCTTTGGTACTTTAGGGCTTATTGATCAGTGTCATACAGGGTATGGTGATGGTTGTTAATGGGTTAAACTGCAGCTAGATTCTGAGATTTACAAAGAGATTGATTTGACTAATTCAACCCAATCTAAGCTTATTTCTCTGTAAAATATTTTAATTTACGTCTAGATTACAAGTAGCGAGCTAATTGTAGCGCACGAACGATACAACAATTTTTTTACTGCTTTTTGAGCACAACCGGAATAGCGTGAGTTTTATGAGTTGAAAGTAAATGCATTCACTCGAGCACAATCTAATTTAACATGTGTTGGGTTAGAGCAACTTCAGAGCCTGCATAAAGGGAAGAAAAAAAGATTAATTAAATACATGTAAATATACAGTTATACTCATATTAACACTGATTAAATTATAAAAAAAACCATTTAAACAGTTGTAAGGGCTTAAAGATAGATGGTATATGGCCTCTGAAACAAAAAAGGCTACAAACATATATGTGTTTGCATACATACACATATTTAGACATGTCTATGTATACATATACTGTATACTGTATGTGTGTACAGATGGATCTATGTGTTTTACTGTATACGTACTGTACATATTTCACATTCCAATGTTCTTCACTTACAGGATAATGTACTTTTTATTGTAAATATTTATATATATCTCTATATATACCTATACCTGTTTATCTATTCCTATAGATTAATAGGATTAATATTCCTATAGATAAAGGTTTAGATATGCATTTTACTTGAACAGTAACAGATATATATACGTATATAAACAAAAACAAGAAGAGAAACACCACTATTATCCAGTATCAGGTTATTTACTGCAATAACTTAGATTCAAACCAGATGAAGCCTTGTAACACGGACGTGAAACGCAAATAGCTGTTTGCTTGTCATCGGTGAAATCAGCTGTTCCCCGCCGATGTTATTTTGCAGCTCCCTGCAGCAGTTGCTGATCGTCTCCATAGAAGGCGTGTTATATACACTAAGTGCCTTCAATTGAATGCTATAGCTACCAGCCGGTGTCCCTTCAAGTCCTATCAACTCACACAACACCCTAAGATGGGCTGGATCTCAATATTACCCTGACGGTCATGTGAGTGTGGACTACGGGCTGAATACATTGCAGTGCCGTGTGACTCACAAAGATATATTTTCAGCTTAACCATGGGATAATCGTTATGGGATATTTGATTAAAAATGATTAAGGTAACATCATATTATCTATATGCATAACAAGGGACTTGTTGAATATCTTTGGATGGCATACTAAATCCAGGCCTACAATCGTAAACACAATGTTGCTATTGTGAAGTGATACATTGTAACTGCGTAAGATTGAAAACAGCATCTATTAATTTGTGATTATATCAGCTCTGCTGCTATGAACTGTGAATCTGATTTTGTTGGACATTTTATTTATCATACTATCTGGCTATTGTATCATGCTCTACTGAATTAACCTTGATTGAGTTATCAACTTGCAGTAAATAACCTCATGCTGGTTATAGTGGTCTTTCTCTTCTTCTTTTTGTTTATATCTATTTTATCACCACTACAGTGCACTGTTGGCAGTGGATTTTTATGCAAAAACCCTGCTTTCAAATGGTACTGCTTTATGTATAGGGTATATATATATAAAAAACGAGGCCAGTCCAAAGAGCAGGAACCAGGTTCAGAAGATAGGTTTATTGAACAAAGTTGCAGGTGCACAGGTAGGTAGCAAGCTTAGCACCTGACGCGTTTCGCGCATGCGTACATGCACTTCATCAGTATATATATATATATATACTGTATATACATTATTTTCTATGTAAAGAAAATAAGAATGTAAAAAATGAATAATGTGTATCGAGGTTCACAACTTAGGACTAATGTGGTCGGGTTAGCGCACATGAAGAATTGCTATGTTAAATATTAAATATAAACTATTAAAAAATATTAATAAAAATAATTTTAAATTATTATGAGTAGATGCCTAGTATCCAATCGTAGTCCGCATTTTCTCCACGCCCCTTGATAAGTCAAAAGTTATTAACCCCTATTATGCCGCTCCCCGACATCGCTGGAACTAATAAAAGTTATTAACCTCTAATCTGCCGACCCCCCACATCGCCAACACTATAATAAAGTATTAACACCTAAACCTCCAGCCCCCCCACATCATAACTACTAAACTAAACCTATTAATCCCTAAACCACCGCCCCCCCACATCGCAAAACACTAAATTAAACAATTAATTCCTAAACCTAACACCCCCTATCTTTAAATTAAAATATAACTATCTTAAAATAAATAATAACTTACCTGTGTAATAAAAAAAAACTAAGTTTAAACTATAAATTAACCTAACATAACTATTCTAATAAAATTAAAAAAACTACCAGTTAAAAAATCTAAATTACAAATTTTAAAAAAACTAACACTACGAAAAAATGTAAAAAATCTAAAATTACAACAAATAATAAACACTAAATTACAAAAAATAAATCTAATATCCCTATACAAATAAAAAAGCACTACCCAAATTAAAAACACCCCCTAACCTGCAATAAATTTCCAATAGCAATTAAAAGGGCCTTTTGTAGGGCATTGCACTATGTTAAACAGCTCTTTTACCTATTGGCTGATTTGAACAGCCAATACAATTTCAGTAGCTCTCATCCTATTGGTTGTTTTGAACAGCCAATATGATTTCAGAAGCTTTCATCCTATTGGCTGATTTGAATTTGAAGAATCAAATCAGCCAATAGTAATGCAAGGTACGCCATTTTGAAACGGCTACCTTGCATTCAACTTCAGTGTACGGCGGTGACCATATGAAGAGGACGCTCCGTGCAGAATGTCTTTGCCGTCCAGGATAGCTCAGCTCCGCACCACCGGGATGAAGATAGAATACGTCTCAGAGATGGATGAAGGTGTCGCCACCTGAATGAAGACTTCTCACCACTGGATGAAGATGGACGTCCGTACTTCAGGAACTGTAAGTAGAATTTATGGAGTTAGTGTTAGGTTTTTTTAAATTTTTTGGGTGGGTTTTTTAGATTAGGGCTTTGGGCAGGTTAAAAGAGCTGAATGCCCTTATAAGGACAGTAAAAGAGCCGAATGCCTTTTTAAGGGCAATACCCATACAAATGCCCCATTAGGGGCAATGGGTATTTTAGGATTTTTTTAATTTTTTTATTTTGGGGGGTTGGTTGGTTGGAGGGGTTTACTTTTAAGGGGGACTTAGTAATTTTTAAGGTAAAAGAGCTGTTTAACATAGGGCAATGCCCCATAAAATGCCCTTTTAAGGGCTATTGATAGTTTATTGTAGGTTAGGGGGTGTTTTTTTTTGGGGGGGGGGGTTATTTTTATAATGATATTAGATTAGGTGTAATTGTTTTTATTTTTGATAATTTAGTTTTTATTATTTTTTGTGATTTTAGATTTTTTTTAAATTTTCGTAGTGTTAGATTTTTTTAAATTTGTAATTTAGATTTTTTAATTGGTAGTTTTCTTAATTTTATTAGAATAGTTATGTTAGGTTAATTTATAGTTGAAACTTATTTTTTTTTATTTCACAGGTAAGTTTTTATTTATTTTAAGATAGTTATATTTTAATTTAAAGTTAGGGGGTGTTAGGTTTAGGGGTTAATAGTTTAATTTAGTGTTTTGCGATGTAGGGGGGCAGGCGGTTTCGGAGTTAATAGGTTTAGTTAAGTAGTTACGATGTGGGGGGCTGGAGGTTTAGGGGTTAATACTTTATTATAGTGTTGGCGATGTGGGGGGGGTGGTGGTTTAGGGGTTAATAGGTTTATTTAGGTGTTGGCGATGTCGGGGGGGCGGATTAGGAAATAAGAACTTTTGTTAGTGTCGGTGATCTTGGGGAGCGGCGGAATAGGGGTTAATAATTATATTTATATTTACAATGTCACTTATATTTGTAAGATGTTCCTGCCTCTTAGGGCAGACCTTTAATTTTGTTGTTGCTCACTGACACTCCTTTAGCTTTATAGCTTCCTCAATATGACGCACTTTTCAATTTCCCTGTTTGCTGTTTTTTCTCTCCCCTCTCCTATCCCAGGACTATGCTTGTCCTCATAACTATAACATAGCTTGTAGGCACGATTCACCCCTGTAGTGGTAATACCAATTATAACACACTAACCCAATTTTAGTTAAATTATGTATCTACCTATATACCTTACCCTTGCCCTCATCCCCTATAACCCTTCTCCTTTTTTTCACTCTACTATCATTTCACTCGCAGTTGTAACACTGTTTGTAACATGCCATAGTTGATCTACGTCAGTATATTCACTCCCACGTTTACCCTTCCTTCCCCCATAACCCCCCCAACCCTTTTTCTCTTCACCTTTCCCCCCTGGTACCCGACTATGAAGAGAATATGTGTGATTGCTAATTGTTTGCTGTTGGTCACAGTTGAAATTGTTTATATGTTTGCTATGTACACTGGTAATGGGGGGAACACTGTTACTGGTATCTCCGTGTCTCCTCCGACCCCCACTTCTCCCGTGCAGTAAGAGATAAGAAGTCTATCCTCCGCATTGACTTTTAGCAGAGTTCTGTAGACTTGCCTAGTATGAAGAGCCTTTGAGACTTGGTATGCTTAATGTTAGAGGCCTCAACTCTCCTAAAAGGAGCCTGCTCCTCATGTTTCTTGCCACTCATAGAATAGAGGTCGCTTTTCTACAGGAGACCCACTGGGTTAAGACCAGGGCATCTATTTTTAAATCTAAAAATTTCCCGATTTGCATTTCATCAACCTTTTATAAAAAGGCTAGAGGAGTTTCTATATTGATAAGCAGACACACCTCTTATGACTCAATTTACGAAGAGGTAGATCCCTCTGGGGGATATATTATCAATGTCTGCTGTATAAATAATGTCCTGTGTACCCTAGTGGCACTGTACTCCCCTAATGTCAATCAAACCAGTTTCTTCCGCAGACTGCTGGTTAGAGTGAATAAGCTCAAAAAAGCCCACGTCTTCTTGGTTAGCGACTGTAATCTGATCTGGAACCCTAGTAGAGTTAGGAAATTCCGTAATAAAAATCCCCCATCCCAGGTAGGTGATAGTTGCTCCCAGAGCTTTAGAAATTTGATATCCCAATTCGCGCTCCATGACGTATGGAGGGCATTTCATCCCGATGACACTGACCACAAATTTTTCTTAGCCTTCCACCAGTCCTTCTCATGACTGGATTACTTTTTTGCCACTATTGTTCTCTGGAAGTGATAACTGGGGTGACAATCATGCCATGCATGTGGTCGGACCATGATGCTGACCTCATATATAGATCTCTTATGCACTTGGGCCATATTGGATTCAGGAGATAGAAGACTTTCTCCATATCAATGATGTGGGAAACACATTGGTACTGACCTTATGGGCAACACTTAAAGGGCCATAATACCCAAATGTTTAAACACTTGAAAGTGATGCAGCATAGCTGTAAAAAGATGACTAGAAAATATCTCCTGAACATCTCTATTTAAAAAAGAAAGATATTTTACCTCAAAAGTTCCTCAGTAGCCACCTCCCATTGTAAAGGATTTCTAAGCTTAGAGGACAGCTTAGAGGATGAGCCTCGTGAACTCTCATATTATTTCACCAATCAGGTAAAGGAAGCTTACTATGAAATCTCATGAGAGTTAAGTCAAATCTCATGAGATCACAGTAAGAGTTCATGTCCTCAGCAATGCTGATGGTGATTGGCTGCTGCTCATTTCTTCATTTTTTTTTTATTTTTACCTGCAGCTGGGAGCAGGTGAAGTATAACTTTTTACACAGAACTTACTCTGCTGAGCTGAGGAGATTGTGAGGTAAAATATCTTCCTTTTTTACATAGAGATGCTCAGGTGATATTTTCCTGTCAGCTTTTTACAGTTATACTGCATCAGTTTCAAGTGATTTAGCATATGAGTATTATGTCCCTTTAAGGCCTATATGAGAGGTCTGTTTTTGCAACATGATAGTCTAAAAAAACTAGAGGTGCTTCTTTGGCCCAACTATACTGTGATTACACCACATTGAGACAATAATTAAAAAAGGGGAGGCCAAGCTCCTTAGTAAGTAGAATGCAATCTGTTAGAAAATGGATCGAACAACTCGAATTGGAAAAGGTCCAGGGTAATCTTTACCTGCTAAAGCAGAGATATTATTATAAGGGCTACAAGGCAGACAGGTTTTGGCTTACAAGCTACGACAACGTTCACTTTTAAATAAAGTATCCTACATTAGAAAAGACCACCACAGATACTACTCCCCAAACGACATTGGTGAAGCTTTTGTTAAATATTACTGTCAGCTATTTCAAATTTAAGGGTCTGACAGTACCCATTACGCCACCAAATCAGAGATTTCTCATTTTTTAAACGAACTTCAGCTCCCAAGTGTCCCAGAGAACTTTCTTGATTCTTTAACAGCTGACATCTCTATTGAGGAGGTTGCCAATGCCATCAAAGGCCTTAAACCTCATAAGGCACTGGACACTGACGGGTATGGAGCTCTATTTTATAAAAAAAAAAAAAATCACAATTCTTAGCCCTGTTGTGGTACAGGTTTTTAATACGGCCCCTGAATCAGGTTACTTTTCTTAGGAATATTTAGAGGCTTCTATTGTTACCATCCTTAAACCAGGAAAAGATACTAGTTTATGCGAAAGTTATTGCCCAATCTCCTTAATAAATGGGGATGTGAAAATGTATTAAATTTTTTTAGCATAGGCTCAACCAGGTTCTCCCCCGGTTAATTCACCCTGACCAGATGAGGTTTACCCCCGGGGGTCAGGGCTCGGATAATACCAGGCAGCTATTGAACCTCTTTTCTGAAGTGCCATCTCTTGAGATCCCACTGGTAGCCCTGTCAATTGATGCTGAAAAAGCATTTGACAGGGTTGCGGTATGACTATATGGCGGAGGTACTTCGATCCTTCCACTTCCCTGACAAGTTAATTTCTTTCTGCAGTCATTGCATTATACACGGCCCCCTCAGCTAGAGTGAGAGGCTCGGGATTTTGTTTTAGACCATTCTACATTGAGAATGGCACCAGACAGGGGTGCCCCCTCTCTCCACTCCTGTTTGTCTTGACCATCGAGTCTCTGGCCAGTAAACTTAGGACCAGCACAGATATTCAAGGTTTGACGTTATATGATACCCCCATATTTTGGCATTGTTTGCTGATGATCTGACTGTGTTTTTTTATCAGAACTGGAAGACTTCCTGCTGGCTTTGTTAGACCTGTTGTCAGAATTTGGAGGATTATCTTACTATAAGTTTAGCTATACAAAGACTGCAGCATTTGCTCTGGGCTTGTCATCTGTTAGTCTGGAGAAGCTGAGGACATTATATCCTTTCAAATGGTCCATTGAAAGGCTGAAGCATCTAGGAGTCATGCTATCCCCTGATCCCAAGACAATCATTTCTAAAAATGATGTGCCTTTTCTCCACGACTTCAGACGATTGTCCATGAAATGGTCTCCATTGGAGGTATTTTGGACAGGTAGAGTGATGGCTCTGAAAATGATGCTCCCCAATATAACTCATTTTTTCAGGTGTCTCCCAGTAACTGTTCCTGTCCAACTTATAAACCACTTCCAATCAGCTTTCTCAAAGTTCATCTTGAGCAGGCATCCCTACCAGCAGGAATGAACCTAGATGATTTTTAGATGATCTGATATGGATTCCTGACCATGCCGATGTCCTTAAAGGGGTACATAACCCTATTATAAAGACTTGTCTTAGGTACTGGTGGGAACTACGCCAGCAGGTGGCCCCACACCCCTCTCCGGTACACTCAATAAAGATGTTACTATATTGTCTGCATGACTCCTCACCTAGATGTTGGGATGTACTGGGGATTAGGCAGGTATCAGATCTATATAGGGGAGACACTCTTATGTTCCCCATCACTGATTTCCCTTGAAATTTTATTTGAATACCTTAGGCTGACCTAATTGCTTTTATCTTGGGGGTTCCCCAAATCTGGTACCCGGACCCCCATGCAATGGGAAAGACAATGGACTGCGGGCAGACCCCCTGCATGGTTCTCTGCCCTGTCACTATAAACTCCTACTTAATTCCCATTCATTTACCAAGTCTCATGCTACGAGGGACTGGGAGAGAGACTTGGGAGTAGTGCATTGGGATGTAATCTGGCAAAGAGCTATCCAAGACACTAAACTTGCAGTTCGTTGCTCTATCCTATTTGAACTCTATATTAAAATATTACTTAGATGGCATATGGTCCCAACCAGGTTGCATCAATCTTTACCACTTCAACAGGCCGGCTGCTGGAGAGGCTGCGATCAGAGGGGCACCCATTTACACATATGGTGGGGCTGCCAAAAACTAGATTTAGTCTCAGGTTGCACATGTGCTGCTCCAGCTACAACTAGTACAACATCTAACTAGCAACATTGCCCTCTTTCACTTGGGGCTACAGAGACTGCAGAAACCAGCTAGGGCTTTGTGTTTTTCCATCCTTCTAGCTACTAAATTAGCAATAGCTAGGCAGTGGGCAAAAGATGAACAGCTACAAAATTGTGAAAAAGGCGAGTCAGGGCCACAGGTTAAGATTCAAAACTTAACTTTTATTGCCACACACAGTGAAAGATAAAAAATATGCACTTCATCGTTAAAAACAAAAAGAGCTAGGACAGCAGCGGTCTGATGTATGTGGGCAAAAGATACCCCTATCACCTTGTCAATGGTCCTAGATATTCTCACCTATATCCAAAGAATGGAAGAATATTCATTGAGAGTAGAAGGACGTTTAGATTTTTATAGCTTAATCTGGAGTCCATGGGAAGAGTTCCAAGCAGAAAAGTATTAACTGGGAAGGAAACATCACAAATAGATAAGGTGTAGTTTACTCCCGGTAACTCTACCCGTAACCATCCTGCACCACCCCCACCCCCATATTTCCCCCTCCTCTTGTATATTTTTTTTTTCTATATGCAAGAATGCTCTTCGGGCCTTAACATGGAAAATACTGCTGTGTTTGCCTATATACTCTTTGTTACTGTAGGTTGTTTTGTTAAAATTGTTTTACTGTGTATTCTCTATTACCTGAAGATTGTTATGTTATAACAGTTTTTACTAGCTTCCGTTGTGTTAGTCTAATTGACACTAATTGATCTTAATTCATGTGTTTTCCTTTGATCTTTGGAATGTATGGACCCACCCATGGTCCTGGTAGTCATAGATGACACAACTGAGTTTTCATGTACTTAAAACAAAACGAGGGAGCCGAAGACTATTGCCCTTTCAGACTTCTATGTATCTTTTCGTCTTAATGTGATTTTTATTTATATTGTCATTTCTTGAGATACGTTTTGCAATTTCGTCATTTCTGTTTGTATCAAAGTGCTATTGCTACCTCAATAAAACTTTATAAAAAAATAAAAAATGAAATAATAATTATATTTAGTTTTGGCAATGTTGGTGAGCCGCAGAATAGGTGTTAATAGGTTTATTTAATAGTTGCAATGTGGGTGGGTGGCAGATTAGGGCTTAATACATTTATTATAGTATTTGTGATGCAGGAGGGAGGCACTTTAGGGGTTAATAGGTAGTTTATGGGTGTTAGTGTACTTTGTAACATTTTAGTTATGAGTTTTGTGAAACATTTTTGTTTCGCAAAATCCATAACTACTGGCGGAATGGATAGTGTCGGTGCAGGCATTTTAGCTAGATCGCACAACTTGTAATATGGTGCTATGGAAAATCCCGTACTCAAACGTAATTTTTTTTAGTGCGGAATGGATGTTGCATTACAGGCTAAAATGCTACGATTCGTAATATGCGTTCCTGGCCATTATAGCATAATGGCCAATTTTTAAGTGTTAATAGCCGTACCACAAGACTCGTAATCTAGCTGTATGTAAGGTATCAACTTAGATTATCACAAGTACTGCCTTAACCAAAGAGGGCTTATTTAAATAGTCAATTACTGAGTATTACATCATTGAGGTAATACATTTCCAGTATGTGAGTCAATTTATACAATGCTATACAAAATAAGAAGTGGGAACAACCCGTTCCAAAGCATTTTGGGCAAATTTGACACTCAGTGAAGGATCTTCGTTTTAACATTATCGACCATGTACCCCCTTAGATGTGGGGGGAGATAGAGCAAAATGACTCCTACAACTGGAATTAAAGTGGATTTATGAATTGGATATAGTAACTCCAAAAGGATTGAAATCCCATACAGATTGGCAATGCTTTTTTTAAAGGGACAGTCTAGACTAGAATTTTTATTGTTTTAAAAGATAGATAATCCCTTTATTACTCATTCCCCAGTTTTGCATAACCAGCACAGTTATATTAATATACTTTTTACCTCTGTGGTTACCTTGTATCTAAGCATCTTCTGACAGCCCCCTGATAACATGACTTTTTATTTATTATCTATTGACTTTCATTTTAGCCAATTAGTGCTGTGTTGTGCTGACTCTTAAATAACTCCCCGGGCGTGAACACAATGTTATCTATATGTCCCACATGAAATAGAAGTCTCCTGTTGTTAAAAGCAAATAAAAAAGCATGTGAGAAGAGGCTCTGTAGTGGCTTAGAAATAGCAATAAATTTAGAGGTTTAAATGTTATAAATTATATTAATATAACAAAGCTGGGGAATGGGTAGTAAAGGCGTTGTCTATCTTTTTAAACAATAAGAATTTTAGTGTTGACTGTCCCTTTAAGACATTGTATACCTGTACATTGACACACACACAAAGCCCTCTTTGGTGTAGGCAGAACTTGTGATAATCTGAGGTGTTACCTTAAATCCTGGGTATTTATTACCTGCTCAGATACACCCCAGCTTCTTAACTTTATTTATTTCCCCTTCTTCTAATTGTTCCTCCTGATGTGTTTGTATCAGTAATTTGTTTTTTTGGTCGTGATAGAGGGAGGGTCTCCTTAAATGCTTTGTAAGTTTTCACTTTAGTGGTGTTCTGTTTGGTTTGAGGAAGGGGCACTCTGCTGTCCCAAATGTCACATTTAAAATAAAGAGAAGATAAGCTGACTGAAGTCCAGTTAATGCTTCTATTTTCGTTTGGTGGATGAGTTTCAAAGCTCCATGGCAGGCAACTGTGGACTATTGGTGAGAGTGCACGTCCCTGCGTTATATATTTATATATATATATATATATATATATATATTTTTTATATATATATAGTAGTGAAGAAAAGGGATGCACTCGCCAGAATTTTCATATTTTGGAAGCACCCTGGGTGGATGAAATGTTAAACGTGAGTGCTGGCCTGCCTGCTGTTTATATATATATATATATTTATGCAATATTCATATTTAATAAAGCGTTTAACTGTATATTTACAGTAAATATTATACATTCCATTATTCTGCACATAGTAGAATATGTCCTATACATTTTTAAATAGATATTTCTCTATATATATGAGTGTATATATATCTATACCCATATACAGTATAATCATGTGTATATATATATATATATTGTATATATAGGTATAAATATATATTTGTGCAAAAATCCATCATATATATTTAAATATCTCTTTGAGAATAAATAAAACATATTCTGCTATGTGCAGAACATTAGATTATGAAATATGCACTATTATCTTTTTATGTTGTGCTTTTAAATGACCACAATCTTGTTTGTGCGACTTGTGGGTGTTACGCTTCTTCAACTTTTTCGGCTTCATTAAAGTCTATGGGGGGGGGGGGCATTTTGTCTATTTGTAACTGAAAAGTTATGAACGTGAGAGCACAATCTTTTTAGTTTCAACTCATTATAGGAGTGTGAATCTCCAAGCGCAAAAAAATGACTGCTAGCGGTTTTATTTCTCGAACACAGTGAAAACTCCACTCGTAATCTGGCACTAAAAGTGCAAAGTGCATTAAAACAGTACAGCATAGAAATTGAAAAGGATATTTTCAGTGAAAAAAAAATAGTGTTCTGTCTGTAATTAAAAGAATATGACATTAGATAAAACAAATAAGTACAGAATAATTGTCTAGTTTGTGTACAATTTAATTGAAAGCCATCTGTGGGATATCAGGGGTGGAAGGGAGGAAAAAGTTCAGAGAACGTATAATGAAAGAAAATAGTAATGGCCTAAAGACGGAATCTTGAACCCCTACAGAGTGATCAATAGATTACGTTAGACACAGAAAAAACAGCCCACAGGCCATCTCCAAAGACCTACAACATCATCTTGCTGCAGATGGTGTCACTGTGCATCGTTCAATAATTCAGCGCACTTTGCACAAGGAGAAGCTTTATGGGAGAGTGATGCAGAAGAAGCCTTTTCTGCACACACGCCACAAACAGAGTCACTTGAGGTATGCAAATGCACATTTGGACAAGCCAGCTTCATTTTGGAAGAAGGTGCTGTGGACTTATGAAACAAAGATTGAGTTATTTGGTTATAACAAGGGGCGTTATGCATGGCGGCAAAAGAACACAGCATTCCAAGACAAACACTTGCTACCCACAGTAAAATGTGGTGGATGTTCCATCATGCTGTGGGGCTGTGTGCCCAGTGTCGGTACTGGGAATCTTGTTAAAGTTGAGGGTTGCATGGATTCCACTCAATATCAGCAGATAATAATGTTGAGGAATCAGTCACAAATTTGAAGTTATGCCGGGGTTGGATATTTCAACAAGATAACGACTCAAAACACTGCTCAAAATCTACTCTTTCATTTATGCAGAGGAACAAGTACAATGTTCTGGAATGGCCATCCCAGTCCGCAGACCTGAATATCATTGAAAATCTGTCGGGTGATTTGAAGCGGGCTGTCCATGCTCGACAACCATCAAACCTAAATGAACTGGAGATGTTTTGCAAGGAGGAATATTCCAAAATACCTTCATCCAGAATCCAGACACTCATTACAGGCTATAGGAAGTGTCTAGAGGCTGTTATTTCTGCTAAAGGAGGCTCTACTAAATATTGATGTGATAGTTCTGTTGGGGTGCCCAAATGTATGCACCTGTCTAATTTTGTTTTGATGCATATTGCACATTTTCTGTTAATCCAATAAACCTCATTTCACTACTGAAATATTACTTTGTCCTTCAGTTATTTGATAGATCAAAATAAAATTGCTGATCCAAACACCCAATTATTTATAAATGAAAATCATGGAAATTGTCAGTGGTGCCTAAACTTTTGCATATGACTGTATAACTGTATATATCTATACCTTTATGTAATCATGTGTATAGCTATATATTGTACAAAAAAACATCAGATATATGTAGAAATATGTATTAATGAATACATAGAACATATTCTGCTATGTGAAGAACATTGGAATTTGAAATATTCATATTTTTATGTCGGGTCAGTACACTTGAGAATATGCGTTCGGTTTAGCGCAAGAGTGGGGTGTTTTTTTTCCACTTTTTTTTCTCCATTGAATTTTATGGGGGAACAGGTTATGGCATGCTTGATATGATATATTTCTAACTTAAACTTTTTGTGCGCATCGGGTTAGCGTGCAAGCGATAACATTTTTCTTTTAACTTTGACTTCTAGTAAATGCTCCACTCGTATTCTGGCCCTAAGATGGGCAAAAGAACACAGACACTGGACAAAGATAGATTTCAAAAAAGTGTTATGTGTAGTGCAATCCAAGTTTGAGGTTTTCGGATCACATTCGTTATTCGTGAGATGCAGACCAAATTAAAAGACTGGAGGAGTGCTTGACACAGAGGGGCCTAGTTATCAAGCAGTCAACCTCAAATACGCTGGAATTCCGCAGTGTATTTGTGGCGAGGCTGATTCGCCTTAGTTATCAAAGGCTCAAGACTGGCAAAAGTAGAATTTTGTGACGTAAACTTCGATCCGCCGGACTCAGTCCGACACAGATCGATTCTTACGTCACTCCAGATGTTCCGCACACAAGTGCGGCACAATCTGACTACTTTTGCTAGTTATCAAATGACTAGCAGGTACTCTCAGCACTTTTACGGCCCAGCGTACCTGGTTTTCAAACCGCCACCCCTGGAGGCGGCGGATCCCGTAGGAATCAATGGGAGTCTGACCATAGCGAAAGTACAAGTTCGCTGCTGCCAGACATCCCATTGATTTCTATGGGAGCTGTCTGCACCTAACACCCTAACATGTACCCCGAGTCTAAACACCCCTAATCAGTCCCCCCCTACACCGCCGTGACTAAATAAAGTTATTACCCCCTAAACCGCCGCTCCCAGAGCCCACCGCAAGCTACTCTATACATATTAACCCCTAAACCGCCGCTCCCAGAGCCCACCGCAACTATAATAAATGTATTAACCCCTAAACCGCCGCTCCCTGAACCCGCCGCAACCTATATTAAACTTATTAACCCCTAATCTGCCCCCCCTACACCGTCGCCACCTATAATAAATTTATTAACCCCTATCCTGCCCCCCACTACGCCGCCACCACTGTAATAAAATTATTAACCCCTAAACCTAAGTCTAACACTAACCCTAACGCCCCCCTAACTTAAATATTAATTAAATAAATCTAAATAATATTTATCTTATTAACTAAATGAATCCTATTTAAAACTAAATACTTACCTTTAAAATAAACCCTAATATAGCTACAATATAAATAATAATTATATTGTAGCTATCTTAGGATTTATTTTTATTTTACAGGCAACTAACAATTTATTATAACTAGGTACAATAGCTATTAAATAGTTATTAACTATTTAATAGCTACCTAGCTAAAATAAACTGAAATTTACCTGTAAAATAAATCCTAACCTAAGTTACAATTACACCTAACACTACACTATACTTTAATAAATTATTCCTATTTAAAACGAAATATTTACCTGTAAAATAAACCCTAATATAGCTACAATATAAATAATAATTATATTGTAGCTATCTTAGGATTTATTTTTATTTTACAGGTAACTTTGTATTTATTTTAGCTAGTTAGAAAAGTTATTAAATAGTTATTAACTATTTAATAACTACCTAGCTAAAAGAAATACAAAATTACCTGTAAAATAAATCCTAACCTAAGTTACAATTAAACCTAATACTACACTATCATTAAATTAATTAAATAAACTACCTACAAATAACTACAATTAAATACAATCACATAAACTAACTAAAGTACAAAAAATAAAAAAAGCTAAGTTACAAAAAATAAAAAAATAAGTTACAAACATTTTAAAAATATTACAACAATTTTAAGATACTTACACCTAATCTAAGCCCCCTAATAAAATAACAAACCCCCCCAAAATAAAAAAATGCCCTACCCTATTCTAAATTAAATAAAGTTCAAAGCTCTTTTACCTTACCAGCCCTTAAAAGGGCCATTTGTGGGGGCATGCCCCAAAGATTTCAGCTCTTTTGCCTGTAAAAGAAAAATACAACCCCCCCCAACATTAAAACCCACCACCCACATACCCCTAATCTAACCCAAACCCCACTTACAAAAACCTAACACTAATCCCCTGAAGATCATCCTACCTTGAGTCGTCTTCACTCAGCCGAGCAGCGATGGAACTGAAGTGGACATCCGGAGCGGAAGAAGTTAATCCTCCAAGCGGCGCTGAAGAAATATTCCATCCGATGAAGTCATCATCCAGGCGGCGCTGAAGAAGTCTTCGATCCGGGCGATGTCATCTTCCAAGAAGCGCTGAAGAGGTCTTCTATCCGGGCGATGTCATCTTCCAAGCCGGGTCTTGAATCTTCCTCCCGCCGACGCGGAACATCCTTCTTCACCGACGGACTACAACGAATGAAGGCTCCTTTAAGGGACGTCATCCAAGATGGCGTCCCCTCAATTCCGATTGGCTGATAGGATTCTATCAGCCAATCGGAATTAAGGTAGGAAAAATCTGATTGGCTGATGGAATCAGCCAATCAGATTCAAGTTCAATCCGATTGGCTGATGGAATCAGCCAATTAGATTGAGCTCGCATTTTATTGGCTGATCAGAACAGCCAATAGAATGCGAGCTCAATCTGATTGGCTGTTTCCATCAGCCAATCAGATTTTTCCTACCTTAATTCCGATTGGCTGATAGAATCCTATCAGCCAATCGGAATTGAGGGGACGCCATCTTGGATGACGTCCCTTAAAGGAGCCTTCATTCGTCGTAGTCCGTCGGTGAAGAAGGATGTTCCGCGTCGGCAGGAGGAAGATCCAAGACCCGGCTTGGAAGATGACATCGCCCGGATAGAAGACCTCTTCAGCGCCTCTTGGAAGATGACATCGCCCGGATCGAAGACTTCTTCAGCGCCGCCTGGATGATGACTTCATCGGATGGAAGATTTCTTCAGCGCCGCTTGGAGGATTAACTTCTTCCGCTCCGGATGTCCACTTCGGTTCCATCGCTGCTCGGCTGAGTGAAGACGACTCAAGGTAGGATGATCTTCAGGGGATTAGTGTTAGGTTTTTGTAAGGGGGGTTTGGGTTAGCTTAGGGGTATGTGGGTGGTGGGTTTTACTGTTGGGGGGGGGTTGTATTTTTCTTTTACAGGCAAAAGAGCTGAACTTTTTGGGGCATGCCCCCACAAATGGCCCTTTTAAGGGCTGGTAAGGTAAAAGAGCTTTGAACTTTATTTAATTTAGAATAGGGTAGGGCATTTTTTTATTTTGGGGGGGTTTGTTATTTTATTAGGGGGCTTAGATTAGGTGTAAGTAGCTTAAAATTGTTGTAATATTTTTAAAATGTTTGTAACTTATTTTTTTATTTTTTGTAACTTAGCTTTTTTTATTTTTTGTACTTTAGTTAGTTTATGTAATTGTATTTAATTGTAGTTATTTGTAGGTAGTTTATTTAATTAATTTAATGATAGTGTAGTATTAGGTTTAATTGTAACTTAGGTTAGGATTTATTTTACAGGTAATTTTGTATTTCTTTTAGCTAGGTAGTTATTAAATAGTTAATAACTATTTAATAACTATTCTAACTAGCTAAAATAAATACAAAGTTACCTGTAAAATAAATATAAATCCTAAGATAGCTACAATATAATTATTAATTATACTGTAGCTATATTAGGGTTTATTTTACAGGTAAGTATTTAGTTTTAAATAGGAATAATTTATTAAAGTATAGTGTAGTGTTAGGTAAGGATTTATTTTACAGGAAAATTTCAGTTATTTTAGCTAGGTAAGCTATTAAATAGTTAATAACTATTTAATAGCTATTGTACCTAGTTAAAATAAATTGAAAGTTACCTGTAAAATAAAAATAAATCCTAAGATAGCTACAATATAATTATTATTTATATTGTAGCTATATTAGGGTTTATTTTAAAGGTAAGTATTTAGTTTTAAATAGGATTAACTTAGTTAATAATAGAAATATTATTTAGATTTATTTAATTAATATTTAAGTTAGGGGGGCGTTAGGGTTAGACTTAGGTTTAGGGGTTAATCATTTTATTACAGTGGCGGCGGTGTAGTGGGGGGCAGGATAGGGGTTAATAAATTTATTATAGGTGACGACGGTGTAGGGGGGGGCAGGATAGGGGTTAATAGGTTTAATATAGGTTGCGGCGGGTTCAGGGAGCGGCGGTTTAGGGGTTAAACTATTTATTTAGTTGCGGCGAGGTGCTGGATCAGCAGGATAGGGGTTAATAATTTTATTATAGAGGGCGACGGTATAGGGGGGGCAGGATAGGGGTTACTAGGTATACTGTAGGTGGCAGCGGTGTCCGGAAGCGGCGGTTTAGGGGTTAATACATTTATCAGAGTTGCGGCAGGGTCTAGGAGCGGCGGTTTAGGGGTTAATACATTTATAAGAGTTGCAGCAGGGTCTAGGAGCGGCGGTTTAGGGGTTAGTAACTTTATTGAGTTGCGGGAGGCTCCGGGGCCGCCGGTATAGGGGGTAGAACAGTGTAGTTTAGTGTGAGTGCTTAGTGACAGGCTAGCAATAAAGCTGGGAAACAGCCGAAGAGCAGCGAGATCGGATGAGTGATAACTCTCACAGTCCGTTGCTCATCGCCCCGCGGCTTTTTGACAGCTTTATTTGATAACTTAGGCGAATTCAAGTTCCGCAGCGGCGAAGGTAGGCGAGCTTAGGCGGGCGTATTGGGCCGGCGAAGGCAGAAAAGTAGACGGCTTGATAACTACCCCCCTATCTGTTAAGCATGGTGGAGGCAATGTGATGGTCCGGGTGTGCTTTGATGGTGGTAAAGTGGAAGATTTATACAGGGTAAAAAGGACCTTGAAGATGGAAGGCTATCTATCACTCCATTTTGCAACCCATGCCATACCCTGTGGACAGCGCTTGATTGGAGCCAATTTCCTCCTACAACAGGATAATGATACAAAGAACAGCTCCTAAATATGCAATAACTATTTAGAGAAGAAGCAGTCAGCTGGTATTCTGTCTTTAATGGAGTGCCAGCACAGTCACCAGATATCAACTCTATAGAGCTGTTGTGGGAGCAGCTTTACTGTTTGGTATGTAAGAAGTGCCCATCAAGCCAATGCAACTTGTGGGAGGTGCTACAGGAAGCATGGGGTTAAATCTCTTCAGATTATTTTAACAAATTGACAACTAGAATGCCAAAGGTCTAGAAGGCTGTAATTGCTGCACATGGAGGATTATTTGATTAAAGCAATCTTTGAAGGACAAAATTATCATAACTTGTCTATGACTATCGGCTAGCGGTAGACCCTCTCCTGTCAAGACTGGTAACCCATTCTAAAGTCAGTAGTTAAGAGTTTTACACTACAATGCCGTAGCATAAAACTCTTAACCAAAGTGCTAAAAAGTACACTAACACCCATAAAATACCTATTAACCCCTAAACCGAGGCCCTCCCGAATCGCAAACACATTTTTTTTTTAAACCCTTATCTGCAGAACTGGACATCACCGCCACTATAATAAATATATTAACCCCTAAACCGCCGCAGTCCTGTTTCGCAAACATTAGTAAAATATTATTAACCCGTAATCTGCCGGCCCTAACATCGTCGCCACCTACCTATATTTATTAACCCCTAATCTGCCGACCCCAACTTCGCCGCCACTATATTAAAGTTATTAACCCCTAAACCTAAGTCTAACCCTAATCCTAACACCCCTAACTTAAATATAATTAAAAGAAATCGAAATAAATATTCCTATGATTAACTAAATGATTCCTATTTAAAACTAAATACTTACCTATAAAATAAACCCTAAGCTAGCTACAATATAACTAATAGTTACATTGTAGATAGCTTAGGGTTTATTTTTATTTTACAGGCAAGTTTGTATTTATTTTAACCATGTAGAATAGTTACTAAATAGTTATTAACTATTTACTAGCTACCTAGCTAAAATAAATACAAAAGTACCTGTAAATTAAAAACTAACCTAAGTTACAATTACACCTAACACTACGCTATAATTAAATACACTACACTATAATTAAATTAACTAAATTACACTATAATTAAATTAATTTTCTAAATTAAATACAATTAAATACAATTAAATAAAATTAGCTAAAGTACAAAAAAACAAACACTAAATTACAGAAAATAATAAACAAATTACAAGATTTTTAAACTAATTACACCTAATCTAATCCCCCTAGCAAAAAAATTACAAATCCCCCCCAACATTAAAACCCACCACCCACACAACCAACCCTACTCTAATACCCACCCAATACCCCCTTAAAAAACCAATATGGCATCCCTTCAGTTCCAATTGGCTGATAGAAGTCTATCAGCCAATCGGAATTAAGGTAGAAAAAATCCTATTGGCTGATGCAATCAGCCAATAGAATGCCAGCTCAATAGGATTTTTTCTACCTTAATTCCGATTGGCTGATTCTATCAGACAAATCGGAATTGAAGGGATGCCATCTTGGATGACGTCATTTAAAGGAACCTTCATTCAGTGTTAGCCGTCGGATGAATAGGATGCTCCATGTCGGATGTCTTGAAGATGGACACACTCAGCGCCGGATGGATGAAGATAGAAGATGCCGCCTGGATGAAGACTTCTGCCCGTCTGGAGGACCACTTCGCCCCGGCTTGGATGAAGACTTCTCCTGGCTTTGTTGAGGACTTCGGCCCGGTTAGATGAAGACTTCTCCCGGTAAGGTGATCTTCAAGGGGTTAGAGCTAGGTTTTTTTAAGGGGGTATTGGGTGGGTTTTAGAGTAGGGTTGGTTGCGTGGGACGTGGGTTTTAATGTTGGGGGGGATTTGTCATTTTTTTTTACAGGTAAAAGAGCTGATTACTTTGGGGCAATGCCCCGTAAAAGGCCCTTTTAAGGGCTATTTATAATTTAGTGTAGGGTAGGGCTTTTTTTTATTTTGAGGGGGCTTTTTTTATTTTGTTAGGGAGGTTAGATTAGGTGTAATTAGTTTAAAAATCTTGTAATTTGTTTATTATTTTCTGTAATTTAGTGTTTTTTTTTTTTTTGTACTTTAGCTAATTTTATTTAATTGTATTTAATTGTATTTAATTTAGGGAATTAATTTAATTATAGTGTAGTGTTAGGTGCCATTGTAACTTAGGTTAGGTTTTATTTATTTTTATTTTTTTTATTTTTTTTTAAACCATTTTTATTGATGAAAATAAGTCAGTATACATTTAGATTTAGGCAGATACAGCTTGAGCACATTATCAAGTCATGTATACAAAAGTCAAACATATTATAGTGGAAAACATTTCTCTATATGACAATGCGCAATATATTGATAACTGCATATGAGTATTACAAAAACTACTAATGTACCAGGATACCGGCTCTGTCTCATAATATAAACATTCGTATATGCTATGTATGGTCTAGGTCTGAGCTAACGTCGTATTCAAGTATTCCTCCCATAGAAAGTGTATGGAATGGTAATCATCTTGTCGATGTATTTGTGTAGGTTTTATTTTACAGATAAATTTGTATTTATTTTAGCTAGGTAGTTAATAAATAGTTAATAAATAACTATTCTACCTAGTTAAAATAAATACAAACTTACCTGTAAAATAAAAATAAACCCTAAGATAGATACAATGTAACTATTAGTTATATTGTAGCTAGCTTAGGGTTTAATTTATAGGTAAGTATTTAGTTTTAAATAGGAATAATTTAGTTAATGATAGGAATATTTATTTTGATTTCTTTTAATTATATTTAAGTTAGGGGGTGTTAGGTTTAGGGTTATACTTAGGTTTAGGGGTTAATAACTTTAATATAGTGGCAGCGACATTGGGGTCGGCAGATTAGGGGTTAATAAATGTAGGTAGGTGGCGGCAATGTTAGGGCCGGCATATTAGGGGTTAATAATATTTAACTAATGTTTGTGAGGTGGGAGTACGGAGGTTTAGGGGATAATATGTTTATTATAGTGGCGGCGACTTTGGGGGCGGTAGATTAGGGATTAATAAGTGTAGGTAGGTGGCAGCGACATTGGGGGCGGCAGAGTAGGGGTTAATAAATATAATGTAGGTGTCGGCGATGTTGGGGGCAGCAGATTAGGGGTTCATAAGTATAATGTAGGTGGCGGCGGTGTCCGGAGCAGCAGATTAGGGGTTAATAATATAATGTAGGTGTCAGCGATGTCGGGGGCGGCAGATTAGGGGTTAATAAGTGTAAGATTAGGGGTTTTTAGACTCGGGGTTCATGTTAGGGTGTTAGGTGTAGAGATAAAATGTATTTCCCTATAGAAATCAATGGGGCTGCGTTAAGAAGTTTTACGCTGCTTTTTTGCAGGTGTTAGACTTTTTTTCAGCAGGCTCTCCCCGTTGATTCCTGTGGGGAAATCGTGCACGAGCACGTTACACCAGCTCACCGCTAACGTAAGCAACGCTGGTATTGGAGTGCGGTAAGGAGCAACATTTTGCTCAACACTCACTTCTTGTCTGGTTTATAAAAAACCCGTAATACCAGCGCTGTCTGTAAGTGAGCGGTGAGCATAAACTGCTCGTTAGCACTGCATAGCCTCTAACACAAAACTCGTAATTTAGGTGAGAATTTCCTATTTAATCTCATTTCATGTATGTTTTCAAGGAAAATAAGGAAATGTCTAACGGGGTAGATTTAGAGTTTGGCGGCCAAAGGCGTGCGTTAGCTACGCGTGCTTTTTCCCCCCCGCACCTTTTAAATACCGCTGGTATTTAGAGTTCACAGAATGGCTGGGTTTTCAGTGCGTTAGGCTCCAAAAAGGGAGCGTAGAGCATAATTTAACGCCACTGCAACTCTCGATACCAGCGGTGCTTACGGACGCGGCCAGCTTCAAAAACGTGCTTGTGCACGATTCCCCCATAGAAAACAATGGGGCTGTTTGAGCTGAAAAAAAACCTAACACCTGCAAAAAAGCAGCGTTCAGCTCCTAACGCAGCCCCATTGTTTCCTATGGGGAAACACTTCCTACGTCTGCACCTAACACTCTAACATGTACCCCGAGTCTAAACACCCCTAACCTTACACTTATTAACCCCTAATCTGCCGTCCCCCCTATCGCTGACCCCTGCATATTATTTTTAACCCCTAATCTGCCGCTCCGTACACCCCCGCCACCTACATTATCCCTATGTACCCCTAATCTGCTGCCCTAACATCGCCGACCCCTATATTATATTTATTAACCCCTAATCTGCCACCCCCAATGTCGCCTCCACCTAACTACACTTATTAACCCCTAATCTGACGACCGGACCTGAGCGCTACTATAATAAATGTATTAAATGTAGAATCCTATCAGCCAATCGGAATTCGAGGGACGCCATCTTGGATGATGTCCCTTAAAGGAACTGTCATTCTTCAGTTGGACGTCGGAAGAAGAGGATCGGTCCGCGCTGGAGGTCTTCAAGATGGAGCCGTTCCTCATCGGATGAAGATAGAAGATGCCGCTTGGATCAAGATGGTTGCCGGTCCGGATGTCCTCTTCTGCCCGGATAGGATGATTTCTTCCCGAAGATGGACTTCTTCATTTGCCGGTTGGATCCAGACTTCAGCCGGAGGATGGACGTCACTCTTCAGCCCCTGCTTGGGCTTGGAGGAAGATTTTGGAGGCTCTTCTGGACAAATCGGGATCCGGTGTGGTGAAGACAAGGTAGGGAGATCTTCAGGGGCTTAGTGTTATGTTTATTTAAGGGGGGTTTGGGTTAGATTAGGGGTATGTGGGTGGTGGTTTGTAATGTTGGGGGGGGTATTGTAAAATTTTTTTTTTACAGGCAAAAGAGCTGAATTATTTGGGGCATGCCCCGAAAAGGGCCCTTTTCAGGGCTGGTAAGGTAAAAGAGCTTTTCTATTTTTATTTTAGAATAGGGTAGGGCATTCTTTTATTTTGGGAGGCTTTGTTATTTTATTAGGGGGCTTAGAGTAGGTGTAATTAGTTTAAAATTGTTGTAATATTTTTCTAATGTTTGTAAATATTTTTTTATTTTTTGTAACTTAGTTCTTTTTTATTTTTTGTACTTTAGTTAGTTTATTTCATTGTATTTATTTGTAGGTATTTTATTTAATTTATTTATTCATAGTGTAGTGTTAGGTTTAATTGTAGGTATTGTATTTAATTAATTTATTGATAGTGTAGTGTTAGGTTTAATTGTAGATAATTGTAGGTATTGTATTTAATTAATTTAATGATAGTGTAGTGTTAGGTTTAATTGTAATTTAGGTTAGGATTTATTTTACAGGTAATTTTGTAATTATTTTAACTATTTTAGCTATTAAATAGTTACTAACTATTTAATAGCTATTGTACCTGGTTAAAATAATTACAAAGTTGCCTGTAAAATAAATATTAATCCTAAAATAGGTACAATATAATTATAATTTATATTGTAGCTATATTAGGATTTATTTTACAGGTAAGTATTTAGCTTTAAATAGGAATAATTTATATAATAAGAGTTAATTTATTTTGTTAGATTTAAATTATATTTAACTTAGGGGGGTGTTAGTGTTAGGGTTAGACTTAGCTTTAGGGGTTAATCCATTTATTAGAGTAGCGGTGAGCTCCAGTCAGCAGATTAGGGGTTAATACTTGAAGTTAGCTGTCAGCAATGTTAGGGAGGGCAGATTAGGGGTTAATACTATTTATTATAGGGTTATTGAGGCGGGAGTGAGGCGGATTAGGGGTTAATACATTTATTATACTAGCGGTGAGTTCCGGTCGGCAGATTAGGGGTTAATTATTGTAGGTAGCTGGCGGCGACGTTGTGGGGGGCAGATTAGGGGTTAATAAATATAATATAGGGGTCGGCGGTGTTAGGGGCCACAGATTAGGGGTACATAGGGATAACGTAAGTGGCGGCGGTGTACGGAGCGGCAGATTAGTGGTTAAAAAATTTAAATACAGGGAGTGCAGAATTATTAGGCAAATGAGTATTTTGACCACATCATCCTCTTTATGCATGTTGTCTTACTCCAAGCTGTATAGGCTTGAAAGCCTACTACCAATTAAGCATATTAGGTGATGTGCATCTCTGTAATGAGAAGGGGTGTGGTCTAATGACATCAACACCCTATATCAGGTGTGCATAATTATTAGGCAACTTCCTTTCCTTTGGCAAAATGGGTCAAAAGAAGGACTTGACAGGCTCAGAAAAGTCAAAAATAGTGAGATATCTTGCAGAGGGATGCAGCACTCTTAAAATTGCAAAGCTTCTGAAGCGTGATCATCGAACAATCAAGTGTTTCATTCAAAATAGTCAACAGGGTCGCAAGAAGCGTGTGGAAAAACCAAGGCGCAAAATAACTGCCCATGAACTGAGAAAAGTCAAGCGTGCAGCTGCCAAGATGCCACTTGCCACCAGTTTGGCCATATTTCAGAGCTGCAACATCACTGGAGTGCCCAAAAGCACAAGGTGTGCAATACTCAGAGACATGGCCAAGGTAAGAAAGGCTGAAAGACGACCACCACTGAACAAGACACACAAGCTGAAACGTCAAGACTGGGCCAAGAAATATCTCAAGACTGATTTTTCTAAGGTTTTATGGACTGATGAAATGAGAGTGAGTCTTGATGGGCCAGATGGATGGGCCCGTGGCTGGATTGGTAAAGGGCAGAGAGCTCCAGTCCGACTCAGACGCCAGCAGGGTGGAGGTGGAGTACTGGTTAAGGCTGGTATCATCAAAGATGAGCTTGTGGGGCCTTTTCGGGTTGAGGATGGAGTCAAGCTCAACTCCCAGTCCTACTGCCAGTTTCTGGAAGACACCTTCTTCAAGCAGTGGTACAGGAAGAAGTCTGCATCCTTCAAGAAAAACATGATTTTCATGCAGGACAATGCTCCATCACACGCGTCCAAGTACTCCACAGCGTGGCTGGCAAGAAAGGGTATAAAAGAAGAAAATCTAATGACTTGGCCTCCTTGTTCACCTGATCTGAACCCCATTGAGAACCTGTGGTCCATCATCAAATGTGAGATTTACAAGGAGGGAAAACAGTACACCTCTCTGAACAGTGTCTGGGAGGCTGTGGTTGCTGCTGCACGCAATGTTGATGGTGAACAGATCAAAACACTGACAGAATCCATGGATGGCAGGCTTTTGAGTGTCCTTGCAAAGAAAGGTGGCTATATTGGTCACTGATTTGTTTTTGTTTTGTTTTTGAATGTCAGAAATGTATATTTGTGAATGTTGCGATGTTATATTGGTTTCACTGGTAAAAATAAATAATTGAAATGGGTATATATTTGTTTTTTGTTAAGTTGCCTAATAATTATGCACAGTAATAGTCACCTGCACACACAGATATCCCCCTAAAATAGCTAAAACTAAAAACAAACTAAAAACTACTTCCAAAAATATTCAGCTTTGATATTAATGAGTTTTTTGGGTTCATTGAGAACATGGTTGTCGTTCAATAATAAAATTAATCCTCAAAAATACAACTTGCCTAATAATTCTGCACTCCCTGTATAGTGGCGGCGATGTGGGGGGACCTCAGTTTAGGGGTACATAGGTAGTTTATGGGTGTTAGTGTACTTTAGAGCACAGTAGTTAAGAGCTTTATGAACCAGCGTTAGCCCATAAAGCTCTTAACTACTGACTTTTTTCTGCGGCTGGAGTTTTGTCGTTAGATTTCTAACGCTCACTTCAGCCAAGACTCTAAATACCGGCATTAGAAAGATCCCATTGAAAAGATAGGATACGCAATTGACGTAAGGGGATCTGCGGTATGGAAAAGTCACGGCTGGAAAGTGAGCGTTAGACCCTTTAATGACTGGCTCCAAATACCAGAGGGCGGTAAAAACCAGCGTTAGGAGCCTCTAACGCTGGCTTTGACGGCTACCGCCCAACTATAAATCTAGCCGTAAGTGACCCTAAACTTTTGAACGTCAGCATGTATGTGTATGGTATATATATCAGGCTAACCTTCTATATAGACAACTCCAAGGCAAATAGCACTCACCAGACTCTTTACATGAATAAACTTTTTATAATATGTATTATACTAAAGAAAGTTTATTTACGTAGAGGTGAGTGCTGTTTACCTTGGAGTTGTCTATATACAAGGTTGGACTGTTATTCTTTAGAATTCAGCACCCTAGAAAGTTGTATACATTTTAGTTAGGGGTTCCATATATATATATATATATATATATATATACACACAGAGAGAAATGCACTCACAGGAACGAACAACTAGCTCAATACCATTGTTAGCCTGTTCTATGGCGATTTACCACCTGGGTGCAACTTCTTTTAGCCCAGCAATGCTTTTCACAGAGTAGAACTTTCCTGTAGTATATCAGTCTGATCCCGCCTATTACGGTCAGTCCAGCACCGAAATACCAGGCAATTCCTCTCTGAACAAGGAACAAAGCAACCCCAGACGATTGTTTCGGCCTTCATTGGGCCTCGTCAGTGAGATGTAGCAGTATTCCTCTAAGCACACTGAGCAAGGAGTCAACGTCTGGTTTCCCCTTTTTTCCCATAGGGGAATCGAAATAGAACAGGCTAACAATGGTATTGAGCTGGTTGTTCGTTCCTGTGAGTGCATTTCTCTCTGTGTATTTAGTCTCCCTATGGGAAAAAGGGGAAACCAGACGTGGACTCCTTGCTCAGTGTGCTTAGAGGAATACTGCTACACCTCACTGACGAGGCCCAACGAAGGCCGAAACGATCGTCTGGGGTTGCTTTGTTCCTTGTTCAGAGAGGAATTGCCTGGTATTTCGGTGCTGGACTGACCGTAATAGGTGGGATCAGACTGATATACTATAGGAAAGTTCTACTCTGTGAAAAGCATTGCTGGGCTAAAAGAAGTTGCACCCAGGTGGTAAATCGCCATGGAACAGGCTAACAATGGTATTGAGCTGGTTGTTCGTTCCTGTGAGTGCATTTCTCTCTGTGTGTATTTAGTCTCCCTATGGGGAAAAAGGGAAACCAGACGTGGACTCCTTGCTCAGTTTGCTTAGAGGAATACTGCTACACCTCACTGACGAGGCCCAACGAAGGCCGAAACGATCGTCTGGGGTTGCTTTGTTCCTTGTTCAGAGAGGAATTGCCTGGTATTTCGGTGCTGGACTGACCGTAATAGGCGGGATCAGACTGATATACTACAGGAAAGTTCTACTCTGTGAAAAGCATTGCTTGGCTAAAAGAAGTTGCACCCAGGTGGTAAATCGCCATAGAAGAGGCTAACAATGGTATTGAGCTGGTTGTTCGTTCCTGTGAGTGCATTTCTCTCTGTGTGTATTTAGTCTCCCTATGGGAAAAAGGGGAAACCAGACGTGGACTCCTTGCTCAGTGTGCTTAGTGGAATACTGCTACACCTCACTGACGAGGCCCAACGAAGGCCGAAACGATCGTCTGGGGTTGCTTTGTTCCTTGTTCAGAGAGGAATTGCCTGGTATTTCGGTGCTGGACTGACCGTAATAGGCGGGATCAGACTGATATACTACAGGAAAGTTCTACTCTGTGAAAAGCATTGCTGGGCTAAAAGAAGTTGCACCCAGGTGGTAAATCGCCATAGAACAGGCTAACAATGGTATTGAGCTGGTTGTTCGTTCCTGTGAGTGCATTTCTCTCTGTGTGTATTTAGTCTCCCTATGGGAAAAAGGGGAAACCAGACGTGGACTCCTTGCTCAGTGTGCTTAGAGGAATACTGCTACACCTCACTGACGAGGCCCAACGAAGGCCGAGACGATTGTCTGAGGTTGCTTTGTTCTTTGTTCAGAGAGGAATTGCCTGGTATTTCGGTGCTGGACTGACCGTAATAGGCGGGATCAGACTGATACACTACAGGAAAGTTCTACTCTGTGAAAAGCATTGCTGGGCTAAAAGAAGTTGCACCCAGGTGGTAAATCGTCATAGAACAGGCTAACAATGGTATTGAGCTGGTTGTTCGTTCCTGTGAGTGCATTTCTCTCTCTGTGTGTGTGTATATATATATATATATATATATATATATATATATATATATATCAATAATACCAAAGAAGGCACTCTCCATTTACAAAACCGTTTATAAAAGGCCGAAACGATCGTCTGGGGTTGTTGCTTCCCTTGTGCAGAGAAGAATTGACTGGCATTTCGGCACTGGACTGTCATTGGGCAGGATCAGACTGATATGCTACAGGATATATTTTCTCTGTGAAGGGGCATAGTGTGCTAACAGAACTTGCACCCTGAGTTGCAAATATAAATCAACAGGCATGGAAGTTATTTTAGCTTTTGTTCTATCTCAGGACTGCTGTTCTTTTTCTCTTTTTTTCACACACACACACACACATATATATATATATATTTCCAATAAATATTGCACTCTCAGGATTTGCATGAAAAAGGTCAGCTTTAATAGATGACGTTTCAGGGAGCTCAAGTCTCTTTCATCAGATCAAAAAACAGTGAAAAAAACATGTGAGCAACAGCACAGTATATAGAGCACAGCAAACACATACCTCCTTGGTGCTTAGAAAAACATATTGCAATGCACCACTAGAGGCACCTTGTCACGGACGGGCTTTAACAGATGGCGGCCATGTCGGTTACTATTGTTATCACAGAAGAACAATAGAGCACGCCTTCTGTGGACACAACAACACCAGCACTGGACCATCGAAGACTATAAAAAGGTTGCTTGGTCTGATGAGTTGAAGTTCCTAGTGTGTGATGTAGATGGCAGGCTCCGAATTTGCAGAAAAAAGCATGAATCCATGCATTAGCTGACCTACTCAACAAAGGGCTCTGGTGCAATATTCTTTTGGGCACCCAAAGGTATCTCAGTAGTAAACAATATTAATAATATACATACTACTCTGTATAATGATTTTGAAGTTAGATAGATGGACCTGCAAACATAAACTAATAAAAGACTCCCCTGCATTAGTGGTTAATATGGGCCCTTCCAGTACTTGTGCCCTTGTGCCACCGCACCTACTGCGCCAATGTTAGTTCCTATCTTGAATCCATGGACCCGTCATGTCTGATGTAAAGAGTGCAAGTTGGTAGAGGCGGTGTTATAATATGGGGAATGTTTACCTGGCACACGTTGGGTCCATTAAAACCTAGATTCACATGTGAATGCCATAACGTACATAAACATCATTGCTGAACAAGTGCATCTGTTCATGTAGACAGTTTATCCTCATGCAGATGGTTACTTCCACCAGGATAATGCGCCGGTGCACAAAGCCTACATCACTATAGGATGGTTCCTGGAACATGATAATGACTTTTCTTTTCTGCAGTGGCCTGCTCAGTCCCAGGATCTCAATCCTATTAAACATCTTTGGGATTCAATGGAGCTGGATTTGCAATGGGCTATTCGCTGCAGAACTACACCTCCGTCACCTCCGTCAAGAGTTGCATGATACACACATGTCTGCATGGTACACAATACTTCCACAACATTTTCAGCATCTTGTTGAATCCATGCCTAATCAAATTCAGGCTGTTTTGAAAGCTAAAGGAGGCTCAACACACTACTAGGTAGCTCTACCTAATAAAATGGTCGTGCAGTGTAAATCACAACACTGATTTCATGATTTGGGACTACACAGTTGTTTTTTTCTATATTTGTATTGTTTGTATTTCTACAATTTTTGACAATATTCATATTGTTGATGTCACATTGTATATTATTACAATTTATTATTTGTTTCCTGTTGGTAGAGCACCCCCTAGTGTTAACTTTAGACACAGTTTATTTCTTTTAAAGGGACTGTATGCACCAAATTTCATATAACTGCATGTAATACACACTACTATAACAAAGAATATGCACAGATACTGATATAAAGAAACAGTATAAATCATTTTAAAAACTCCCAATTTAGCAGTGTTGATGAGGTTAGGCTGGGACTCCCATTGGAAGGGGCTGAGAGCAGAACCTCCGCACCTCCCCTGCATATGAATAGACATATTATACAAACAGGAGCAAGGTGGAGTCTGTAGACATCAGTCTGAAAATCAGCACAATGTTTTTTAAAAATAAGCAAAACTATACATTTTTACAAAAACACTCCCAGATGGGCTATATAAATGGATCATCTGCAAAACATTTATGCAAAGAAAAATTTAATGCACAATGTCCCTTTAATGAATGATTACGGTTTTAGGGGAACAGACATCTTTATAAAACTTTCACCCAGATTACAAGTTATGCGCTAAACCGGGTATGTAAATAACGCAAAATATTAGCAGTATTGCACTCTCCATAGTGCTGCCATTACAAGTTACTGAAAAAAACTTATTTGTAGTGCTATATGGTGCAAAAGCTCCATACCGCACAAAAGCCAAGGCCTGACTTGACGTGCCTGTGCACGTTTTCCCCCATAGACATCAATGGAGAAAAAATGTGTTAGAAAAAAACAACTGCGATCGCGGAATGCGATCGCGTAACGCAATTCTCCTTGATGTCTATGCGGAAAAGAAAGTTATGTAAAAACCTAACACCCTAACATAAACCCCTAATCTAAATACCACTAATCCGCCACCCCCCAACATTGTCAACATTAAAGTTATTAACCCCTAAACCGCCGCCCTCTAACATCGCCAACACTAAATAAACATATTAACCCCTAAGCCGCCGACCCCCCACTTTGCCAACACTATAATAAAGTATTAATCCCTAAACCACCACCCCCACATCGCTACTACTAAAATAAATCTATTACCACCTAAACCGCCGGGCCTTCACTAAAACTAAAAAAATAAGATTAAACTATAAATTAACCTAACATTACTATTTAAAAAAAAATAAATAAACTAAAAATAAAAAAAACTTAAATTACAATATTAAAAAATCCTAACACTACAAAAAAATGTACTAATACTAAATTGCGAAAATTAAAAAGAAATCTAACATTACAAAAAAACACTAAAATTACGAAAAATAAAAAAACACAAAGATTACAAAAAACAATAAATGAAATTATCCAAAAATAATAAAAATTAAACCTAATGTAATAGCACAAAACACTAAATTATGAAAATGAAAAATAATATAACATTAAAAAAACACAGCTCCGCACCACCGGGATGAAGATAGAAGATGTCCCCGTGATGGAGGAAGATGTCACCACCTGGATGAAGACTTCTTGCTGCCTTGATGAAGATGGATGTCCGGACTTCAGGAACTGTGAGTAGGTTTTCTGGGGTTAGTGTTTTTTTTTTAGATTAGGGCTTTTTTTTATTTTAATGGGCACAAAAGAGCTAATTTCCCTTTTAAGGGCAATGTCCATACAAATGTCCCTTTAGGGGCAATGGGTAGGTTATTTATTTTTTAGACTTAGGTTTCTTTATTTTGGGGGGTCGTTTGGGTGGGGGGTTTTACTTTTAGGGGGACCTTTGCAATTTTATTATGTAAATGAGCTGTTTCATTTAGGACAATGTCCTACAAAAGGCCCTTAAGGGCTATTGGTAGTTTATTGATAGATGAGGGGGTGTTTTAATTTTGGGTTGATTTTTTGTTTTTATAGGGCTATTAGATTAGGTTTAATTTTTATTATTTTGGATAATTTCATTTATTATTTTTTGTAATCTTAGTGTTTTTTTATTATTCATAATTTTAGTGTTTTTTGTAATGTTAGATTATTTTTAATTTTCTTAATTTAGTGTTTGTTTTTTGTAATGTTAGATTTTTTTCGTAGTGTTTGGATTTTTTAATATTGTAATTTAGGTTTTTTATTTTTAGTTTATTTAATTTTCTTTAAATACTAATGTTAGGTTAATTCATAGTTTAATCTTAGTTTTTTTTTAATTTCACAGGTAAGTTTTTATTTATTTTAAGGTAGTTAAAATAAATTTTAATTTCAAGTTAGTGGGGGTTTAGTATCAATGTGGGGGGGCAGCGGTTTAGGGGTTGATAGATTTATTTTAGTAGTAATGATGTAGGGGGTTGGCGGTTTAGGGGTTAATATATTTATTATAGTATTTCCGATGCAGGGGGATGGTTTAGGGGTTAATAGTGTAGTTTATGGGTGTTAGTGTACTTTGTAACATTTTGCTATGAGTTTTGTGATACATTTTTGTTTTGCAAAATCCATAACTACTGGTCTCAGATAGCAGAATGGATTGCGGCGATATAAGCTATAATGCTAGCATAATAGCCGGACCAAACTACCTGTAATACAGCACTATGAAAATCCTGCACTCAGAAGCCAAGTTGCATAAAGGCTAAACTGCTAGCGGTATAGCCATACTGCCACGACTTGTAACATGGGAGACCTGCATATTCCGCTTGCAATGGTCAATTTTTCAGCAGTATAGCCGTACCGCAACACTTGTAATCTTGCTGTTTGTAATTAATTAAGACTGAACATCATGGATACACTTAGTGAATGGGAAATTAAAAGGTTAAATAAAGGTAAATTACAGACTTATTTAAATATAATTAAAGATTGCACATTGAAAGAATTTTTTCACAAGTTGTAATATTTACTTAAAGATAAACCCTTGAGAATTACTATGAGAAAAAAATGATTATGGGTTTTAAAGGAATTGTGGGGTTCTTTCTTCAGTTAATGTTCACTAAAATTGATTGAATTGTTAAATCGATCACAGGAAGACACTATTGGAGAAATTGAGTCAAGAAATAGATAAAGTACATTCTAATGCTTGAGAAGCATTAGAATGTAAAGGAATATGATGAGCTTGTTAAGCATGTATCGACCAATACAGATAAATATCAGACTGAGCTAATTAAGAGAAAAGATGAATAGGGATTAAAAACATTAAAAAACAATAAAAACAATCTAATGATACATCAGTAACGAGTCTGCTGAATGATAATGAGAAATGGTTAAAGGTTAAAAAAAAGAAAAAAAAGAAGAATGTTACTTTTAGACCAACAGATGAAAATGGGAAAATTCCAAATATAACAACAATAATAATAATAATAATAATAATAATAATAATGTTCAACAAAGGAGAAAAGAGTAAAAAATAGATTCAAGGAAAAGAAGGGAATAAAGACATGTGATCCATCTAGTAACAATACATTTTAAACCTATACATTTTGGGATAATCCCTCTAAGCCTTATGGTTCAAGATATTGTTCTCTTTCTCAAAACGATGAGACAGTGGGGGGTAGTTATCAACGTGTCAACTTTCCTGCCTTCGCCGGCCCAATACGCCCGCCTAAGCTCCACTTCCATCGACGCCGCGGACCTGAAAAAATTTGCCTAAGTTATCAATAAATCTGTCAAAAAGCCGCGAACCAAGTACGGGGCGATGAGCAGCGGACTGTGATAGTTATCACTCATCCGATCTCGCTGCTCTTTGGCTTTTTCCCAGCTTTATTACTAGCCTGTCACTAAGCACCCACACTAACTACACTGTTCTACCCCCTATACCGGCGCCCCGGAGCCCCCCGCAACACAATAAAGTTACTAACCCCTAAACCGCCACTCCTAGACCCCGCCACAACTCTTATAAATGTATTAACCCCTAAACCTCCGCTCCCGGACACCGCCGCAACCTACATTATACCTAGTAACCCATATCCTGCCCCCCCTATACCGCCGCCCTCTATAATAAAGTTATTAACCCCTATCCTGCTGATCCCGCACCTCGCCGCAACTAAATAAATAGTTTAACCCCTAAACCGCCGCTCCCGGACACTGCCGCAACCGATATTAAATGTATTAACCCCTAATCTGCCCCCCTACACCGTCGCCACCTATAATACATTTATTAACCCCTATCCTGCCCCCCACTACACCGCCGCCACTGTAATAAATTTATTAACCCCTAAACCTAAGTCTAACACTAACTACCCCCCTAACTTAAATATTAATTAAATACATCTAAATAATATTTCTTATTAACTAAATGAATCCTTTTTAAAACTAAATACTTACCTTTAAAATAAACCCTAATATAGCTACAATATAAATAATAATTATATTGTATCTATCTTAGGATTTATTTTTATTTTACAGGTAACTTTCAATTTATTTTAACTAGGTACAATAGCTATTAAATAGTTAACTATTTATTGGCTACCTAGCTAAATTAAAGAGAAATTTACCTGTAAAATAAAAACTAACCTAAGTTACAATTACACCTAACACTACACTATCATTAAATAAATTATTCCTATTTAAAACTAAATACTTACCTGTAAAATAAACCCTAAGATAGCTACAATGTAATTAATAATTACATTGTAGCTATTTTAGGATTTATATTTATTTTACAGGTAACTTTGTATTTATTTAGCTAGTTAGAATAGTTATTAAATATTTATTAACTATTTAATAACTACCTAGCTAAAAGAAATACAAAATTACCTGTTAAATAAATCCTAACCTAAGTTACAATTAAACCTAACACTTCACTATCATTACATTAATTAAATAAATTAACTACAAATAACTACAATTAAATACAATTACATAAACTAACTAAAGTACAAAAAATGAGAAAAGCTAAGTTACAAAAAATAAAAAAAAATAAGTTACAAACATTTAAAAAATATTACAACAATTTTAAGCTAATTACACCTAATCTAAGCCCCGTAATAAAATAACAAAGTCCCCCAAAATAAAAAAATTCCCTACCCTATTCTACATTAAAAAAGTTCAAAGCTCTTTTACCTTACCAGCCCTTAAAAGGGCCTTTTGTGGGGCATGCCCCAAAGAAAACTGCTCTTTTGCCTGTAAAAAAAAAATACAACCCCCCCAACATTAAAACCCACCACCCACATACCCTTAATCTAACCGAAACCCCTTAAAATAACCTAACACTAATCCCCTGAAGATCATCCTACCTTGAGTCGTCTTCACTCAGCCAAGCCACCGATGGAACTGAAGAGGAGATCTGGAGCGGCAGAAGTGATCCTCCAAGGGGCGCTGAAGAAGTCTTTCATCCGGGCGATGTCATCTTCCAAGCGGGGTCTTCAATCTTCTTTCTTCAGGATCCATCTTGTCATATGAGAGTTTGTTAGCAGTAGTTGTTAGAGTGGAATCATTGACAAGAGACCACACCAGAGGAAACTGCAAATTGATATAACTATCAGTAGCAGTCTGAGTCTGAGAGTGCAGGCAAGACTGCTAGCAATAGTTGGTTAATTAAGGGTTAACATTGCTGGCTAGCAGCTGATACTAATGTTGTGGGTAGATGTGAAAACATTATCTGAACACAGGGGCTGCCTTGAGATTAATGGAAAATAAACAATCTCTGTTTTAGATTAGTAGTTCATAAATAGCAGTTAGAGACAAAGTTAGTTTGTTAATTGTAGTCCATTTAAGCAACAGGTTATAACAAGATGATTAGTGTGTGTGCTGTTAGCAAAAAGAACTAGTAAGATTTGTTGTATTACAGATTATACCAAGCACAGACTTTGTGAGAGTTAATGAGCAGCACACATAAGCATAGATTGTAAGGGAAACAACTTATCTTATGGAAGGAATGCAGTCCTGTATAGGAGATCATTAGAGCAGTGATTTGCCAGCAGTAATTCAGTAGTTAAGGTTAAAGGCTTTTCCAGCTAGCAGGAGAGGAACAATGCAGCTTCAGTGTGGAGTGTCCTGCTGTTATAGAGAAACTGAAAGTGAATCCAGAAGCAGTGAGAAAGACTGCAGCTCCTGTAGGTTAGCAGCTGATACAGACTGAGGAGCAACAGCAGTCTGTAGTTGATTGGCTTCAGTAAGTTGCACAGGAAGGAAACTCTCTGCAATTGAAGGCACCTAAGCAGAGTGTTAGAGGAAGTGCTGGCTTAAATAGGCTGAAGGAGGAGGGCCATACTTAAAGGGGCAGTAAGTTAGAGCATTACAGGACCCCTCGAGTAAGGCAGACCTCAGGGCTGCGAGGGCTTGAGAGGGTAACATTTGTGGAAGGCAGAACGAAGACGAGGAGCTCTCAGGTTAGAGACGGGAATCCAAGAATCTTCAGAAGAGTCATAACCCTTCCATCTGACTAAGTATTGGAGTCTCCCTCTACACAATCTAGAGTCCAATATTTGATCAACCTCATATTCCAAATCGCCATCTATCACAACGGGAGCAGGAGGAGGAAGAGATCTCCCAGGAAACTTGTTCTCTAGGTATGGCTTAAGGAGAGAAACGTGGAAGGTTGGATGAATATGGAGATGTGCTGGGAGTGTCAAGCGTACAGCATTTTGGTTTATCACCTTAGCGATGGAGTAAGGACCAATGAATAAGGCGCTGAGTTTCTTTGAAGGAGTTCCAAGTTTTAAGTTCTTGGTTGATAACCAAACCCTGTCACCAACCTTAAAAGTTGGCGGATGGTGTCGATGTAGGTCAAAGTATCATTTTTGTCTTAACTGTGCTATTTTAATATTGGAGCGTATAACTTTGAATCCGGATTTGATGGTATTTAGGGTTTCTGTGACAGTCGGATTATAGCTGGAGTCAGGTTTTAAGAAATGAAAAGTTGGATGATAGCCATAGTTGGCATAGAAAGGCGTAAGTTTAGTAGTGGAACTGAGAGTATTATTGAAGGAGAACTCCGCCAAGGGCAAGAATGTAGACCAGTCATCTTGTAAATGAGAACAGTAACAACGCAAGAACTGCTCCAACCACTGATTAGTCCTTTCTGAAAGTCCATTTGATTGGGGATGGTAAGCACTAGTGAAGTTGTTCTGGATGGAGAGGAGTCTACATAGCTCTCTCCAGAATTTGGAGGTAAATTGTACACCCCTGTCAGAAGTGATGGTGCTAGGTAAACCGTGCAGACGTACAATATTTTCAATGAAAATGTGCGCAGTTTTTAGAGCAGTTGGAAGTTCGGTTAAAGGAACAAAGTGTACCATCTTAGTGAATTGATCAATAACCACCAAGGATTCTCTGGAATAGGTAAAGACATAAGAAGTCCATATGGAGGAACTCTGTGTCGTTTAGAGGTTGCACAGACTGTACATGTATTGATATAGTCATAAATTGTTTTGTACATATTTGGCCACCAGAAGTTCCTTTTAAGGAGTTCTAGGGTTTTATAATGTCCAGGGTGTCCAGACAATGGGTTGTCATGTATTGTTTGGAGAATTTCAAGTCGTAGCTCAGTTGGGATATATAATTTATCTTCCTTATAGAGTAACTGATCAGATCCTTTTGTAAGAGTATCTGAAGACGGAAAGGAGTGGTCATTGAGCAAAGCTTGTTTTATCCTTGAGGGAAAATCAGCTATGAGAGCTATAATCCGTTCTGTGGGTATTATAGTAGTTGTGGTGGCACAATGAGTCCTGGGAAACATCCTGGAGAGCGAGTCAGCCTTACCTTTGGCACTACCGGGACGGTAGGTAATTAGATAGTTAAACCTATCAAAAAAAAGACTCCACCTAACTTGTCTTGGTGGTTTTGAGGTATTCTAGGTTACGATGGTCAGTGTAAATTAAAATGGGCAAGTCAGTGCCTTCCAATAGGTGTCTCCAGTTCTCAAGAGCGACCTTAATAGCCAGCAACTCCTTTTCAGTGATAGGGTAGTTCATTTCGGCTGATGTGAGAGTTCTAGAGTGATAGGCGACGGGATGCACTGGAGTACTGATGGAAGTCCTTTGGGAAAGTATAGCACCAATTACGTAATCAGAGGCATCTACCTCTAATATGTACTGTAGAGTAGGGTCAGGTAATTTAAGTATAGGCTCAGAGGTGAAGGCATTTTTAAGTTCGTCAAAGGCATGTTGGGCTTCAGAGTCCCATGTGAATCCTGTAGTGGTACCAGTGAGTCTTGTTAAAGGTTTAACAATGTGCGAGTAGTTCCTTATGAATTTTCTATAGAAATTTGAGAACCCGAGGAAACGTTGTAGTGATTTCTTATCGATAGGAGTAGGCCACTTGAGTATGGATTTAATCTTATCATCCTCCATTCGGATCTCACCAGGTGTAAGCTTATAACCTAGGAAACTGATATTTTGAGAGTGGAATGTACATTTCTCTAGCTTTGCATACAGATGGTGTGTTTCAAGCCTGGCAAGAACCCATCGGACATGTTTAATGTGTTCTTCTTCTGAAGATGAATAGATGAGGATATCATCTAAATAGATGACGACACAAATATCCAGTAGGTCTCGAAAGATATCGTTAACAAAAAACTGAAAAGTGGTGGGGGCATTGCAAAGCCCAAAAGGCATCACCAAGTACTCATAGAGGCCATATCTAGTTTCGGAAGGCTGTTTTCCATTCATCACCACTCTTGATTCGCACTAAGTTGTAGGCACCCCGTAGATCAAGTTTTGTGAAAATTCTGGCCTTTTGTAACCTCTCCACTAGGTCAGGAATGAGTGGAAGAGGGTACCTATTTTTTATAGTTATTTTATTCAGAAGCCTGTAATCTATAATAGGGCGAATGGTGGAATCTTTATTTCTCACAAAAAACATACCAGCCCCAGCTGGAGAGGTAGATGGTCTTATAAATCCCTTGCGTAGATTATCATCTATGTAGGTCTTGAGTTTAGCGAGTTCTGGTTCGGACAAGGAGTAGACATGCCCGTAAGGAATGCTAGAGCCGGTTAATAGGTCGATAGGGCAATCATAAGGACGATGGGGAGGCAGGCTTTCAGCTTCCTTTTTACTGAACACATCATGGAAATCTTGGTACTGTTCAGGTAATACATTAGTAGAAGGCTGTAGTAGTAGGTGGTGCTGTAGACAGGTTTTACTGCAGTAGTCAGAGTTAAAATTCACATGTAGGCTATCCGAAGATATGGAAGGGCAATGTAGTCTTAACCAGGGTAAACCAAGAATTAAAGGATTAAAAGGCGAAGAGATAACGTCAAAAGTTATATGTTCAATATGTCCAGAGGTAGAGCACATTTGTAATGGTATTGTTTTATGTGTAATAGGACCATTAGGAACAAGGGAGCCATCAAAGATTCTGAGAGACACAGGAGTAGATTTCTTAACATAAAGAATTTCATTAACTTGTAACACAGATAAATCTATGAAGTTAGCAGAGGCTCCAGAGTCAATAATTGCTTCTAGATGTAGCAGCTTTTTGTCCCACTGTACAGACACGGTAAGTGTACAATAAGCAGAATGTGGGGAGTCTGTAGAGAAACAAGATACTGAATGGAGGCAGGTTCCAATAGTTTTTTTATTTAGGACTGGGCATGAGCGGACTTCATGGTCACTTGCAGCACAGTATAGGCATAGGTTTTGGAGCTTTCTCCCACGTCTTTCTTCAGATGTGAGAGGATCACGGATAACACTTTTTTCCATAGGTACAGGCGGATTGGCTTGAGGGGTTGAATCCTGGTGTGGTCTTCTCTTTCTCTTATAGGGCTGTTCCAAATGGGAATGTTCTGCTCTTCTTTCCCTGAGTCTTCTGTCGATGATGGTAGCTGTTTTAATAAGTTCTTCAAGAGTGGGGGGTAGCTCTGTCCTTGAGAGTTCATCCTTGAGGTTCTCAGAGAGGTTAAGTCTAAACTGATTTCTCAGACTAATGTCATTCCACTGTGAGTCACAGGCCCATTTTTTAAATTCTATAACATAATCTTCAACGGGTCTTTTCCCTTGTTTGACTGCCCTTAGAGCAGTTTCTGCTGTGAATTGACTATCCATATCCTGGTATAATGTGACATTGCTGAGAAAAATTGTTGCAAATAATTTAGGATTGGCTCTTGGTTTTCAATAAAGGCGTTAGCCCAGGTTCTGGCATCACCACGTAGGTATGATATGACTGTACAAACTTTAATGTGCTCAGAATTGTAAGTTTTTGGTTTCATCATAAACAATAGAGTACATGCAATTTTAAAATATTTAAATTGGGATCTGTCCCCAGAGAATGTATCTGGGGGGCTGATTGAGGGTTCAGGGGCCTCTGGGATGTTGTGAGCAGAGGTTAATGTAGTAAGAGTTGCTTTTAAATGTTGAAACTCACGTTGTAGGCCCTGCAGGCCCTGGGTAAGTATGTCAACTGTGTGAGTCAAATTCAGGATGTGTGTGTTCATTTCAGCAGGTTCCATGTTGCTTAAATATAAATTGAGAAAACACAATTCAAAAGTTTTTTTTTTTTTACACAATGTATATATATAGAAATATATATATATATATATATATATATATTTTTTTTATTTTGGGCTTAGGTATTCTGTCATATGAAACTTTGTTAGCAGTAGTTGTTAGAGTGGAATCATTGACAGGAGACCACACCAGAGGAAACTGCAAATTGATTTAACTATCAGTAGCAGTCTGAGTCTGAGAGTACAGGCAAGACTGCTAGCAATAGTTGGTTAATTAAGGGTTAACATTGCTGGCTAGCAGCTGATACTAATGTTGTGGGTAGATGTGAAAACATTATCTGAACACAGGGGCTGCCTTGAGATTAATGGAAAATAAACAACCTCTGTTTTAGTTTAGTAGTTCATAAATAGCAGTTAGAGACAAAGTTAGTTTGTTAATTGCAGTCCATTTAAGCAACAGGTTATAACAAGTTGATGATTAGTGTGTGTGCTGTTAGCAAAAAGAACTAGTAAGATTTGTTCTATTACAGATTATAGCAAGCACAGACTTTGTGAGAGTTAATGAGCAGCATACATAAGCATAGATTGTAAGGGAAACAACTTATCTTATGGAAGGAATGCAGTCCTGTATAGGAGATCATTAGAGCAGTGATTTGCCAGCAGTAATTCAGTAGTTAAGGTTAAAGGCTTTTCCAGCCAGCAGAAGAGGAACAATGCAGCTTCAGTGTGGAGTGTCCTGCTGTTATAGAGAAACTGAAAGTGAATCCAGAAGCAGTGAGAAAGACTGCAGCTCCTGTAGGTTAGCAGCTGATACAGACTGAGGAGCAACAGCAGTCTGTAGTTGATTGGCTTCAGTAAGTTGCACAGGAAGGAAACTCTCTGCAATTGAAGATACCTAAGCAGACTGTTAGAGGAAGTGCTGGCTTAAATATGCTGAAGGAGGAGGGCCATACTTAAAGGGGCAGTAAGTTAGAGCATTACACATCTTCATCCCGCCGATGCGGAACATCCTTCTTTCCCGACGGACTACCGACGAATGAAGGCTCCTTTAGGGGACGTCATCCTAGATGGCGTCCCTTCAATTCTGATTGGCTGATAGGATTCTATCAGCCAATCAGAATTAAGGTAGGAAAAATCTGATTGGCTGATTGAATCAGCCAATCAGATTGAAGTTAAATCCGATAGGCTGATCCAATCAGCCAATCAGATTGAGCTTGCATTCTATTGGCTGAGAATGCGAGCTCAATCTGATTGGCTGATTGGATTGAACTTCGGATTGAACTTCAAGAATCCTATCAGCCAATTGGAATTCGAGGGACGCCATCTTGGATGACTTCTTTTAAAGGAACTGTCATTCTTCAGTTGGACGTCGGAAGAAGAGGATCGGTCCGCGCTGGAGGTCTTCAAGATGGAGCCGTTCCTCATCGGATGAAGATAGAAGATGACCCTTGGATCAAGATGGTTGCCGGTCCGGATGTCCTCTTCTGCCCGGATAGGATGAAGATTTCTTCCCGAAGATGGACTTCTTCATTTGCCAGTTGGATCCAGACTTCAGCCGGAGAATGGACGTCACTCTTCAGCCCCTGCTTGGGCTTGGAGGAAGATTTTGGAGGCTCTTCTGGACAGATCAGGACCCGGTGTGGTGAAGACAAGGTAGGGAGATCTTCAGGGGCTTAGTGTTAGGTTTATTTAAGGGGGGTTTGGGTTAGATTAGGGGTATGTGGGTGGTGGGTTTTAATGTTGGGGGGGTTGTATTTTTCTTTTACAGGCAAAAGAGCAGTTTTCTTTGGGGCATGCCCCACAAAAGGCCCTTTTAAGGGCTGGTAAGGTAAAAGAGCTTTGAACTTTTTTAATGTAGAATAGGGTAGGGAATTTTTTTATTTTGGGGGGCTTTGTTATTTTATTACGGGGCTTAGATTAGGTGTAATTAGCTTAAAATTGTTGTAATATTTTTTAAATGTTTGTAACTTATTTTTTTATTTTTTGTAACTTAGCTTTTTTTATTTTTTGTACTGTAGTTAGTTTAAGTAATTGTATTTAATTGTAGTTATTTGTAGTTAATTTATTTAATTAATGTAATGATAGTGTAGTGTTAGGTTTAATTGTAACTTAGGTTAGGATTTATTTTACAGGTAATTTTGTATTTCTTTTAGCTAGGTAGTTATTAAATAGTTAATAACTATTTAATAACTATTCTAACTAGCTAAAATAAATACAAAGTTTACCTGTAAAATAAATATGAATCCTAAAATAGCTACAATGTAATTATTAATTACATTGTAGCTATCTTAGGGTTTATTTTACAGGTAAGTATTTAGTTTTAAATAGGAACAATTTATTTAATGATAGTGTAGTTTTTGGTGTAATTGTAACTTAGGTTAGTTTTTATTTTACAGGTAAATTTCTCTTTATTTTAGCTAGGTAGCTATTAAATAGTTAATAACTATTTAATAGCTATTGTACCTAGTTAAAATAAATTGAAAGTTACCTGTAAAATGAAAATAAATCCTAAGATAGCTACAATGTAATTATTAATTATATTGTCGGTATCTTAGGGTTTATTTTACAGGTAAGTATTTAGTTTTAAATAGGATTAATTTAGTTAATAATAGAAATATTATTTAGATTTATTTAATTAATATTTAAGTTAGGGGGGGTGTTAGGGTTAGTGTTAGACTTAGGTTTAGGGGTTAATAATTTTATTACAGTGGTGGCGGTGTAGGGGGGACAGGATAGGGATTAATAAATGTATTATAGGTGTAGGGGGGGCAGGATAGGGGTTACTAGGTATAATGTAGGTTGCGGCGGTGTCCGAGAGCGGCGGTTTAGGGTTAATACATTTATTATAGTTGCGGCAGGGTCAGGGAGCGGCGGTTTAGGGGTTAATATGTATAGAGTAGCTTGTGGTGGGCTCCGGGAGCGGCGGTTTAGGGGGTAATAACTTTATTTAGTTGCGGCAGAGTTGGGGGGGACAGCTTAGGGGTGTTTAGACTCGGGGTACATGTTAGGGTGTTAGGTGTAGACAGCTCCCTTAGAAATCAATGGGATGTCTGGCAGCATCGAACATGAACTTTCGCTTTGGTCAGACTCCCAACAAATAACGTTTGTTGAAGATTCCAATTCTTCATGTGGCTAGGTTGTGAAACCCGATGCGTGTGATGCATGTTTTACATACCTATGTTCTTCACATAGAAAATAATGTAATTTTTATTACTAAATATATATTTCTATATATATTTGATACTGTTAATGTAAAATAAATATATACGTATATATCTATAGATATAGAGGATTAGGTATATATATATATATATATATATATATACATACAATAAAATGTACATTATTCTGTAAGTGAAGAACATTGGAATGTGAAATATGTACAGTAAATATGCAGTAAAATAGAAAATATTTAAATACATCTGTACACACACACATATATACATATATATTTATATATATATATATATATACACATATGCACACACATATATATAAATAAATTGTTAGGGGAATAGAGTGACGCACTAGGCAGAGCTCAGGTGATGTGTATATATATATGTCTCAAGTAGATATATAATCAGTGCACATTTTAGTAGGGTTAAGTATAGGTTTTGAATGCATGAGAGAAACAGTAGTAGTTGATATTGATCCCTTATATAACATAAAAATATAAATATGGTATCAGAATAACGATAAATAAAATGAATAAATAGTACAAATATTTAATTAGATAAACATCAAGTAAAATAATATAAGTTAATACTCTGACAATAGTATACAAATAAAAAAATAAAAATAAAATACAAATAAAAAATAACTGGTTTAAGAAACAAGATGTGGCTACATCCCTAAAATTCTAAAAATACAGGTCAAGGGCTTAATAGCTAAGAGTATAAAAAAACTAGATCTTAATAAGCTCTGAACAAGCTAAGAACATCTAAAATTGTCTAAGATGTATACGTATATAAAAGTACAATTCAAATGAAAAAAGTACAATTCAGTTTATGTAGCAAATGCTTCCGTACATATTTAAGAGTGTTAGTTGGTATTCACCACTAGTAATTTTCCAGTCTTTTTAGGATCACTTATAGGAAAGCTTAAAAAAATAAATATATATATTTTCAGTCTTATTAAGGATACCTTATAGAGAATCGCAATGGTATATCCTTTTTTCAGCTTTTTATAATCACTACGGTGAAGACGAAGAAAAATCCTTTCCTGTTCGTATTAAAACTTTGTTAATAAATGTTTTCAAAGTCTTTATTTGTGTCTCGGATGTAGCTATAAGCACCCAAGTTAGTGTACTGACCGGTCAGTTAGAGTTTCTTACCAGACCTTTGGACGGATGTTTCTACGCCTCTGGCAGACTCATTTGCTGTAACTTTACCACGCTGAATTCTCCGTAATTCCTAAGCATGTAATAGAATGAGACTCCCTGGCTTAATATTCACAACTCTATTACACTGTCATGAGCACACCTGAGCTTGGGTGGGGTGCTTAAACCAATGGGAGATGGTCAGTCTCCCTGATTATGTTTAAATACAAAATAGAAATTTATTTTTTTTAGCACACCTTACAAAAAGTTTATATACACATCTTTGGGAATGCTGCCAATATGACCCAGTAATTACACAAACAAAAAGGTATTGGCGCACATACATTTTCAAAAGCACAACATATTTTTTGAACTTCTGCAAAAAAATGCCTGCAAACAACATCAAGAGACAACTAATCATTTTAAATAAAATTGGGATCTTAGTCATACAATATGACCATATTTTGCTTAGCCAGTCACCACATACAATGTGCCCCAATATAGACTGGTCCTAACACTACAGTCCTTTTGCCACAGAGGGCTGAGTCATTCCTGCTTTTACTCTCCATAATAGAATGAGACTCCCTGGCTTAATATTCTCAACTCTATTACACTGTCATGAGTATACCTGAGTTTGGGTGAGGTGCTTAACCCTTTAAGGACACAGCTTTCAGTTTGCTCAATTGTTTTATGACGGAAAAATTCTGTCATATGTCCTTAAGAGGTTAAACCAATAGGAGATGGTCAGTCTCCCTGATTATGTTTAAATACAAATAGAACATTTTTTTTTAGCACACCTTACAAAAAGTTTAAATACAAATAGAATTTTTTTTTTTTTTAGCACACCTTACAAAAAGTTTATATACACATCTTTGGGAGTACTGCCAAAATGACCCAATAATTACACAAACAAAAAGGTATTGGCGCACATCCATTTTCAAAAGCACAACATATTTTTTGAACTGCTGCAAAAAAATGCCTGCAAACAACATCAAGAGACAACTATTCTCCACTTACAAGGTGCCCCAATATAAACTGGTCCTAACACTACAGACTTTTATATATATATATATATATATATATATATATATACACATACATACACATATTTGGACATGTGTATGTGTGTATATATATGTATATATATATATATATATATATATATATATATATATATATATATATATATATATATATAAAGCCCTATGCAGCACTTTTTTTTCTAACACCTTAAAACATATATCTTTGAGCCCTTATAACTTTTCTTAACTATTTTTTTTATCAGATAGTGTTAATATGAGTGAAACTGTACTTTTACATGTATTTATGTTGTGAAGTCAAGCTAACCTGACGCTCGTAAATCACGATTGCGCTCAAGCCAACACGGTTACTTTCAACTTGTAATACTTGAATGTGGTTATGGAAGTAATTTGGAAAGTTTATTTTTTTTAAAGTTTAAATTTGATTTTACTGTCCCTTAGACTTGGAAACAAATGATACTTCTCATGGTAAGGAGCATAGGCGATGTCTCTATGTTAAGATATTATATGGAGATATCTAAAGGCAATGTAACATTTTTGGTAATATTATATTATTAATTATAATTATTTATTCAATTACATTTCTTAGCACTTCCTAGCCAACATTTTCATTTAATGCAAAATATATATTCTCTAATATCTTGGTGAGAAACTTATACTAGTAAAAATCCTGCCTTTGATTCACTATGCTAGGAACAACTTGAATTTCACCAACATTTTTCATTAGTATGCAGCCAGCATATTAGTCTATTTAAGTGAGGGTTTTTTTCTTTTATTTTTGAGATCTTACCCTTTATTGCTTATCAAAGAGTGTCAGAAAAAAATCCCCTATTCCAGAAATATTCACACATAATTCATAGATATTGGTCCAGGTGATTTATTATAGTAGAATGTGTCAAAAAGCCTCTTTAATACTGCACCTGCAAATTGGCTTTTCAATTGAATGTATGCCCTCTGTATGTATCACAGGGAATTCTGCATACTTTTTCATACAACAATTCCATGCCAACAGTTGCATTAAATGCTTATCACCTGCAAATATTCAATAAATTGTCTCAGGGTCTGAATCCATTGCTCCCTTTTTTTTATTTTTAATAACCGCTGTTCTAGATGTTACACGAGAGACCTATAACATGAAAACCAGAATTAAGGTATTGATTTTTTTCTCTCTTTCTTACTTATAAATGATAAGCCTTATAGTAAATTGATGTTGGTCAGTCCTGTATTTTTTATATGACGTACATGGTCAGAAAAGAGACATAAATTGAGGACAATTGTATGGTTTTAAGTTAAAGGGAAAGTCACTGTTTTGTTGTACCTAAAAGAATGGATTTTAAATCTGCAGGTTGTCTTTTTTTTATAAAACAAATGTTTTGTTTCTGTACTGTGTTTTGGTTATCATCTTATGGGTCAGTATTGCATACATAATGCACTGTTTATTTTAACATCAAAATAATCAGCTTTAAATTAAAAGGACACTGCAGTGCTAAATTGACATGCTTTAATTTATTAGTCTGAGCTCTATCCAGACTGGAGTAGCTGGGAATGTGGACGGTCACCTATGAAAGTGGATGGAGCACATAGAGTGCAGTTCTGGGAACCAAGCTCAAAAAAATACATTGCAGACTTAGAAAAAGTTCAGAGAAGGGACAAAATACTAATAAGGGCAATGGAGAATTTAATCTATTCAGAGAGGTTAGCTAAACTGGATCTGTTTTCTCTAGAAAAAGCGGTGCTTGAGAGGTGACATGATTACTTTATATAAATATATTCAAGGTCCATATACAGAGATGGCAGAAGCTCTGTTTATTTCAAGACAATTGTTTGTGACAAGAGGTCAATCTCCAGTAACATAAATGTTTTTTTTAACTGTAAGGGAAATCAAATTGTGGAACTCATTGCCTAAGGATGTAGTAAATGCCAATACCTTAGATAGATTTAAAAATGGATTAGATACATTTATGGCTAGATTCAGAATTTAGGGATATGATTGCTTGTGTTAAATGGGTCACTTTTTTAATGGGGTTAATTTAAGTTTAATTAGCGTTCTTATTTCAAGTATATTACGATTTGTGTAGGCTGAACTATGTGGAATTCTGTCTTTTTTCAACCTCATCTACTATGTATATTATATTTTCTATAAATTTAGTTAAAGCCTGGTTTTAAAGTGAAATATTATATTTTATTTTCCGGTGTAGCAGACAATTGGTTTAAGAATAAATATATATAGTAAATATTTTGCTGTCTATTTGCAACTCATTATTGTTCTTGTATACAATTTAAATGACTTGTCACTTATTTGTATCTTGTTAATGTTTTAGTTGAAATAATTTTTATTAACTCCTCTCCATCTCCTCCGTGTACAGGGATCTTACATACATCTCATAATAAGGGTACATCAGATATCACAATACAATATTTCTTTAACATAACTGTATACATCTCTGAAGGTGTCCCATCCCATGAGCCTTTTAACAGTTTGTATGTCTCATCCCTTGTTAATACATATGAAGAATTCAACACTTAAATGTGGTTTTAACTTCTCATAACTGTATTCTTCATAGATTGCTGTGGAGTTGTTTTTTTAATAAATTCTCCCCCTGTATCCGCTCTTCTTAACTCTCCTTTAGAGAATTATTCTTCGTAGGGAGTTGACTAGTGTGGGGGATGTGCTCTCTTAATAGTTTCAACACAATTGATCAAAATCTAAAACGTAATCTATAAACAAACCTAACCAACAAATCAACAATATAAAAACAATCATAGAGTTGTACTATACCACTGCATATTTTATGATCTTCTTATCTAAAGATTGCTTGCTCATCTAAGAGTACTTCTGTCCGGAGCCCAAGTGTCCTTTCTAGTCAGCTATAACCTCTCTCTCATACTTTAGATATAGGGTAAACCTTTTTTTTTATTTATTGTAAAGTGTCACTACTTATTGGTCTCCATTATCCAGTAGAACCAGACTTTATGGAACCAAGGCTCCATGTCTAGCACATTTGCTGCTGGCTCATACATTGAATATGCTGCCCGGATTCTAGCTAATACCTCTGCCCAAGATGGGACTTCCGTCTTCCAATATTTTGCTATGGTTATTCTTGTTACAGTACACAGAATCCTGATAAACACATTTATGTGTGAATTAAATCTAGTTATTTTCTCGTGGAGCAACGCCTGTGCTGGGGTGAGAGAAATCTGTTCATTCAGTGTCTTGCTCAATAATTTAGATAGTTCTTGCCATATATTACTCACTTTAGAGCAGTCCCACCACATGTGGAAATAGGTACCTATTGTTGGACAGCCTCTGTAACATCGATTATTGCTCCCTTTAACCATATGGGCTGTTTTTGATGGGGTCAGATACCATCTAAAAGAAGTTTTCAATACATTCTCCCTAAGATCTGCACTTATAAGTCCTTTGCTAGCTTGAGAAAACATTTCATCCCATCTATCTATCTCAATTTCTTTACCTATATCTCGTTCCCACTGTAGCATTATTGATGTTTTTTGTTTGTATCTTGTTCTCCTGAATAGAAATATACAACCTGGAGATTGCCCCTTTGGGTCTATCAAGGGATGTACACAAGTACTCTAAAGTCGTCTGTCGGTTATGTGCCCCCTCTGTCCCCATGTAGTTTCTTATGGCTGATGTTGTCTGGAGATACAGGAACCAGTGTAATTGGATGGGTTCAAGTTTTTGTTGGAGTTGAGTATATGTCAGTAGCTTACCCTGGTGCTGTAGGTCTGCAACCCTATATAACCCTTTATTCTCCCACTTCATAACTCTACATTTGAAATCGTCGTTCACTATGTATTTCAGTGGTATTGCCAGTAAGTGTACAGGGACTAATCCTCCCACTCGTTTGGAAGTCATCCATTGTTGTCTAGTAAGCAATGTGGTTTTATTTTGATATATAGCTCGAGATTCTCCCAGAACCCTGTCCCACAAGATACCATCTGGTGTCTCTTGGTTTAACATTTCTGCTTCCAGGGCAGACCATAATATGTTTGTCTGTCGCCTCCCCAGTATCGAGGTCTGGGCTAAGCGAGCTGCTGTGTAATAGTAGTTTAAATTAGGGACTCCTACCCCTCCTAGTTGTCTGTGTCTATCTAATATCTGACGCGGGATCCTCGGATGTTTGTTGTCTCTCAGAAATCTGTGTATATCTTTCTGGATATTATCGAGGTCTGGAATATTAAGTTTAATAGGAAGTACCCGAAACAAGTACAGAACTCTTGGCAAAATTGTAATTTTCACCGCAGATATTCTACCATACCATGAGAACCCCATCTTTCTCCATTTCCCTAGATCAGATCGGATTGTTTTAAACAGGGAAACATAATTTGTGGTGTAAAGTTTAGAGGAGTGTGTGGTTAATTTGATCCCCAAGTATTTCAGGCCCCCTAACGCCCATTGAAAGTCAAAGTTGGCTTCTATCAGTTTTATTGTGTGCTTTGGGATAGATAAGGGAAGTGCCTCACATTTATCAGCGTTTATCTTATATCCCAAAATTTGGGAAAACAAATCTAGTGCCTGGTATAGAAAGGGCAGGGATTTTAATGGATTCGTAATCGTGAGTAGCACATCGTCGGCAAACAGGGCTATTTTATGACTTAACTTCCCTATCTCTACCCCTGAAATATCTGGACAATTCCGTATATATGCTGCTAGTGGTTCTATGCACAATGCAAAAATTAAAGGTGAGAGCGGGCATCCCTGTCGTGTGCCGTTAAGTATGTGTATGTCTTTAGATTGGTGTCCTATCACTCTAACCTGGGCTGTTGGTGTTGAGTACAACCCTCTAATAGCTTGTAAGAATCTCCCATTAAATCCCATTGTTGTGAGTACCGCCATCATATATTTCCAATCTACTCTGTCGAATGCCTTCTCCGCATCCAATGACAGGATCAGAGAAGGCACTCCCTTCTCCTGAAGATAATCTATTACTGACACCATTTTACGAATATTGTCTGGGGCTTCCCTATCCTTAATAAATCCAACTTGGTCTGCATGTATAATAGAGGGTAAAATATGTTTTAGTCTATTGGCCATTATTTTTGTAACTATCTTGAGATCTTGGTTGATAAGAGATATCGGCCTATAGCTAGCACAGAGTTTGGTTTTTTTTCCCTGTTTCGTTATGACCACTATTCTAGCCCGAAGGAGGTCCTTAGGTATTTCCCCCCCTCCATAATATGATTTGCGAAACCCACTAAGTGGGGTATCAGTGTCTCTTTAAATGCTTTATAGTATTCCCCTGGGAAGCCGTCAGGTCCTGGGGCTTTACCTGGCTTAAGTTCTTTAATAGCCGCCATTACTTCCACCCGTGTAATCTTGGCGTTTAACACCTCCCTATCTTTCTTGGTTATTGGGGTTAGTTTTGCTCGTGAGATGAAGGAGTCGAACATCTCCTGCGTAGAGGAGTTGTGTTGGACTTTTAAGCCATCATATAGTTTGCTATAAAACCCAGCAAACGTATCAACAATCTCCTGAGGGTGGGATGTCAGCTGTCCATTGGGACTCTGTATCTGAGATATAGCCAGGGCCTTATAGTTATCTCTAATTTTCTTTGCTAAATATTTGTCTGGTTTATTAGAAAAAATATAATAATTTGTCTTTAGTTTATGTGCGACTCTTAGAGATTGCTCATTTAATAGTAAGTGTAGTTTTTGTCTTTCAGCAGTGAGTTGCGTCAGTGTAGCCCTTGACTGGGTCTGATTATGTAGAATTTCCAAAGATTTTTTGACTGTCTCAATCTGTTTTATGTGGGTCTCTCTTTGTTTTTTGTATTGAGTCTTCTCCTTAATGAGAATCCCTCTCAGTACTGTTTTATGTGCTGCCCAGGGTATAATTGGGTTTACTGTAGAGTCTACGTTAATCCTCCAATATTCTTCTAGGTGTTTAAGTATGTTATTTTTTACTACCTGGTTTTTCGTGCAGGATGGGTCATATGTCCATGTCTTTGTTCTGTGTGGGTCTGACAGATTACCTAATCTTAACTGAGAAATAGAGTGGTCAGACCATACGCATGGATGTATTTCTATGGTTTGGATTGCAGGTTGCAGAATCTGGCTTGTAAATACATAGTCTATTTTACTATAGCTATTGTGGGCTGATGAGTAAAAGGTCGTATCTTTAGATCCCCCATTCAAAGTCATCCAAGTATCATGTAGGGTATGCTGCTCTAGTATACCCAGTACGTTTTTAGCAGTCTTTTTTTGCCTATTCTTTTTATACGATGACAGGGAGAGATTTTGATTTACCAATGCCTGGAGATCTATGTTAAAATCTCCCGCCAGCAATATTCGCATTCGTGACCAACCGGTCAGCAAATGTGAGACAATCTCAAAAAATGTATCTTGTTGCTCATTAGGAGCATAAACATTACATAGTAGCACATCCACATCCCCCATCCTACCTATCACTAAAAGGTATCGACCCTCCGCATCTGATATGGTTTCTTTGTGTAAGAATGGTATGGATGAATGTATTAGGATAGAAACTCCTCTTTTTTTGGAATCTAAAGTAGAGTGATATTGTTGTGGGTAGTCTTTTGCCCAGTACTTAGGTATAGTTGTTTTGAGGAAGTGGGTTTCCTGTAAGTATATAATAGTTGCTTTTAATCTCCTATAATTAGTCATAGCCGTCCTTCTTTTAATGTCTGTGTTAAGGCCTCTCGCATTGTGCGAGATTAACACAATTCTAGGGAACGTCATTGTCTCTCCTATGTGTAAGTGTCAATCCCCTATCCATCCTCATTTGCATCATTATAGGATGTAGTAATCTATTGTCATAGGGGTTGCCCTCACTTCTCATCTGGTATCTTAGGAGACTTGGGCTCTCCTCCCCCCTCTTGTAATTCCCTAAGGTTACCTCCTCTGATGAGTGAACATGCAGTGTACAATATCCTTCAACTCTATATAACATATAAATGAACAAACATACAATCAACATTAACTGATACTGTCTTAATGTTAAGATAAACATGTGTCAAGTACAAACATGAATAATGACAGGCCGGTGATCTTACCAGAAACTATAACATGTGTCCCCTTTTTTTTTGAGTGAACTAATAATATCAGTCTTTCACAAAAAAGGGTCCAAACAATAAACCTCATTACTGAATCGGAGGTTATCCAGATCAGGTAAACCTCAAAGGTATCATCAAAGGACAGAGATATCTTCCTCCACCTCAAGTGTGGCTTATCCATTACCTTCAGGTTTTCATTTTCTTCTTGGTGACTTTCTTCCACTTTGATCTTTGAGGTTTTGGATGGTTTTGGGATGAATCAGTTGGATATGTTGATGTTTCTCCTATAGTGGTGTCTGGGGGTTCTAGATCAAGAGATCTACATATATCAGGGATCTCGTCCACTGTCTTGATAGACAGCAGCCTTCCATTTCGCATCACTTGTAGTGCAAAAGGAAAGCCCCATCTGTATGGAATCTGATTCTTTCTCAAAAGTAGAGTAAGAGGTCGTAGTGCATTTCATCGTTGTAGTGTTTTAACGCAGAGGTCTTGAAAAAACTGGATGATATTTCCTTGAAATTTGAAGGTGGGATTTTGTCTGGCAGCTAGAAGTATCTTCTCTCTGTCGTAGCAATTTGATAATAACATCCCTTGGGGGTTGATCAGGTTTAGGTTTAGGTCTGAGAGCTCTATGGGCTCTCTCTATCGGGTAGTCCGAATCATTGGATGTTCCCAATATGGCGTGGAACAGTTGTTGGAGATAGGTGTGGAGCTCTTCCGCTGTTATGGTTTCCGGTATCCCTTTAAGCCTAATATTGGATCTTCTGCTTCTATTTTCTATATCTTCTATTTTCTCTTCTAGTTCCATTATTGTTTGTTGCTGTGAAGCTAATGTTTCCGAGATTGTTGTAACTTCCTCTCCCATCTCATCTGTGGTTGATTCTAGGGAGTCTACTCGGATTCCCAGTTCCGAGATCTCATTCTTAATTTCAGTGAGACTGCCAGTGATTGTTGCTTGAAAGTTATCCATTTTGTCCCACAACTTTTCAAAATTAGTTGTAATGTCTTGTTTAGAGACTAAGGATTGTAAATCTGCCCTTGTTACAGGTATCATATCGTTAGAGTCTGTATCATCCCCTGACTCCAGGTTTTCCTCCATTTCAGCTGTGGGATAGTCTTGAGTTTTAGATGTTTTAGCAGCTTTGAAAAAGGCGTCCACTGACATAGATTTTGCCCCTTTGTCACTTTTGGGGCCTTTTCTGGTAGACATGACTAATTTCTAAGCTGATGGGAATGCACTGCAGTGTATTTACGTATAATAGTCAATTATATGAGGATATGGTATCAGGCTCCCCTGTCTGTATTTCACAGGTGCGAGCAAAAAATGGTTTATTTACTGCTACTGTATACTAATGCCGTTGTTTATTAAACTCCTCTCAGATATATATATATATATAGATCCCCCTCTCTCCGTGTATATGGAGGATAGGCAGCAATGTTCCAAACCTCAGCGTCTTATTTTGTTATGCACTAACAGATTCAAATTCCAGCATTCAACCACCTTTCCGCTGAAGTTTTCACTCACTTTGTCAGTATCTCCCTCATTTCTTGTTGAAGGGCATATTAAACATTCCTTGTGGGACTCTATAAAGTATGAGGGGTTAACTGTGGTAAAAGATCCTTACTCTGTCACATCATCAGAATTCTGCTAGATCACCCAGCCAAGTCACTTCATATAGCCATTCAGCTATCTATTGTCTTTCATGTTAAACGCTTGACTGAGCCAGGACATATAACAACACTCTTTATGCAAATGCTGGGACCTCTATTACTGTCTCTGATCCCCAGGGCATTTGTCCACACTGGACGAAGTCGGAGAGGGAAATTGGGATATGACCTGCTGTGCAAGGTCAGCAGGAAATGGAGGGGACAGAGAACAGCAATACCCTGTAGATCAAAGATGTGCTAAGATTTCTCCTTTAGTGCTGAATCTTGCCCCCAAGCAACCTCTCACACGCTCAGCCCAGTGTTATATATTTCTGTTGTGATAGACAGTGATGCAGTTCTAGTGAGCCATTTCATTAATATCCAGCAACTATGGGGCCCGGCTTGTGATTTCAGTATATAGCGTCCACTGTCAGGGTTTTGTTAGGACTTAGTACTGTTCCTTTAAGTCTCAATTACTTTACCCCTATTTAAGGCTCCTCCTCACTCTAATCTATGCTTGGTAATTTGTTGCACTTGTTCACCTCAAGAGCCTGTGAAGACACCTAGCCTATCCCTGCTGCTCTGCTCGGATCCTTGTTTTCCTTACTCACTAGGTTGTGAGTTCTCCTGTCAAAAGACCCTGTTCGTTCATCTAGGTATTTGGGGAAATACCTTCTCTACCCTCCTTGAAAGTTTGAAGCTGTTTCTTTTGCCGGTTCCTCTGCTGATCCGTTCAGCGTGTGACGTCAGACCCGGCATCCGGCCCTGCAGATTCAGCGTGTGCTCCTCTCTCATCGCAAGCTGTGTTTCCCTGTCTCAGCACCATAACTTACTCTGCTAAACTTACCTGGTATTTCTCCGGATCCTGGTCTGTATCTGTTACTTATTTACTATCAGAATTATACTTACCTATGTACTTGTACTACGGACTGCAATATACACATACTAAATACTGCCTACAGGTGATATCCAGACTTCCTCCCAAGAGACATGCTTATAGCGCTTAAGGCAAATATTCTCAATATTGATCTCTGTGTCACTCTCCAGCTCAATTCATCTGCTGCCAAACTGTTTAGTTGTGTATCACCTAATTGAGATATAAACCTCTTCTCATTGTTTGATCAGTATCTTATTAAGCACTATTTTCATACGCTACCTAAGTTTACCAAGTATTCATATACATATCAAACCAGAGCATTGTGACATTCATCCTGCAACATATATATCTATATCATGTGTGATTGCGGGTGTGTATGAATATTGTATATATTTTATCCTGTATGAGATGTGTGTATGGTATTCCTTATGCCAAAGGATTTAATACAGTTCAACTACAAACTACCTTTGTCTATTTGTGTACACTGCTTACATAACTTCTAAGTTGCGTGAAGGCTCCGTATCTCTCTGTATCCCTACAGAAGAGACCCTCAGTACGATGAGCATAACAGAATTCTAATAAGTTAAGTCTTACAGAATTCGAGGTATGGTGTGAGGCTGAGTGGTCCTGCTAGAATAAGGATACTAGTTTACTCATTCAATGTTTATATCATTGCAGTGTTTCACATCCTGACATACTTCCTCAAATATCTTGACATAATCGTGACATATTACCAAGCCTTAAAAAGATAGTGTACTGCTATTCAGCAATATGGATATAAGTGTGTTAGCAAACAGGGTTGGATCCCTAGCCCAGAGCATGGATAACATGATCCAGGGGTTGAGAGAGATACAACTGGAGAATCAAAATATCAGAAAGTTTATAAATGATCATCTTGCTAGCAAACCACCTGTTGCTGAAAGTACATCAGAGCCTGTGGTCAGTCCTCCTGACAAATTCTATGGGGATAGGTCTATGTACAGAGACTTTAGAAATTCATGTACTTTATTGTTTACTTTAAGGCCTAAATCCTACCCCACAGACAGAATTAGAGTCCTAACTCTCATCTCTTTTTTAAGAGGTGAGGCTAGATCTTGGGCTAATGCCTTTTATGAGAATGATGATCCTATCTTAAATTCTCTGGATACTTTTTTTAGTGCAATGTCCCTATTGTATGAAGACCACAATAAACAGAGTACAGCAGAAACAAACTTAAGATCCCTACGCCAAGGGAAAAGAATTGTTGAAGAATATATAACGGATTTTAAAAGATGGGCACCCGATACCTTGTGGAATAACCCAGCACTGAGGAACCAGTTCCGTCAAGGCCTCTGTGATGCATTAAAAGATGAGTTAGCAAGAGGTATCATTCCTGATGATCTGGAAACCCTAATGACTCTCTGCATAGGAATTGATAGAAGACTTAGAGAAAGAAAGTCTGAAAAATCTACTGTCGATTCTAGTACTAAGAAGCATTCTACATACCATTTCTACCCTTCCACTTTGCCATCTAGGTCCACAGATGAACCCATGGATGTAGCTGTTATTCGAGGTCCATTAAAACCAGAAGAGAAAGCCAGACGTAAATTACTCAATTTGTGTCTCTACTGCGCAGAAAAAGACCACACTGTCAGGGACTGTCCTGCACTCCTTCGACAGAAAAAGGGTAAGACACCACTGAGTCAACATGCTCTCAATATGGTTAATAAAGTAACATCACACTTATCACTGCCTCTCTCTTTACAGTGGCATCACTTGAAGATAAACGTTCAGGCCGTAATTGACTCTGGAGCTTCTGGGAATTTCGTGGATACTGCTTTTGTCATAAATAATAATATTCCACTAATAAAAAAGAGTGTTGCACTGGCTATCCGTTTGGTTGATGGCTCTTTCTTTAGTTCCGGTCCTATTACACACCACACTATCCCTATTACTGTTATATCAGGTTCCGGTCATACAGAGTTGATTTCTTTTGATGTGCTCCCTACTTCGGTATACCCCATGATACTTGGTTTAAAATGGTCAATTAAACATAACCCTTCTATATCTTGGAAGGATGCTTCTGTTACCTTTACATCACAGTTTTTCAAGCAGTTTTGTTTTGCTTCACATACCCTCTGTCACTTAACTGAGCAGACTCTACCTAAATGTTATGATGAGTATGCGGATGTATTCGACAAGGTTGAGGCACAGTCATTGCCGCCCCATAGACCTTATGACTGCCCTATAGATCTTATACCTGGTAGTACCATTCCATTTGGGCACATATACCCTTTGTCACAACCTGAGTTGGCTCATTTAAAAGAGTATTTGGATGAGAACCTGAAAAAAGGGTTTATTAGGCCCTCTACTTCTTCAGCAGGGGCAGCCATGTTTTTTGTAAAAAACAAAGATGGTAGTCTTCGCCCCATTATTGACTATAGACAGTTAAATAAATGTACAAAGAAGAACAGATACCCCCTGCCTCTCATTCCTGAACTAATTGAACGTTTACAGGGTGCCACCATCTATACCAAACTTGATCTCAGAGGTGCTTACAATTTGATCAGGATGAGGGCAGGGGATGAATGGTTAACAGCTTTCCGTACACGGTACGGACTTTATGAATACACGGTTATGCCGTTTGGCTTATGCAATGCCCCAGCGACATTTCAGTGTTTTATAAACGATGTTTTTCACGACCTATTAGATGTTTGCATTGTCATATATTTAGATGACATTCTTGTTTATTCTGACACTTTTGAGAACCATTTGTCACATGTAAAACAAGTTTTAGATCGTTTAAGGGCTCATCGTTTATATGCAAAGTTAGAAAAATGTATTTTTAACACTAACACTATTTCCTTCTTGGGTTATTGCATTTCCCCTAATGGCATCTCTATGGAGTCTAGTAAAGTTGAAGCCATCACCAACTGGCCTACTCCAACTAGTAAGAAGGAGATCCAAAGATTCCTTGGGTTTGCGAATTTCTATAGGAGATTTATTAAGAACTTCTCCCATATTGTTAAACCTCTAACTACTTTAACACGGAAAGATGTTAAATTTCTATGGAATCAGAAAGCTGAGGATTCCTTTACCACTCTCAAAAGCAAGTTCATTTCAGCCCCTATTCTACAATTCCCAGACCCCAGATGTCATTTTACGCTTGAGGTTGACGCTTCAGAGTATGCTATAGGGGCTGTTCTCTCTCAGAGACCCTCTCAAAGCGAACCCATGCATCCGGTGTCGTACTACTCCCGAGTCATGAGTTCCGCTGAAATCAATTATGGCATCGGAGATAAAGAGCTTCTTGCCATTAAATCAGCTCTAGAATTCTGGAGGCACCTTCTTGAAGGTACAACCCATCCCATCACCATATTTACAGACCATCGTAACCTAGAGTATCTGAAGTCCAATAAAACTCTGACTTCTCGACAGGTACAGTGGAGTCTGTTTCTTTTGCGTTTTGATTATGTGATTACCTACCGACCAGGGTCAAAAAATCTTAAGGCCGACTCCTTATCCAGAAAAGACCCTAGACCACCTAACTTGGAAGTTCCACAGTCTATTATACCTCAAGACAGATTCATATGTCTAACAAAGAACTTCAAATCTACTTTAAAAGAACAACAAAGTCTGGATCCTACTCTAAATCAACTTGATGTAAGTAAACATAATGATGATCTGTTTTATCATGGCAACCGATTATATATTCCACCAGCTCTCAGAGATGAGGTGATTGCCACTGCTCATGACTCACCCCTGGCAGGTCATCCTGGAGTCCACAGAACTGTGCATCTGCTTATGAGGACTTATTGGTGGCCTAAGATGACTGAGACTGTAACTCAGTTTGTTCAAACCTGCCTAGTCTGTACTACTAGGAAACACCACCATATCCGTCCGTATGGATACCTTCTATCTTTACCTATACCTGAGAGACCATGGGTCGACATTGCAATGGATTTCATTGTTGATCTACCACCATCTCAAAATTACAATACCATTTTAGTGGTGGTAGATCTATTCTCTAAAATGGCTCACTTTCTACCTCATAGAGGTCTTCCAACAGCTTCAGAAACTGCAGCATTATTCCTAAACAATATAGTAAAACTACATGGTCTACCTGATACAATCACCACGGATAGAGGTACACAGTTTACCTCTAGATTCTGGAATCAGCTATGTCGTTCTCTTAACATCACTAAAAGACTAAGCACTGCATACCATCCACAGACAAATGGGCAGACAGAGAGGACTAATCAATCATTAGAACAATATCTCCGCTGTTACTGCACATTAGAACAGGACAATTGGCATGCTTTGTTGGCAACAGCCGAGTTCGCCCATAATAATTCACTTAATTCATCTACCAAAACAACACCATTCTTTGTGAATTATGGTTTCCATCCAACATATAACCCTGTTTCCTTGAGTGACTCCCCTATGCCTGTTGTCCCTGATTTCGTGAATACCATTGCTAAAGGATTTGCCTCTTTGAAATTGGTTTTACAGGAGGCTCAAGCTTCGCAGAAATACCATTACGATCTACGTCGTTCAAAACCCCCTGACTACAAAGTTGGTGATAAGGTTTGGTTAAGCACAAAGAACCTCAGGTTACGAATTCCAACCAAGAAATTGGCTGCACTTTATTTGGGGCCCTATGAAATTACTAAAGTAATCAATGCTAATGCAGTGACTTTACTCTTGCCCACTTCTTTAAGGGTCCACCCAACGTTCCATGTCTCCCTTTTGAAACCCTATGGCATGGTCAGGGGTGAACAGCAGTTTTCATCGCCACCTCCACAGGGAGGGGATGATATGGAGTATGAAATTGAATCCATCCTGGACTCCCGAATCCTTCGCAATCAACTTCAGTACCTGGTTAGTTGGAAGGGGTTTGGTCCTGAAGAGGACTCCTGGGAGCCTTGTGCCAATGTGTCTGCTCCACGTCTTCTGTCGTTGTTTCACCGAAGGAACCCCGACCGTCCTGGTCCTTGATCCTCTGAGCGGCTCCTTGAGGGGGGTGTCCTGTCAGGGTTTTTTTTTTTTTTTTTTTTTTTTTTATTAAAGCTTTATTAAGCATAAATCAGTACAAAAAAAAAAGATACCAATAGAACAATCAACATAGAAAAAAAAAGATTTTGATCATTTTTTTTAGATATAAAATACAAAAGTATTCATAATACAGCCTGGCACAGAATTTTAACAAAAGAATAATTGCCAACTAATAAATTACTCTTGTTCTAACATCTGAATTGAGGAGAAATATCTCCAAAGGTAGAGTAGTGTCCATTAGTGTATGCTCAAAAATAAAATTTAGTTTATTAAATTTATTACTTATAGGACATCACAGGAGTTTTTTGACCATATCTGTTCCCATTTTCTCATCTGTCATTAAATCCTAATATGGAAACGGATAGTCCCTAACAAAGTTAGTAAGTAGGGACATAAGTTCAAATTAACGGAAAAAAAAAAAAAAAAAAAAAAAAAAAAAAGGAAAATGGAGGGTGGGGGGGGGGGATGGGCGAGGGAAGAAGGGACAGGAAAGAAGAATAGAGGGAATCTTCAGGGGGATAATGAATCCACAATGGGACCAAGAAAACCTTAATAAGCATTGGGCTTCTAAGGAGATTTCGGGACCCACCTACTCCAGATCGTCCAATACTTATCGATGCGGTCAGTTGTGTTATAAAAACCTCTCTCCATTGACGCTAAATAGTCTATAAGTTGAATGATCTGCGCTAAGGTTGGAGCTTCAGGTTTTTTCCATGACCTGGCTATACACATCTTGGTTGCAGTAAAAATTGCAACTCCAAGGATTTGTTGGGGTTTTTGTACTTCCCTGAGCCCGATATGCAGGAGGGCTAGTGCTGGGGAATTGGGTAATATAATACCCAAGTCAGATAACAATAGAAAGATCTCTCTCCACAAAGGGGCAATTTTTGGGCAGGACCACCAGATATGTAGATCTGTGCCCTGTTGGCCACATTCCCTCCAGCATTGCGGGGAGGCTGTGGGGTATATCTTTGACAACTTATGAGGGGTTAAATGCCACTTTAAGAGAACCTTGAAGTAGATTTCAAGAAAAGTTATACAATGTATAGCTGATTTAGTAATCGTTGTTGCATGTTCCACTTCCATCGGGGTAATTTGGATTTCTATTTCACGTCCCCACGCCTTAATCTGCCAGGGTATGGTTTCGCTATAGTCGTTAAGGAGTAGCAGATGATGATTTGTAAGTGGTTTTATAGGCTTAGTCCCTGCTTGCCATCGTTTCTCCCAAGTAGTACTTTCTCTCAGCTGTGCCTTGGGGAAACCCCAAGCCTGGCAGTATTCTAGCAATCTATAGCTTTCGAACATTAACCATCTCGGAGCCTCTTTTACCTGCTCGACTATTTGTTTAGTTGTTAATAGCTTCTTCTGGGTGTAGAGGTCTCCAACGCAGACAAAATTCCATGATAGCCAATCCTGACTATGCATATCTGGGAGGCCCATCATCAGTCCCTGGAGACTATGAATAGGTGAAGGATGAGGTGCCAGTCCTTGGTGATGTCTAAGTCTATGCCATGTCCGGCAATTATCTAAGATAATTTTATTCGTGAGTGCTACATCTGGGAGCCTATGCTTAGGGATCCATATTAGATCTTTTAAGAGGAGTTTTCTAGGGATGACCTCAGTTTCGAGCAGAAACCACGCCGGTTTCTCTTTCTCATTGCTCCAGGCCGCAATGTGGGTTAATCTGGCTGCGTCGTGGTATAAGTATATATTAGGAAGAGCTATGCCTCCTTTGTTTATCGGTAGTTGAAGAATACGACTCGCCACCCTCGGAATCTTTCCTCTCCAGACATAGTTAGTGAACATAGACTGAATCTGAGATAAATAAATTTTTGGTATCGTATAGGGTATGCATCTGAATAAATACAAAATTTTTGGGAGAATAGCCATTTTAAGAGTGGAAATACGCCCCATCCAGGAAATTTCTCTGTAGTCCCATCTCTGTAGAAGACTTTTAATTTCTGCAATCAATGGCTCAAAATTGTATTTGATAACCTTATTTATGTCAGGGCCTAAGAATATACCCAGATGTTTGATAAGATCCGTGTGCCAGATGAAGGAGAAACGAGTCTTAAACGTGGCGAGGAGCCCAGGATCAAGATTAATTGCTAGAGCTTCTGTTTTGAGAATGTTTACTTTATAGTGACTGAGAGCCCCATAGGATTCTAGGGTCCTGAAAACTTCTGGAATTGAAGAGCTCGGGTTAGTTAACAAAATGGTCAAGTCATCAGCAAAGAGGGCAATTTTCTCTATTCGCTCGCCTATCTTAACTCCCTCTATGCCTTGAGAGTGCCTGATCTTTTGGGCTAGAGGTTCCATAACCATTGCAAAGATCAGAGGCGAAAGGGGGCAGCCCTGCCTGGTCCCGTTGGTTATGGGAAAGGTCCTAGATCTAAAACCCACGCCTCTGACCGTCGCAAATGGTGCTGTATATAGTGCCTGAACCATGCCAATGAATTGGGGAGGAAAACCAAAAGATTTAAGTACCTGCCAGATATAGTCCCATCGGACCCTGTCAAATGCCTTTTCCGCATCTAAAGACAGGGCCACGATGGGAACCCCCCGGCCGGCTGACTCAGAGAACACCTGTAAAAGTTTACGAGTATTGTCAGGACCTTGCCTGCCAGATGTGAAGCCAACTTGGTCTATTTGTATGATATCCGGTAGTAAATGAACAATCCTATTGGCTAAGAGCTTAGAATACATCTTGACGTCTAAATTTATCAGAGAAATAGGTCTATAATTGGCACAGTAGAGAGGATCCTTTCCTGGTTTAGGAATTGCAATAATAGATGCTTCCAAGAACTCTCTTGAAAAACTTCCTACCTCGGCCACCTCGTTGAAGAAGGGGCAGAGGAGGGATGATAGATGTTGTTTAAACATTTTATAGAAAGAGCCCGTGAAACCGTCGGGTCCTGGAGATTTATTCGGTTTAAGTTGGGTAATAACATTACAAATTTCTTTAATAGAAAACGGATGTAAAAGTGAGTTCCTTGCCTCCTCTGTGAGTACAGGAAGCTTAAGGGGATCCAGAAACTCCTGTATCTTATCTATAGAGGGAGTATCAAGGTTTTCTGCTTCCGTAAGGTTATAGAGTTGATAGTAATAATCGGCGAAAGCATTTCCGATATCTTCGGGAGCTAAAACTTTAGAGCCGTTAATCTCTAGAGCTTGAACCCTAGAGTGGGCAGTTCTGGCATTAAGTTTTCGAGCTAAAAGCTCATTTGCCTTATTGCCTTTATGGTACATTACTTGCTTAAATTTTGCCAGGTTGGCTTTAATTCTATCGTGCTCTAATTGGAGGATTTGTTTTTTGAGGGTGCTAATTTCATCAGAAATTAAGCTAGTAGGATTGTCTTTGTTGATTTTTTCCATGTCCCTCAATTTCATGACCAACTGGCCCAAAGGACCTCCTCTGTTTTTCCGAATTCTAGCTGATTCAGAGATGCAGACCCCCCTTATGTATGCCTTGAATGCCCCCCATAAGATTTGGAAGGAAGTTTGGCCTCGTGTATTAAACTGTTTATAGTCTTTGATCGCTTTTATAAGTGAGTCTTTAAATCCTGGTTCTTCCCAGAGAAAATTTGGGAACTTCCACGAATATCCCCCCTTGTAAGTCCCTGATGGGAAAATGTCAAAAGAGACCGCATCGTGGTCTGACCATGTACATATGTGTATTCGTGAATTTGTGACTTCATTAAGAAGCCAAGAGTCAACTAGAAAATAATCCAGTCTAGAATAGGATTTGTGTGGGTTGGAAAAAAAAGTAAAATCTTTGTCCTCAGGGTGGCATGATCGCCAGACATCATATAATTCGTGTCTAGCGGATAGGGACCTAAATTTACTTGCTATAGAGCTGGTATAAGGGTCGATAGATTTGCCCCTTACAAGTTTTTTGTCTAATTTAGGGTCCCAGATAACATTAAAATCTCCTCCAATTACGATATGACCTTGTCTCACCGATTTTGCTAATTTAAGGACTTTTGATAAAAAATGTAACTGTTGTTGGTTTGGGACATATAAGTTAACTAAGGTAAAGAGGGTGCCATTAAGTTTGCACACACAAATAATGAATCTGCCACCGGGATCTCTATCTAAGTATATTTGTTCAAACTGAAGATCTTTATGTAGGAGTATTGCAACTCCTCTTGTCTTATCAGAATAAGAAGCCGTAATCAGGCTTGGGTATAGAGTCGATCTAAATGTTTGAGGTCTATCTTTTATCCAGTGAGTTTCCTGGATAAATAAAACTTGTCCCTTTAATTTTTTGCAGTATGTTGTTAACATACTGCGTTTATCAGGCGAATTTAGGCCCTTAGCATTTAGAGTAAGGAATCGTATGGAAGTCTCCATTGTGGAAAGTGGGGAAAGGACAAGGGGGAAAAAGGAGAGAAGTAAGGGGAAAGAAAAAAATAAAAAAAAAAAAAAATAAAAAAAAAGGAAGCTAAAATAGGAAAAACATATAGGAAAAAAAGTAAAAAATTTAAGGAATATAATATATATATTTTGGGAATTCAGGTATACCAGAAAGTAGCAATATTCTTAAGAAACATAGGGATTCTAATTGATCCACAAGTTTACATCTGTAAACTTAAATATTTTTGAGGGGGAGGATGTTGATGAGGCCAGATGGTATAAAAAATATAGGCCTCAAATTGAGTTGGCAAATATTGTGCAGACAGTTGGTTGAAAACAAATTTATGTGTATTCTTAACCAATATATTAAGTGTATCTAAAAGGAGGAGAGCCAATGCCCTCCCTTAAATGATAAATAAGTGAAATCCATTGGGAGAGATAGGAAGGGGAAAGGGGTTCGGGGAAGGAGGTTATTTTAAGTCTAACAAAATATCTTGGAAAACCAAGGGAAATATCCTAAATGTAGTCATATGCTTACTTATATAACCTATATGTCTGTACTAAATCTATGTGAAAAATTAGTATCTAATGAATAGCATTTTGTATTAAAAAACATAAGTGCTAGGACAGTGGTGTATTTAGTGGCAGTTTATTAGCCTAAAATAGAACTTGACCTTTAAAGAGAGTATGGTTTTACGGTTGTCACTGGACTTGATGTCCCAAAAAGAGGAGAGAGGGAAAAGAAAAAAAAAAAAAAAAAAAAAAAAAAAAAAAAGGAATAAACAAAAATACATTTGGACTATAAGATCTAAGAAGATAATACTCAAGTGTTTTGGACTCAGTGCTAGAGCTAATGTCTTCTAACAATTGAACCTCAGGTTATATGTACCTTTCTACTCCGGTAAGGAGACCCAAACATAGAATATAAATCTATTTATCTACAGTCTAACAAATGAAACATTTAAAACACTGCATAGTCAGGTTAACCCAAGGTTGACTTCTAAGTGCTATAAAAACATTCACTGTGAATGGTGTAATACTAGGCATTGTGATATAAGTGAAAATATAAAGGCAAATCTATAGATTCCCTGTAAGAGGTGAATATCTATCTTAATAATAAGTTACGAAAACTTAAAACATTGCCTAATCAAACAAACCTAAAACCCACATATAAGTGCTATAAAAACATTCAATTTACACCTTAACCAAAAAAAATGGAGCAAATAGCTCAGAGCTGAGCTTTGTGATATAACTAATAATATCCTAAGATATATAAAAAAGGTGACTTTAAACCTTATTAAAAGATAAAAAAAAAAAAAAAAAACACACAAAAAAAGCAAAAAAAGAAAAACAAACAGGGATACATTTAGACTGTGAAATCTAAGAGCATAATACTCAAGTGTTTTGGACCCAGTGCTAGAGCTAATATCTTCTAATAACTAAACCTCAGGTTATCTGTATCTTCTACTCCAATGAGGAGATCTAAACATAGAATATAAATTTATTTGTCTGTAATCTAACAAATAAAACCTTCAAAACACTATACAGTTGAATTGACCAAAGGTTGACTTCTAAGTGCTATAAAAATATTCACTGTGAACCATTAACCATAACTAAATAGTGCAAATGGCACAATACTGGGCTTAGTGATATAAGTGAAAATATAGGAGCAGATCTATAAATTCCCTGTGAAAGATAAATATCTATATTGTGTTCCAAAAACTTAAAAGCATTGCATAATCAAACAAACCTAAGACCAACCTATTAGTGCTAAAAAAAAAAAAAAAAAAAAAAAACATTCTATTTACACCTTGAGCAAAAATACATGAAACAAAATAGCTCAAAGCTGTGCTTTGTGGTATAAATAAACATGTATAGACAAATCTATACATTCCCAGTAAAGGGTGAATATCTATCTTTGTGTTTAAGTTACAGAAACTTTCCTTTGGCCTTCTTAAACTTATCTAGTGTAACAAATGTTAAAAGGAGATGTGTACATCTAACATAATACATAATCTCAATAGCATCTAGCTGTTGGGTCAGCCTCGGAGCCAGGCACAGCAATTTCTCTTATAAAACATAGCAAGCCAAAAAGGGCTATATATAAGGACTTATATTGCTGTATTTGTATCCGAGGGCAAGGCAAAAACCCTGATTATTCAAAAATTTCTAAATAGATAAAGTTGCCTGTGTCAAAAGGGCATATAAATTATACTTTAAGAAAATTTAAGCAATTTGGCAAGTTGAAAACTGGCAATCAACAAACATCTCAAAGGCTCACATGATGTATTCCCAGTTGGTTATTCTTAGTGCCAGAATTTTAGATCCTCTTTCGAGGGAATTATGGTATCCTTAATTAGGACCCAGTTGGCATATACTATGGAGACTGGCAAAAAGAGAGAAAAAAAAAAAAAAAAAAAAAAAAAAAGGGCCTATCCTGAGTGCTTCCATTGTGAGTCAACAATATTATAAAAAAAAAAAGGACCTATAATGAGCTTAATACTAAGAAAAATTTAAATACAATACATTGTGGAAAAAAGAGAAAAAAAAAAAAAAAAAAAAAAAAAAAAAAAGAAAAAAAAAAACATATAATTTACTTATTGCCTAAACCAATTTGAGAACAATACATTAAAATACGGAAAATAAAAAGTAAAAATAAGAATATGCAAGACAAAAAAAAAAAAAAAATTTTTTTTTTTTGCATTTTTCCCTCAGGTCTCTCATAACATAAATAGGCAGTATGTTTTACGACTGCCTTCCAGGGAAACAGTTATTAACAGATTATCTTGGTGAAAAATCCCCAAGAACTGAATTCCTTTTGCTAGACAGGGGGCGTTGAGGAAGGGGGTTCCATTGATCAGCTAGAGGCCTTAGCTGTGAGGGCCTTAAAGGTGTATGAGCGACATTGTTTTCTGCTTGATCCCATTGTTTCAGAAGGTCTTCGCCTGTCGCTGGGGAGTCCACTGTAACCAAAGATCCCTCTCGATGTATGATGAGTTTAGTTGGATAGCCCCATCTATATTTTAGGCCTCTTGAACGGAGGGATTGGGTAAGCTGACGGAAGGTGCTCCTTTTCTGCAGGGTGAACTGTGATAGATCTGGAAATACTTGTATCTGTCTCAGATGCTCAGGAAGTTGAGGTTTGGAAAAGGCTGCCCTCATGAGTTGCTCTTTATAAGTATAGAAGTGAAACCTTGCAATTACATCTCTAGGCTTATCTTTGGGAGCATTTCTGCCTCTAGGAATCCTATGGACTCTATCAATTAGCATATCTTTTGGATCTGAGGGGGGTGCTAGTGAGACGCAGAATTTCTTAACAAATGTCTCTAGATCCGGCTGCAGGGTCTCCTCAGTAATGCCTCTAAATCTAACATTGTTGCGGCGAGACCTATCCTCTAGGTCCGCCACCTTCTGTTCCATTTCTGAGACATAGTCTGCAAGATTTTGAGAGTGGGTGATTATGTTCTGTTGTTCAATCGCCAAGTCCTCTTGCTTACGCTCCAGTACTTCAGTCCTCTCTCTCATTTCTGCAAGATCCTTTTTGAGGTCTGCAACTGCAGTTTTGATGGTAGATGTCAAGTTATCCTGCAGATCATTTAACCTCTTAGATAAAGTATCCACTATGTCTGATCTGGTTATAGGTTCCATTTCTTCCTCCTGTTGTTGAAATATGGATGAATTAGTACTGTCAGAGCTCTCTTGGCATGAGTGAGGCGATACAGAGTCCCTTGTAACAGTTATATCTTTAGGTTTGAAATGATCAGCAACGGAGTTTTTAGCTCTAGATGATGTCTTGTTTTTATTTCTTTGAGACTGAGACATTGCTGGTAGATTTAACTAATCTTTGTGTTTACCCAGGGAAAACAATAAAGGGAGGTAAGGGTAATTTGAGGTATAAGCTGGGTTCCTGGATTTCAGCTTGTAGTTTAGTATAAGCAACTAGCACAGGGAGGGCTTGTGGCCACTAACCCCCCTATCCCTGCATTTTATTGGTAGTCAGCATAGAAAATCTTAATGAAGATAGTTGTATTAAAAACTGCAGAGTTTAGAGAGATGAGTATATAAATATTGTAGTCAGCTCTTCTGGGTCTTTATGCTAGGGCTGTAAGAGGTTTAGCTAGGCCTAGGTGCAGAGAGGGAAAAATAAATAAAAAGAAAACAGTATGGAAATAAGCAATAAAATTATTTCTCTTTTCACACAGCCACAATGCTCAAGCCCACACTGTGTCAGAGCAATATACCACACTCCATGTCACCCAATCTGTATAGGTGGCTTCCAAATGTCCCACAGTGTGTCAATATACAATAAGAGTGCTAAGACTGTATCTCTCCTTGCAAGGACCGGAGTGGGCTAGTAGCAATAATATTTCCAATCTGTGGCCTAGGTTTCCTCCAATCCCTCTCACTTTAAGTTCATGTTTTAGGGACTATAGGTCTCCAGCTCAGAGTCTAAGCGAGGTTTTAAGAGTATAATAGCACCTCCTTATCGGTAGACTTACTGTTGAGTTTTGCTTTGAGGGTTAAAGTCAGCCAGCCTCGAGTTCCGATATAGGCCGCAGCCGCGGTGTTTCCCAGCTTTACCTCCGGTACTCCTTCTCGGACCGCTACGATCTCCCGAAACTTTGTCCAGTTTGGCCAGAAAAGAGTCTCCTAATATTCCCCTCAAGTGTCCCAAGATGTTTACAGGGAAATCTGCTTAGATTTGTATAGAAAACAGTCTTTTTAGCCTAGAAGCAGCAGAGCTCAGTCTCACACGTCTGCACCTCTCTCCCCGCCCGGCAACGCCGTCCTGTCAGGGTTTTGTTAGGACTTAGTACTGTTCCTTTAAGTCTCAATTACTTTACCCCTATTTAAGGCTCCTCCTCACTCTAATCTATGCTTGGTAATTTGTTGCACTTGTTCACCTCAAGAGCCTGTGAAGACACCTAGCCTATCCCTGCTGCTCTGCTCGGATCCTTGTTTTCCTTACTCACTAGGTTGTGAGTTCTCCTGTCAAAAGACCCTGTTCGTTCATCTAGGTATTTGGGGAAATACCTTCTCTACCCTCCTTGAAAGTTTGAAGCTGTTTCTTTTGCCGCTTCCTCTGCTGATCCGTTCAGCGTGTGACGTCAGACCCGGCATCCGGCCCTGCAGATTCAGCGTGTGCTCCTCTCTCATCGCAAGCTGTGTTTCCCTGTCGCAGCACCATAACTTACTCTGCTAAACTTACCTGGTATTTCTCCGGATCCTGGTCTGTATCTGTTACTTATTTACTATCAGAATTATACTTACCTATGTACTTGTACTACGGACTGCAATATACACATACTAAATACTGCCTACAGGTGATATCCAGACTTCCTCCCAAGAGACATGCTTATAGCGCTTAAGGCAAATATTCTCAATATTGATCTCTGTGTCACTCTCCAGCTCAATTCATCTGCTGCCAAACTGTTTAGTTGTGTATCACCTAATTGAGATATAAACCTCTTCTCATTGTTTGATCAGTATCTTATTAAGCACTATTTTCATACGCTACCTAAGTTTACCAAGTATTCATATACATATCAAACCAGAGCATTGTGACATTCATCCTGCAACATATATATCTATATCATGTGTGATTGCGGGTGTGTATGAATATTGTATATATTTTATCCTGTATGAGATGTGTGTATGGTATTCCTTATGCCAAAGGATTTAATACAGTTCAACTACAAACTACCTTTGTCTATTTGTGTACACTGCTTACATAACTTCTAAGTTGCGTGAAGGCTCCGTATCTCTCTGTATCCCTACAGAAGAGACCCTCAGTACAATGAGCATAACAGAATTCTAATAAGTTAAGTCTTATAGAATTCGAGGTATGGTGTGAGGCTGAGTGGTCATGCTAGAATAAGGATACTAGTTTACTCATTCAATGTTTATATCATTGCAGTGTTTCACATCCTGACATACTTCCTCACATATCTTGACATAATCGTGACATCCACACAGTCAGTTATCACATATAAATCTCTTTTACCTGACTGTGGTGACTGCGTGGGGTCTCCGGAGCCTTGCTTCTGCCATCTTGTTAATGTTTTAATAAATCTGTTTATATTTTATCATAATTGAGGCCTTGTTACTGTAAAAAATATAATTTCGCTGTATTCATAATACCATTTTTTATGGACTTCATGTGGTGACTTTATCATAATGCTCACCTGTTTTAGGAATGATTAATTAGGATTAAATATTTATATTTAATAATAATTTTATTATCATTAATTATTAATATTCATTAACATCCCTTATAACTATAACTTTCAATTTGTAATACTAGTCCAAATTAGCACAGTCGCGATATCCATTGTACGTATAGGCTGGAGTCGAACAAAGTCAGCGTACTAACCCTTTTCTGGTTAATGCCCTTTATCATGGACTTGTAATCTATCTCTATATGTGTGAAAATGCCTGCAAAAATGTATATTGTAACAAAAGCTGTAATTTAATTACCTAGAAAAAAAGTTGTCTGTTGCTAGACACATAACTTAAAATTTGCAAAGAAAAACAAGTCCAGAGTGTTCAAAAGGTAAAAGCCAAACAATTTATTTTATTCCGAGTGTAATTAAAAAGGATCAAAGTCCATACAATCCAACATGATATAAAAAGTAAGAATGAAAAAACCTGACTAATTTCGGTCTCCAGAACGTAATCATAGGCTTATTACACACACCTGGTTAAGACATTTAAAAAAACAAAAGTGCTCTACTTTTGGTAAAAAGTAAAAACAAATGTCTCACAAATGTAACGCTTAACCATCCTAATATGAAATTTGGATTTTAAACCTGGGAGAGAGGTAGTAGCTACTTTAGATTCCCCCTTTATATCTTGGTAAACAGCACTTTAAATTCTGCTTCAGGTTATTTCCATTTTTACAGTGACTGCCTGCAACTTATTTGAACCCTTATTTGAAAGGGCAGAATCCCCTCTTTTTACAGGGCTATTTCAATCAGCTGGTCCTTGTGTATGTTAGGTCATGGTGCTTTATTTGCAAATACCGCTGCACAGTCAGAGCGCTCAGTACGCATGTGATGTAAGGAGGTCTTGTCAGTGAGCATGAGGAGGATTGCGAGCTTGATGAGGAACCTCAGTGTGGAAAAACTTGTGAGTCATCTGTGAGCTGCACCGTGTAAGAGACTGTTATGGTGCCAGTGCTGGAGCCGTGTTTTATTGAGCTCTGATAAGAGGCTGATATATTTTTTCATTATCATCATAACTTTTCTTGTATTGCTGGTTGTGATTGCTTCACTTCTCTTTATTTTCTGGAGATCCTCACTCGTTCATGTTGTCAGCACGTTAGGAACAAGTACACATAATGTACAAATTTACTGCTTGCAGAATACTGATACTTGTTTACTTCTGTCATTTATAATCTGCTGGTAATAAATATATCATATATGATATAAGCCCCTGTTTTTAAAGGGCAATAATAAACACCCTTCCTATTCATGTGAATAACTGAAAATAAGCTATTAATATAATGTACCTTTTCAGTAAGAAAACAGTCTGTTTCTCTTGTCAAGCAGCCTAAATGTGAGCACAAACAAACAGAAGAAAATCACTGTAATGGTGCTTTAGAAAACCGGTTCAGTTTATTACAAATATAGTCCTCTTTTAGTTTGCTTTATGTGCCTGTTGTCAGTTTACACTGTGCAAGACATTCTGAGTTGCAGATGGGGGAGGAGGCTTGGTAGTTGCCTAACAAAACTGTTAGGTAAGGTGGGGCAGACTTGCTGGGCCTATGGCTCTTATCTGCCGTCAATATCTATGTTTCTATGTTTCTATATTTGCAAAACAGAAAGCTTCCTTCCCGTAGTTCAACGCCGGACGTGTATTCAGTGAGTGTATACAGATTTCACTCTAAGCTGTGGTTTAACACTTTATGTATTAATATAAAGTTTTAAATATATATATTGTACTTATATTTGCGATGAGTCAGGTTTATGTATATTTTCTTATGCAGACTATCAGTTTCAAAATTGGGAAACACATTTAGTAATTTTTTCTTACCTGGGGTATAGTCTTTTCTTCAAAATGGACTGCTTTTTCATTCATTTTCGCAGGCAAAATTAGGATTGCGAGGTTGCAAAATGCTGATATTTTTTTCATCATTCTTGGCGCGAGAACTTTTTTGGTGCGAAGGTACGTTCGGTGACGCAAATTCATCAGTTTCGGCATCTTAGTTGACACCAGGTTTCCTTGCACAAGGTTGCGTCTGCCATGACATGAGTTGCGTCATTTCCGGATGTTGTTAGTGCCAAAAAAATTCATTTTGCATTGTGCGTCATACTTGGTGCCAAATAATTTTATTATTTAAACCCCACTTCCTCAATGCCTCTTGCCTTTTTTATGCTCAGAGGGCTATGCTGTTTGTATTTTTTTCCCATTCCTGAAAATGCCATATAAGGAAATTGATAATTTTGCTTTATATGTTGTTTTTTTTTTCTCTCTTACATTTGCAAGATGTCTCAATCTGATCCTGTCTCAGAAACTACTATTGGAACCCTGCTGCCTGATAACAGTTCTACCAAAGCTAAGTGTAACTGTTGTAAGTTAGCAGAGATTATATCTCCAGCTGTATTATGTAACAGTTGTCATGATTAGTGATGTCGCGAACCTATAATTTTCGGTTCGCGAACGGCGGACTCGAACTTCCGGTATTGTTCACGAACCCGCAAACCGCGCAAACCGCCATTGAATTCAATAGGCAGGCGAACTTTAAAACCTACAAGGACTCTTTCTGGCCACAATAGTGATGGAAAAGTTGTTTCAAGAGTACTAACACCTGGACTGTCGCATGCTGGAGGGGGATCCCTGGCAAAACTCCCATGGAAAATTACATAGTTTATGCAGAGTCTGCTTTTAAGCCATAATGGGTCTAAATCAACTAACATTCCCAAAGTGGCTGTCTCAAAACATCCCGGACAGAAGATAGATTGATAGATAGGATAGATAGATATACATAGATTGATAGATAGAATCGATAGAAGAGAAATAGATAGATTTGTTAGATATATAATTACCCTAATAAATTCTAATAATTAAACATGTGTTCTTGGACCCAACTAGCTTGTGTTAATTAGTACATTTCTTAGCACTTTAATCCCTGTTCTATATGGCCTGCCAGATTACCCTAAAAAAATTATAATAATAAGACATGCGGTCTGCTACCTATTTTAACTAGGTTGTGTTTTAAGTAATACCATTCTTAGCACTTTAATCTCTGTAACTCCCCCTATTTGGTGAGGTCTATACGGCCTGGATGATTACCCATACAAAATACAATAATAAGACATCTGCTCTTGGTATGCGACCCATGGTAACTATGTTGTGTTAATTAGTAATGTCCTTTGCATTTTAATAGCTGTTACTCATACTCACCCTATTGGTGGAAGTCTATATGGCCTGCATGATTACCCTTACAAAATATAACAACCAAACATATGCTCTGGTCCCCATGGTAAGTAGGTTGTGTTAAGTAGTACTGTTCTTTGCAGTTTCATACCTGTTACAACACCAAATGGTGGCAGGTTTATCTGGCCTTCATGATTGGCTGCACCCAAACCCAAAAAAAAGCCGAGTGATCTTAGACTAACACCCATGGCTAACTCGGTTGTTTCAATTAGTATTATTCTTAGCACTTTCATCCCTGTTACGGGTGGTCTACATGGCCATCATGATTAGCCGAACAAAATACTACAATCCAACCTTTGCTCAGTTTTCATAGGCCCTTCATTGTCTGTATTTTGATAGTACAGTTCTTATTATTTTTATAGCTGATACAACACCGAATGGTGGCAGCTCTATATGGCCTGCATGATTAGCCGCACCCAATACAAAAATAAATCCAAGCGTTCTTGGATTAACACCCATGGCTAACTCTGTTGTTTCAAGTAGTACTATTCTTAGCACTTTCATCTCATCATCCCTGTTACTTCCAGGACTCTCGGTGGTGGTCTACATGGCCATCATGATTAGCCTAACCAAATACTACAATCCAACCTTGGCTCAGTCTTCCTAAGGCCCTTCATTGGCTGTATTTTGGTAGTACTGTTCTTATTAGTTTAATAGCTGATATGACACCGAATGTTGGCAGCTCTATATGGCCTGCATGAATAGCCGCACCCAAAGCCAAAAAAAAGCCAAGCGGTTTTGCACTAACACCCATGGCTAACTCTGTTGTTTCAAGTTCTACTATTCTTAGCTCTTTCATCTCATCCATGTTACTTCCAGGACTCTCGGTGGTGGTGGTCTACATGGCCATCATGATTAGCCTAACCAAATACTACAATCCAACCTTGGCTCAGTCTTCCTAAGGCCCTTCATTGGCTGTATTTTGGTAGTACTGTTCTTATTAGTTTAATAGCTGATACGACACCGAATGGTGGCAGCTCTATATGGCCTGCATGAATAGCCGCACCCAAACCCAAAAAAAAGCCAAGCGGTTTTGCACTAACACCCATGGCTAACTCTGTTGTTTCAAGTTCTACTATTCTTAGCTCTTTCATCTCATCCCTGTTACTTCCAGGACTCTCGGTGGTGGTGGTCTACATGGCCATCATGATTAGCCTAACCAAATACTACAATCCAACCTTGGCTCAGTCTTCCTAAGGCCCTTCATTGGCTGTATTTTGGTAGTACTGTTCTTATTAGTTTAATAGCTGATACGACACCGAATGGTGGCAGCTCTATATGGCCTGCATGAATAGCCGCACCCAAACCCAAAAAAAAGCCAAGCGGTTTTGCACTAACACCCATGGCTAACTCTGTTGTTTCAAGTTCTACTATTCTTAGCTCTTTCATCTCATCCCTGTTACTTCCAGGACTCTCGGTGGTGGTGGTCTACATGGCCATCATGATTAGCCTAACCAAATACTACAATCCAACCTTGGCTCAGTCTTCCTAAGGCCCTTCATTGGCTGTATTTTGGTAGTACTGTTCTTATTAGTTTAATAGCTGATACGACACCGAATGGTGGCAGCTCTATATGGCCTGCATGAATAGCCGCACCCAAACCCAAAAAAAAGCCAAGCGGTTTTGCACTAACACCCATGGCTAACTCTGTTGTTTCAAGTTCTACTATTCTTAGCTCTTTCATCTCATCCCTGTTACTTCCAGGACTCTCAGTGGTGGTGGTCTACATGGCCATCATGATTACCCTCACCAAAATATAATAACAATACGTGCGTGCAGGGAACCATGGTAAGCTTACTTCCTTTCGCAAAATCGAGTATAACAGTTGCAGGCAGAGTTTCTGACCCTGCATTATGGCTGCACGTCTCCTTAAAAGAGGCATGCGTTACAGAGTCTGTGGGCATGTATGCAAAGAGCTGGCCTGCCTAAAAAGAGGAGCAAGGCTGTACAGGTTGTTCTCCTTCAGCCGTTTTATACGCTGTCCCACGGCCACGACCCTCAACAACCACAACAGAATGAAACACCACATATGCCATCCTTTTGAACAACCGAGTACAGGTATGACATTGATTTTAGTTACACAGCGATATTTATTATGAACCGTGAAATAGAAAACAAAAACATGATTGGACACCCAGTACAGTACAGGTCATTCTCCTTCTGCCTTTTTAGAATAGTGTTCCGGACCCCCAACAAAAACAACAGCAGGAAAGATGACATATGGCATCCTTTTGAACAATAGATGACAGGTAAGGCATCGATTTTACAAAGCCATAGATAATTTTTTTGCAACTGTGAAATAAAAAAAAACATTGATTGGACACCCAGCACACTTCTTTATCCTTAGGCCTTTTTATAAGAGGCTCCCAGAGCCTCAACTGAAACAACAGCATGAAAGAGGACATATGGCATCCTTGTGAACAATTGATTACAGTTAAGGCATTGATTTTAGAATCCCAGAGATCATTTATATGACCCGGGAAATAGAAAAAAACATTGATTAGACACCCGTTACACTTATTTATCCTCAGGCCTTTTTAATAAGAGGGTCCCGTAGCCTCAACCGAAACAACAGCATGAAAGAGGAGATATGTCATCCTTTTGAATAATAGATTACAGGAAAGGCATTGATTTTAGAAACCCACAGATCATTATTTGCAACCGTGAAATAGAAAAAAACATTGATTAGACACCCGTTACACTTATTTATCCTCAGGCCTTTTTAATAAGAGGGTCCCGGAGCAACAACCAAAACAACAGCATGAAAGAGGAGATATGTCATCCTTTTGAATAATAGATTACAGGAAAGGCATTGATTTTAGAATCCCAGAGATCATTTATATGACCCTTGAAATAGAAAAAAAACATTAATTAGACACCCGTTACACTTATTTATCCTCAGGCATTTTTAATAAGAGGGTCCTGGAGCCTCAGTGTAATAGAAATTAGAACAGCACCTAGATCTGTTTACTTGCTACACTATAAAGGACCTCCTAATTAGGTCCTGGTAAGTAAGACAATACAAAGCAATTATAGGAGCGCCTAAAAGGCTAAAGTAAACCACAGGTTCCTTGTATAGGTTACATAAAATAATGTCACCAATATTAGGTTTGTGACCCAATAGATATAAAAATACATCAAAAATTCATAAAAGAATTTTTACTTTAATAACAGAAAACAAAAAACAGAAACATATATTTTAAAATCCTCACAGATTTGATCAATAATTATGATCGATGTACCTCCAAATATGATTAGATACTAACAGTTATCCAGCTATGATTTTAGGAAAGAAGCTACATCTAAAGCAGTAAACTCATAATAAGGCTGGTACTCAATAATTATGACAACACAAATATCTTAGGGACCAATGCGAGCGCCAATATTTGTTATGTATATTATAGTCAAGTAGTTAATGGGGTCTCCTAACTGATAACATAAAAATAAAAATAGAATTATAGATGACACCGGATAGAACAACTCCGTGAAATGTTAATATAAAATAAAATAGTGGATAAACAATACAAAAAAAGAAAATTTCTTAGGTGAATGTGTAAAAAACACAACAATATCAAATGTAAAAAATATATCAAATGTAAAAAATATAAGAAAAAATGTGTATATATATATTCACTTGTGAAAACAATGTGTACCAAAAAATAATACGATCTAATACCAGTATGATCAGTAAATTGGTTCACCAGTTAAGTGAAAAACATTTGTATCAAGGAGACAAAAACCATTTTCAAAATGAATAACCAGAGCTGTCCTTACCTATGATTTCTAAGAACATGGTCTGGTTATGTAGAAACTGTTAGAATCCTAAAGCTTATTCTTAAGTTACTATAAAAGGCAATATTAAAAATATTATTAAAAACGACACAATAATCACAATCAAAAAACAAAAAACAAATAAGATTAGAAGAACAAAGTCCAATGTCCAATGAGGAAATAATCCATATAAAAGTCAAATGTGAAATACGATGATCTTTGAATCCAATGGTCTCAGAAAGCCTGTGGAAAAAAATAAAGTGCACTAAACAATGGGCTTAAGGGAACTGAGTCTACAGGTATTCAACTCACCCAATAAGCCTTGATCCTGGTGATATATGAGCCTCACAAATCTCTCCAATTGTCTACGCGTTTCGGCCCTGTAGTGGGGCCTTTTTCAAGACACTGTCCCTTAAGCCCATTGTTTAGTGCACTTTTGTGAAGTTCCTGGAGTGTTCCGGTAGCCATCTCTTTGCGCTCCTAAAGGAATACTTTATCAGTGTTTTTGTATACATCCGACAACAGCTTCGGAGACTGTGGTGACGCACATGTTATTTACTGTTGTTCCAGCTGTGGCAATATCAATTGGCATTAAAAAGTTAAGATTTGTGGGTGCGGAGCCTATAGCTGTTGCGGTAGGACGTGTGTTTGAGGAGCTCCAGGTCTTACATGTTACTTTGGAGTTATTTTTCAACCTTAATTTAATTTTCTTTTTGGGATTCATAGTCACACTTTCTGGGGCTATCCAAGAGGAGCCTGGTAAAAGCACTATAGTCACCCCTTATATCAACGGGTACGGAGACCTGTTTTTTGCCTTTCCAATATGGCGCCGGACACCCCTGAATGAAAAAAAAGGTCAGATTTTGACTAGTGACGCACATTTTATGCACACTGTGGCAATTGCAATTTGCAATAAAAATAATCTGCTAACAACAACCACTACCTACGACCACACCTGACTCCTGAAGTCATGCTTCAGTTATTAAGTCAAGTTAAATTAATTATTTATTTTTTTATGCTCAGCAGAGGCTCCAGGACCCTCGACAAAACCAGCAGCAGGAAAGAGGACATATGGCATCCTTTTGAAAAAATGATTATAGGAAAGGCATTGATTTCAGAAACACAGAGATCATTAGTTGCAACCGGGAAATAGAAAAAAACATTGATTAGACACCCAGTACACTTATTTTTCCGTAGGCCTTTTTAATAAGAGGCTCCCGGAGCCTCAACAGAAACAACAGCATCAAAAAGTACATATGGCATCCTTGTGAATAATAGATTACAGGAAAGGCATTGATTTTAGAAACCCGTGGATATTTTTTTGCAACCGTGAAATCTAAAAAATCATAGATTAGACACCCAGTACACTTCTTTATCCTTAGGCCTTTTTAGCAGAGGCTCCAGGACCCTCAACAAAACCAGCAGCATGAAAGAGGACATATGGCATACTTTTGTAAATTAGATTACAGGAAAGGCATTGATTTTAGAAACACAGAGATCATTTATATGACGCGGGAAATAGAAAAAAACAATGATTGGACACCCAGTACACTTCTTTATCCTTAGGCCTTTTTATAAGAGGCTCCCAGAGCCTCAACAGAAACAACAGCATCAAAAAGTACATATGGCATCCTTGTGAATAATAGATTACAGGAAAGGCATTGATTTTAGAAACCCGTGGATAATTTTTTGCAACCGTGAAATCTAAAAAATCATAGATTAGACACCCAGTACACTTCTTTATCTTTAGGCCTTTTTAGCAGAGGCTCCAGGACCCTCAACAAAACCAGCAGCAGGAAAGAGGACATATGGCATACTTTTGTAAATTAGATTACAGGAAAGGCATTGATTTTAGAAACACAGAGATCATTTATATGACCCGGGAAATAGAAAAAAACAATGATTGGACACCCAGTACACTTCTTTATCCTTAGGCCTTTTTATAAGAGGCTCCCAGAGCCTCAACAGAAACAACAGCATGAAAGAGGACATATGTCATCCTTTTGAATAATAGATTACAGGAAAGCCATTGATTTTAGAATCCCAGAGATCATTTATATGACCCGGGAAATAGAAAAAAACATTGATTAGACACCCAGTACACTTATTTATCCATAGGCCTTTTTAGCAGAGGCTCCAGGACCATCAACAAAAACAAGAGCAGGGAGGTGGGCATAGGAGTACAATGGAGTGTGACAATAATAATGTGAAGGGGAAGATTGCGGAGTTGTGTCATTTTAATTTTGTTATTGTGGGAAATACTTGCAATGACCTTGCTCTTGTGAATCCATATGGCAAATGTGTTTTTTAAGGCACTGTTTGTCTATTTTTTGAATATCAGCATTTGGTAATTGAAGCTCAACTTAAGGCTGGTGAGAACCGACCTTTCTTCTGGCTGTTTGCAAATGTTGTTGCTCTGGACAAACATGTGAATAAGGGGCCATCAGCCATATTCTGCACGCAACCCCTTTGATGATTGACGATAAACATGTGTCACCTGCAATCAAAGCCCGTTACTTCTGTCTAAATCATCTTCCTGGTATGGACAGGCCACTGTTTCCCACAGCAAGTCCGAAGCTTGAACTACAAGATTGTCTTGAGTATGGTAGGAAACCAAAGTTTATTTAATTATGTACTATCACCACAAAAACTGAACTTCTTGAAGCAACGAAAATGCCAGCAATTTCATGTGCTTATGGATGACAAGGACGTCCTGTCCTGTGGTGCACAGAGATGGAGAGGATTTTTGCCCTCCCTGTACACTACCCAGATGTCTCCAACATCACCAGAAACACAAGACAGCCACTCTTAGTCTTTGGAAGTTCCTGGAGTGTTCCGGTAGCCATCTCTTTGCACCCGAAGGGAATACTTTATCAGTGTTTTTGTATACATCCGACAACAGCTTCGGAGACTGTGGTGACGCACATGTTATTTACTGTTGTTCCAGCTGTAGCAATATCAATTGGCATTAAAAAGGTAAGATTTGGGTGGGCGGAGCCTATAGCTGTTGCAGTAGGACGTGTGTTTGAGGAGCTCCAGGTCTTACAAATTACTTAGGAGTTAGTTTTCAACCTTAATTTAATTTTCTTTTTGGGATTCATAGTCACACTTTATGGGGCTATCCAAGAGGAGCCAGGTAAAAGCACTAGTATTCACCCCTTATATCAACGGGTATGGAGACCTGTTTTTTGCGTTTCCAATATTGCGCCGGACCCCAAACTAATCCTGAATGAAAAAAAAAAGGTAAGATTTGGACTAGTGACGCACATTTTATGCACGCTGTGGCAATTGCAATTTGCAATAAAAATAATCTGCTAACAACAACCACTACCTACGACCACACCTGACTCCTGAAGTCATGCTTCAGTTATTAACTCAAGTTAAATTAAAAATTTTTTTTATTATTATGCTCAGCAGATTCAAAACATACCATTCTTCAATCTTCTAGTCATATCACACGACATGTCAAAATGCTGCATGGAAAATGGCAGTGTGCAAAGTCATAATCTTAGTGAACCTATAAGTGCATTACATTTTCTAAAATAAACAGAAATACAGAAAAAAAAGGAAAGAGGACATATGGCATCCTTTTGAACAATAGATTATATTTAAGGCATTGATTTGAGAAACCTAGAGATAATTTGTTGCAACCGGGAAATCTAAAAAAAAATGGATTAGACACCCAGTACACTTATTTATCCTTAGGCCTTATTAGCAGAGGCTCCAGGACCCTCAACAAAACCAGCAGCAGTAAAGAGGACATATGGCATCCTTTAGAAAAATAGATTTCTGGAAAGGCATTGATTTTAGAAACACAGAGATCATTAGTTGCAACTGTGAAATCTCAAAAAACTTAGATTATACACCAAGTACACTTATTTATCCTTAGGCCTTTTTAGCAGAGGCTCCAGGACCCTCCACAAAACCAGCAGCATGAAAGAGGACATATGGCATCCTTTAGAAAATTAGATTACAGGAAAGGCATTGATTTTAGAAACACAGAGATCATTAGTTGCAACCGTGAAATCTAAAAAAACATAGATTATACACCCAGTACACTTTTTTATCCTTAGGCCTTTTTAGAAGAGTCTCCCGGAGCTTCAACAGAAACAACAGCATGAAAGAGGACATATGGCATCCTTGTGACTAATAGATTACATTTAAGGCATTGATTTGAGAAACCCAGAGATAATTTGTTGCAACCGGGAAATCTAAAAAAAAATGGATTAGACACCCAGTACACTTATTTATCCTTAGGCCTTATTAGCAGAGGCTCCAGGACCCTCAACAAAACCAGCAGCAGTAAAGAGGACATATGGCATCCTTTAGAAAAATAGATTTCTGGAAAGGCATTGATTTTAGAAACACAGAGATCATTAGTTGCAACCGTGAAATCTAAAAAAACTTAGATTATACACCAAGTACACTTATTTATCCTTAGGCCTTTTTAGCAGAGGCTCCAGGACCCTCCACAAAACCAGCAGCATGAAAGAGGACATATGGCATCCTTTAGAAAATTAGATTACAGGAAAGGCATTGATTTTAGAAACACAGAGATCATTAGTTGCAATCGTGAAATCTAAAAAAACATAGATTATACACCCAGTACACTTATTTTTCCTTAGGCCTTTTTAATAAGAGGCTCCCGGAGCCTCAACAGAAACAACAGCATCAAAAAGTACATATGGCATCCTTGTGAATAATAGATTACAGGAAAGGCATTGATTTTAGAAACACAGAGATCATTAGTTGCAACCGTGAAATCTAAAAAAACTTAGATTATACAACAAGTACACTTATTTATCCTTAGGCCTTTTTAGCAGAGGCTCCAGGACCCTCCACAAAACCAGCAGCATGAAAGAGGACATATGGCATCCTTTAGAAAATTAGATTACAGGAAAGGCATTGATTTTAGAAACATAGAGATCAGTTATATGACCCGGGAAAATAGAAAAAAACATTGATTGGACACCCAGTACACTTCTTTATCCTTAGGCCTTTTTATAAGAGGCTCACTGAGGTTCAACAGAAACAACAGCATGAAAGAGGACATATGGCATCCTTGTGACTAATAGATTACAGGGAAGGCATTGATTTTAGAAACCCTGGGATAATTTGTTGCAACCGTGAAATCTAAAAAAAGATTGATTAGACACCCAGTACACTTCTTTATCCTTAGGCCTTTTTAGAAGAGGCTCCCGGAGCCTCAACAGAAACAACAGCATGAAAGAGGACATATGGCATCCTTGTGACTAATAGATTAAAGGAAAGGCATTGATTTTAGAAACCCGGGGATAATTTGTTCCAACCGTGAAATCTAAAAAAACATAGATTAGACACCCAGTACACTTCTTTATCCTTAGGAATTTTTAGCATAGGCACCAGGACCATCAACAAAACCAGCAGCAGGAAAGAGGACATATGGCATACTTTTTTAAATTAGATTACAGGAAAGGCATTGATTTTAGAAACACAGAGATCAGTTATATGACCCGGGAAATAGAAAAAAACATTGATTGGACACCCAGTACACTTCTTTATCCTTAGGCATTTTTATAAGAGGCTCACTGAGGTTCAACAGAAACAACAGCATGAAAGAGGACATATGGCATCCTTGTGACTAATAGATTACAGGGAAGGTATTGATTTTAGAAACATTGGGATAATTTGTTGCAACCGTGAAATCTAAAAAAAGATTGATTAGACACCCAGTACACTTCTTTATCCTTAGGCCTTTTTAGAAGAGGCTCCCGGAGCCTCAACAGAAACAACAGCATGAAAGAGGACATATGGCATCCTTGTGACTAATAGATTACAGGAAAGGCATTGATTTTAGAAACCCGGGGATAATTTGTTCCAACCGTGAAATCTAAAAAAACATAGATTAGACACCCAGTACACTTCTTTATCCTTAGGACTTTTTAGCATAGGCTCCAGGACCATCAACAAAACCAGCAGCAGGAAAGAGGACATATGGCATACTTTTGTAAATTAGATTACAGGAAAGGCATTGATTTTAGAAACACAGAGATCAGTTATATGACCCGGGAAATAGAATAAAACATTGATTGGACACCCAGTACACTTCTTTATCCTTAGGCCTTTTTATAAGAGTGTCCCGGAGCCTCAACAGAAACAACAGCATGAAAGAGGACATACAGCATCCTTTTGAAAAATAGATTACAGGAAAGGCATTGATTTTAGAAACACAGAGAAAATTTGTTACAACAGGGAAATCTAAAAAAAAATGGATTAGACACCCAGTACACTTATTTATCCTTAGGCCTTATTAGCAGAGGCTCCAGGACCCTCAACAAAACCAGCAGCAGTAAAGAGGACATATGGCATCCTTTAGAAAAAAAGATTTCTGGAAAGGCATTGATTTTAGAAACACAGAGATCATTAGTTGCAACCGTGAAATCTAAAAAAACTTAGATTATACACCAAGTACACTTATTTATCCTTAGGCCTTTTTAGCAGAGGCTCCAGGACCCTCCACAAAACCAGCAGCATGAAAGAGGACATATGGCATCCTTTACAAAATTAGATTACAGGAAAGGCATTGATTTTAGAAACATAGAGATCAGTTATATGACCCGGGAAAATAGAAAAAAACATTGATTGGACACCCAGTACACTTCTTTATCCTTAGGCCTTTTTATAAGAGGCTCACTGAGGTTCAACAGAAACAACAGCATGAAAGAGGACATATGGCATCCTTGTTACTAATAGATTACAGGGAAGGAATTGATTTTAGAAACCCTGGGATAATTTGTTGCAACCGTGAAATCTAAAAAAAGATTGATTAGACACCCAGTACACTTCTTTATCCTTAGGCCTTTTTAGAAGAGGCTCCCGGAGCCTCAACAGAAACAACAGCATGAAAGAGGACATATGGCATCCTTGTGACTAATAGATTACAGGAAAGGCATTGATCTTAGAAACCCGGGGATAATTTGTTCCAACCGTGAAATCTAAAAAAAAATAGATTAGACACCCAGTACACTTCTTTATCCTTAGGACTTTTTAGCATAGGCTCCAGGACCATCAACAAAACCAGCAGCAGGAAAGAGGACATATGGCATACTTTTGTAAATTAGATTACAGGAAAGGCATTGATTTTAGAAACACAGAGATCAGTTATATGACCCGGGAAATAGAAAAAAACATTGATTGGACACCCAGTACACTTCTTTATCCTTAGGCCTTTTTATAAGAGGCTCACTGAGGTTCAACAGAAACAACAGCATGAAAGAGGACATATGGCATCCTTGTGACTAATAGATTACAGGGAAGGCATTGATTTTAGAAACCCTGGGATAATTTGTTGCAACCGTGAAATCTAAAAAAAGATTGATTAGACACCCAGTACACTTCTTTATCCTTAGGCCTTTTTAGAAGAGGCTCCCGGAGCCTCAACAGAAACAACAGCATGAAAGAGGACATATGGCATCCTTGTGACTAATAGATTACAGGAAAGGCATTGATTTTAGAAACCCGGGGATAATTTGTTCCAATCGTGAAATCTAAAAAAACATAGATTAGACACCCAGTACACTTCTTTATCCTTAGGACTTTTTAGCATAGGCTCCAGGACCATCAACAAAACCAGCAGCAGGAAAGAGGACATATGGCATACTTTTGTAAATTAGATTACAGGAAAAGCATTGATTTTAGAAACATAGAGATCAGTTATATGACCCGGGAAATAGAATAAAACATTGACTGGACACCCAGTAAACTTCTTTATCCTTAGGCCTTTTTATAAGAGTGTCCTGGAGCCTCAACAGAAACAACAGCATGAAAGAGGACATACAGCATCCTTTTGAAAAATAGATTACAGGAAAGGCATTGATTTTAGAAACACAGAGAAAATTTGTTACAACAGGGAAATCTAAAAAAACATTGAATAGACACCCAGTACACTACTTTATCCTTAGGCCTTTTTAGCAGAGGCTCCAGGACACTCAACAAAACCAGCAGTAGGAAAGAGGACATATGGCATCCTTTGTGAAAAAAAGATTACAGGAAAGGCATTGATTTTAGAAACCCGGGGATAATTTGTTGCAACCGTGAATTTGAATTAAAAAAATGATTGGATGGACACCCAGTACAATTCTTTCTCCTTAGGCCTTTTTATAAGAGGGTCCAGGACCCTCAAACAAAACACCAGCTGGAAAGAGGACATATGGCATACTTTTGAACAATAGAGTACAGGAAAGGCATTGATTTTAGAAACCCATAGATCATTTTTTGCAAATGGAAATTTGAATCAAAAAAAATGATTCGATGGACACCCAGTAGACCTCTTTCTCCTTAGGCCTTTTTATAAGAGGGTCCTGGACCCTCAAAAAAAAACACCAGCAGGAAAGAGGACATATGGCATCCCTTTGAACAATAGAGTACAGGTACAGCATTGATTTTACTAAACCAGAGATCATTTTGGTCAATTGTTAAATTGAAAAAAAAAAAATGAGTGGACACCCAGTACATCTCTTTCTCCTTAGGCCTTTTTATAAGAGGGTCCTGGACCCTCAAAAAAAACACCAGCAGGAAAGAGGACGTATGGCATCCTTTTGAACAATAGAGTACAGGTACAGCATTGATTTTACAAAACCAGAGATGATTTTGGTCAAATGTGAAATAGAAAAGAAAAATGAGTGAACACCCAGTACACCTCTTTCTCCTTAGGCATTTTTATAAGAGGGTCGAGGACCCTCAAACAAAATACCAGCATGAAAGAGAACATATGGCATACTTTGGAACAATAGAGTACTGGTACGGCATTGATTTGTGAAACCCACAGATAATTGTTTGTAAAAGTGAAATAGCCCCAAAAACCATGCTTGGACTCCCACTCCAGGTCGTTCTGCTTCAGCTTTTTTATAGGAGGGTCCAGCACCCTCAACAGAAACAACTGCAGGAAACACCACCACATATGCCATCCTTTTGCACAAGCGAGTACAGGTATGGCATCCATTTTAGAAACCCAGAGATAATTGAGAGGAACCAGGAACATTTTTCTAAAAACTGGATGGGGCACCCATTACTACAGGTCGTTCTCCTTCAGCCTTTTTATATCATGGGCCATGACCCGCAACAGGCACAACAGAATGAAACACCACATATCCCACCCTTTTGCACAATAGAGTACAGGTATGGCATAGATGGAACACAGAGATAATTTAGAACAAAAAGAGACGGATAAAGATGCTTGGTCAGTCCTACTCTTTCAAATTTGTAGCATTTTGCGTTCAATTTAATGGTCCACCGGATATGAGTGGTGTGTTAAGTTGTACAATTCGTAACAGTTTAATCACTAGTGTTATGTGCCTTATTTTTTTTATTTGAGTTTTGTACCCACAGAGCTGCAGCAGAGGCCAGAAAAATTCGGAATGTACAAATGACTGAAAAATTGGGGTATTTTTTTAGCAACTGCTGTAGCAGCGGCCAGAAAAATCGATGTTTGTAAAACATTTATAAAGTGCCCTAAAAGCTTGTGGCTTGAACACTAGTTGTTGGCGGATAAGTCAAGCAAGTCCTCCGGCTTTATAACCAAAAAAAAAGGCCAGCCTGTGTACCAGTTGTAGCCCAAGCCAGCTCATCTCATCATCAGGAGTTTTTTATTCAAATGTATCGCCCAATGTCAGTCCCTTCGGGATCAAGCCCTCATTCATTTTTATAAAAGTGAGATAGTCAAGGCTTTTTTGACCTAGGCGACTTCTCTTCTCAGTGACAAAACCTCCTGCTGCACTAAAAGTCCTTTCGGACAGGACACTATTAACCTATGAGGAGAGGCTAGCCAAACTGGGTCTTTAGAAAAAAGGCGCTTGAGAGGTGACATGATTACTTTATATAAATATATTCAAGGCCCATATACAGAGATGGCAGAAGCTCTGTTTATTCCAAGAAAATTGTTTCTGACAAGAGGTCATAATTTAAGGTTGGAGGAAAGGAGATTTAATCTCCTGCAACGGAAACGTTTTTTCACTGTGAGAGCAATAAAATTGTGGAACTCATTACCAAAGGAGGTAGTGAATGCCAATACCATAGATACATTTAAAAATAGTCTGGATAAGTTTCTGTATACAAACAAAATTCATGGATATGATTGCTATTATTAAATGGGTCACATTTTAATGGGGTTATTTAAGCTTAACTGGAGCTTTTTGTAAGTATTTTAGATTTGTATAGGTTGAACTCGATGGACTTCAGTCTTTTTTCAACCTTATCTACTATGTTACTATGTTACTATGTTACTTGAAGCGGGGCAGGCCAGAAGTTCCATTGCAAATTTGGATAGCTCAGGCCACAAGTCCAGCCTGCACACCCAGTAGCCAAGGGGTCCATCGCTCCTGAGAGTGTCGAGATCCGCAGTTAAAGCTATGTAGTCTGCTACTTGTCGGTTGAGTCTTTCTCTAAGGCTGGATCCCGAAAGGCTCTGATGGTGCATGGGAGTTAAAAAGGTACGCATGTCCTCCATCAACAAGACGTCAGGAAAGCGCCCGGTCCTTGCCGCCGTGGTCATGGGAGGAGGAGGATTAATTTCATCTCTTCCCCTGTTACATTCCGGTGGTGCTGTGACATCACCCTTATACGCTGTGTAAAGCATAGTTTTTAATTTATTATGAAAATGCTCCATCCTTTCCAACTTGCGAGAATTTGGTAACATTTCAGGCACTTTATGCTTATACCGGGAGTTGAGGAGCGTGGACACCCAGTACAGGTCATTGTCCTTCAGCTTTTTTATACGAGGGTCCCTCAACAGGCACGACAGCATGAAAGAACCCATTTTAACAAGGTTGGATGCTGAGCTAATCATGTTGCGTTCCTCCTCCTCACTGATCTCACTGATGGTATCTTCTTCCCCCCCAGCCACGTACAACACCACGGGTACCAGAGAGGTGACAACAACGAGCACCCTGGGATGACTGTTGTGCTCGGTCTTCCTCCTCCTCATCCTCCCCAAAGCCACATTCCTCCTCTGACTCCTCTTCCTCACAATCCTCTTCCTGCGTTGCCGCAGGTCCAGCAAGCAATGCTGATTCAGCTGTTTGCGGGGGTGATGGACACCACAACTCTCCCGCTTCCTCTTCACGCTCATCTACTGCCTGATCCAGCACTCTTCACAGGGCACGCTCCAGGAAGAAAACAAATGGTATGATGTCGCTGATGGTGCCTTCAGTGCGACTGACAAGGTTTGTCACCTCCTCAAAAGGACGCATGAGCCTACAGGCATTGCGCATGAGCGTCCAGTAATTTGGCAAAAATATCCCCAGCTCCACAGAGGCTGTCCTAGCACCCCGGTCATACAAATACTCATTAACAGCTTTTTCTTGTTGGAGCAGGCGGTCAAACATTAGGAGTGTTGAATTCCACCGTGTCGGGCTGTCGCAAATCAAGCGCCTCACTGGCAGGTTGTTTCGACGCTGGATATCGGACAAGTGCGCCATGGCCATGTAGGAACACCTGAAATGGCCACACACCTTCCTGGCCTGCTTCAGGACATTCTGTAAGCCTAGGTACTTATGGACAAATCTTTGTACAATTAGATTACACACATGTGCCATGCACGGCACATGTGTCAACTTGCCCAATTTCAATGCCGCCACCAAATTACTTCCATTGTCAGAAACAACCTTGCCAATCTCCAGTTGGTGCAGAGTCAGCCACTGATCCACCTGTGCGTTCAGAGCGGTCAGGAGTGCTGGTGCGGTGTGACTCTCCGCTTTCAGGCAAGTCAACTCCAAGACAGCGTGACACTGCCGTATCCGGGATGTAGCATAGTACCTGGGGAGCTGGGGGGGTGCCATAGATGTGGAGCAAGATGCAGAAGTTGAAGAGGACTCAGCCGAGGAAGAGGTTATGGAAGAGGATGGAGTAGGAGGAGTAGAGGAGGTAGCAGCAGACCTGCCTGCAAGTCGTGGCGGTGTCACTAACTCTTCTGCAGATCCACGCATTCCATGCTTGTCAGAAGTCAGCAGGTTTACCCAATGCGCAGTGTAGGTGATATATCTGCCCTGACCATGCTTTGCAGACCAGCTATCCGTGGTAATATGGACCCTTGCCCTAACGCTGTGTGCCATACATGCCATAACTTCCTTTCTCTCAACAGAGTACAGGTTTGGGATTGCCTTTTGTGAAAAGAAATTTCTGCCAGGTACCTTCCACTGCAGTGTCTAAATAGATACAAATTTTTTGAAAGCATCAGACTCCACCATCTTGTATGGTAAAAGCTGGCGGGCTAAGAGTTCAGACAAGCCAGCTGTCAGACGCCGGGCAAGAGGGTGACTTTGAGAAATTGGCTTCTTACGCTCAAACATGTCCTTGACAGACACCTGACTGTGGGCAGATGACCAGGAACTGCTACATAAGAGAGACTGAGTGGAGGATGGTTGAGAGGGGGCAAGGAGGACAGCACTGGTTGACTTGGCTGAAGATGCTGGAGCAGGAGGAGGAGGGCGGCTTTCACTTTGTGTGCTGCTTCTACTCATGTGTTCTTCCCATCGGCCTTTGTGATGGGAGACCATGTGCCTTCGCAAAGCAGTTGTACCTAGGTGGCTGTTGGACTTCCCATGACTCAGTTTCTTTTGGCACAGGTTGCAAATGGCATCGCTGTTGTCAGAGGCAGACACACAAAAAAATGCCACACTGCTGAGCTCTGTGATGACGGCATTCTGGTGGTGGCAACAGCATGCGTTGATGGGCGTCGGCGTGCTGTCTTGCTGACCCCTGGGGACAATGCATGCTGTCTGGCTGTGCCACTAGCTCCTTGAGACGACCTCTCCGTGCTTCCAAATCGTCTCCTCCTCCTCTCTGTCTCCCCATCTGTCTCCCCATCTGAACTCTAGCAGGCACCCACGTGACATCCACTGACACATCATCATCAACCGCTTCACTTGTATCTGAAACATCAAGAAAGGAACCAGCAGCGGGTACAACATCATCATCATCATCATCATCACACCGTAGCTCCATGTCGGTAATGCTGCCTGACTGAGACTGATCACTATTATCTACATCCTCTGTCAATGATGGTTGCTCATCACTCATTTCTTCCAAATGATGTGTCAATAACTCCTGTGACAGATCAAGTGAAGTGGCTGTGGTGCTAGTGTTGGTGGTGGCGACAGGCGGCGGAGTGGCACTGGTCACTTGAGACCTGCCCAAAGCACAGCTGGACTTAGATGGTGCGTCAAGGTTAGGAGGACTAGCAGCGGAAGCTGAAGAAGATTGGGTGTCCTGTGTTAGCCATTCAACTAGGTCCTCCTCAAAAGTTTTTGCGTCCCCCCTGGCACCCGGCGTCTGAACAATGTGCATATTTGTAGGGTCTAAAGGAATCACAGCACCATGACCACGACCAGGGAACCTGTGGGGTTGCCTGACTCTGCCTGTCATTTTTTTTTAAATGGACACTAACAATACTATTACACCAATTGAGTGGTGGCACTTTGAAAGTGTGCACTGTATACGCTGTGAGACTGACAACAACAAAGACAGATGTTTTAAAAATCACAAATTGTTAATTTTTTTAAATATTACAACTTACAAGTACTGTGGCAACAAATATGATTGTTTGACACTATTTGGCAAATGGGCCTGTCTGGCACACACGCTGGGAGAAAGGAAACTGCAATTCAATGGCACTAGGAGACTGAAGAATCACAGTCAAAACAGTTATGATCAACAAAATTTCCAATCCTGTTACAATAAATATGAGTGGTGGCACTAATTGGCTAGTTGGGACTGGCACACAGGCAGGCAGGAGGAAAATGCAATTCAAGGGCACTAGTAGACTGCAGATTGACAGTCAAAACAGTGATGATTGACAAATTTTGCAATACTGTTAAATGAAATATGATTGCTGGCACTAATTGGATAGTTGGGCCTGGCACACAGGCTGGAAGGCAGTAGAAAAGTGCAATTCAATGGCACAAGCAAACTGAGGATTAAGATCAACAATCAAAATTTTTTTAATTTTAATTAGTAACTATACTGTGACAACAATTATGATTGGTATAAATAGTTGGCAAGACGGCCTGGCACAAAAGGCTGGAGGCAGGAGGTAGATGCAATTCAAGGACACTATAAGACTGATTACTGACAGTCAAAACAGTGATGATTGACAATTTTTGCAATACTGTTAAAAGAAATATGATTGCTGGCAACAATTGGCTAGGTGGGCCTGGCTCACAGCAGGCTGCAAGGCAGGAGGAAAGTGCTATTGTGAGGATGTTTAAAGTTAATAATTGGAAACCCAGTTATATCTACTCCACTCAGTCTCACACCAAACCTCGGGAACCTTGTCAAACTAGGAACCCTGATATGCTCATAGACTGAGGGTGACCAATTAGGTCAAAAGAAAATACAACTTGTTAAAGTTGTAGGAGATAAGCAGTAATTCAGAATCTTAAAATGTATTCTCTGAATGTGCAAGTACTCTCCAAATAAAGATGAGGTCTAAACTTAATATGAAAAATGATAAATAAAAGCTTATTCTTAAATGAGTAAACTTATTAACCAACAATACAACTGAGATGAATGAGGTAAGTTTCCCTTTAAGGCATATGAGTTCAATCCCAGAGATACAATTCTTTGGTTGGTAGATTAAGCAATAATGAAGTCACAATTAGTCTAGAAAGCCATTAGTGATGTTAAATAAGCTTGAGATAGATACAGTCTGATTGACAATTGTGATTAGTTGCAGTTGACAGAGTTAAAGATTCAGCAGGAGCATGTAAGCTGTAGTTTGGTTAGTGGGCGTATGCAGTCTTTGAGGTAGAATTTAATACAGTCTCTTATCAAACATTTGTTAGTTAAATGTACGGTACCGTAACATGCTGTAGTTCAGATCAGCTGTTCCTTACTGTTTCATAAGATGAAGCTGTCCGGAGATGGATTTACATGTGCGGCAGGAGAGAGGAGCTGAAAGACTAACACCCGGAGTGGAGATGACGTCAGACGCCGAGCTCCGGTTCACACGCTGAATCTTTGCTTGGCTCCGATGCTGAATATGCACAATCTGTGGATTTAGAAATAAAGGCAGATGCCGATTTAGTACAAACAGTTTCTCTAATACTCATAAGAACTTTGAATAAAGTAACAACTCCCCAACTGTTCAAATTACGTAGCAAAGTTGAACTGAGGATGTGTGCTTAAATAGGCATAATAGTCATGTGATCTTATGCTTAAAGGAACAGCAAGATGTGTTATGCCTGATTTAAAGACACAGTGTCTGGAGTATGACAGAACACCCCCCTTAACGATCAGCTCTGCGGATCAGGGTTTAGGCCGGTCTGGAAACCTTCGATGGAATAACGACACCAACTTTGGAGCTGATAGATTTGTAGATGGTTCCCAAGAATCTTCATCTGGCGGATAACCCTTCCATCGGACTAAATATTGAAGAGTGTTCTTGTAAAATCTGGAATCTAGGATAGATTCAACTTCATATGTTACATCATCTTGGATCGAAGTTGGATCAGGAGTAAGCCGTGCAGAATCTCTGATGGGAATATAAGGCTTTAAAAGAGAGATATGAAAAGTCGGATGTATCTTAAAGGTAGATGGAAGTTGTAAAGTGACAGCATTAGAATTAACAATCTTAATAACCTTATAAGGTCCAATAAACAAAGATCCAAGCTTCTTACTGGGGATGTGAAGTTTCAAATGTTTAGAAGCAAGCCAGACTAAATCACCTATCTTATACTCGGGAGGTTTTGTCCTCTTAAGATCATAGTAATATTTTTGTTTCTCTTGAGCTTGTTGTAGAATTTGTTTAAGTTGAGTAAAACCCTCAGCAATCTTATTCACTGTGTCATTCACCAGAGGACAAGAACTTTCAGATCTTTGTAATAAATGATAGGATGGGTGATGCCCATAATTAATAAAAAAAGGAGTTGAGTTGGTGGATGAATTAATGGTATTATTGTAAGAGAATTCAGCACTGGATAAAAGAGTAGTCCAGTTATCTTGTTGCGAAGAACAGTAGCAGCGTAAATATTGCTCTAGGGTTTGGTTCGTTCTTTCAGTTTGTCCATTTGTTTGTGGATGATAAGCTGAAGTCAACCGACGGTTAATCTGTAAACTGGAGCATAGTTGTGTCCAAAATCTGGACGTAAATTGAGAACCCCTATCTGTTGTAATAGACTTAGGTAATCCATGTAATCTGACAATATTTTTTATGAATAGATCTGCAGTTTTGGAAGCACTTGGCAAAGTATGGACTGGTATAAAATGTGCCATTTTAGAAAAAAGATCCACCACTACCAAAATTACTGTGTTATTTGATGAAGGAGGTAATTCGACAATGAGGTCCATGGCAATATCTTGCCAAGGTCTATCTGCAATAGGAAGAGATAAAAGTAGACCATATGGATGAATTCTTTGTGGTTTACATTTAGTACAAGTTATGTGAGGATGTTTAAAGTTAATAATTGGAAACCCAGTTATATCTACTCCACTCAGTCTCACACCAAACCTCGGGAACCTTGTCAAACTAGGAACCCTGATATGCTCATAGACTGAGGGTGACCAATTAGGTCAAAAGAAAATACAACTTGTTAAAGTTGTAGGAGATAAGCAGTAATTCAGAATCTTAAAATGTATTCTCTGAATGTGCAAGTACTCTCCAAATAAAGATGAGGTCTAAACTTAATATGAAAAATGATAAATAAAAGCTTATTCTTAAATGAGTAAACTTATTAACCAACAATACAACTGAGATGAATGAGGTAAGTTTCCCTTTAAGGCATATGAGTTCAATCCCAGAGATACAATTCTTTAGTTGGTAGATTAAGCAATAATGAAGTCACAATTAGTCTAGAAAGCCATTAGTGATGTTAAATAAGCTTGAGATAGATACAGTCTGATTGACAATTGTGATTAGTTGCAGTTGACAGAGTTAAAGATTCAGCAGGAGCATGTAAGCTGTAGTTTGGTTAGTGGGCGTATGCAGTCTTTGAGGTAGAATTTAATATAGTCTCTTATCAAACATTTGTTAGTGAAATGTACGGTACCGTAACATGCTGTAGTTCAGAACAGCTGTTCCTTACTGTTTCATAAGATGAAGCTGTCCGGAGATGGATTTACATGTGCGACAGGAGAAAGGAGCTGAAAGACTAACACCTGGAGTGGAGATGACGTCAGACGCCGAGCTCCGGTTCACACGCTGAATCTTTGCTTGGCTCCGATGCTGAATATGCACAATCTGTGGATTTAGAAATAAAGGCAGATGCCGATTTAGTACAAACAGTTTCTCTAATACTCATAAGAACTTTGAATAAAGTAACAACTCCCCAACTGTTCAAATTACGTAGCAAAGTTGAACTGAGGATGTGTGCTTAAATAGGCATAATAGTCATGTGATCTTATGCTTAAAGGAACAGCAAGATGTGTTATGCCTGATTTAAAGACACAGTGTCTGGAGTATGACAGCTATTCAATGGCACCAGCAAACTGAGGATTCAAATCACAACAACTATTACCAAAATTTTTATTTTTTAATTATTAGACTACTGTCACAACAAATATGATTGGTGTAAATACTTTTTAAGTTGGCCTGGCACACAGGCTTGGAAGGCTGTAGAAAAGTGCAATTCTAGGGCACGAGCAAACTGAGGATTAAGATCATCAACAATCAAGATTTTTTTAATTTTAATTAGTAACTATACTGTGACAAAAACTTAGGATTGGTGTAAATAGTTGGCAAGACGGCCTGGCACAAAAGGATGGCAGGCAGGAGGTAGATGCAATTCAAGGACACTAGGAGACTGATTACTGACAGTCTAAACAGTGATGATTGACAATTTTTGCAATACTGTTAACAGAAATATGATTGCTGACAACAATTGGCTAGGTGGGCCTGGCTCACAGCAGGCTGCAAGGCAGGAGGAAAGTGCTATTCAATGGCACCAGCAAACTGAGGATTCAAATCACAACAACTATTACCAAAAATTTTAATTTTTAATTATTAGAATACTGTCAGAACAAATATGATTGGTGTAAATATTTTTTAAGTAGGCCTGGCACACAGGCTTGGAAGGCTGTAGAAAAGTGCAATTCTATGGCACGAGCAAACTGAGGATTAAGATCATCAACAATCAAGATTTTTTTAATTTTAATTAGTAACTATACTGTGACAAAAAAATTAGGATTGGTGTAAATAGTTGGCAAGACGGCCTGGCACAAAAGGATGGCAGGCAGGAGGTAGATGCAATTAAAGGACACTAGGAGACTGATTACTGACAGTCTAAACAGTGATGATTGACAATTTTTTCAATACTGTTAACAGAAATATGATTGGTGACAACAATTGGTTAGGTGGGCCTGGCTCACAGCAGGCTGCAAGGCAGGAGGAAAGTGCTATTCAATGGCACCAGCAAACTGAGGATTCAAATCACAGCAACTATTACCAAAAATTTTAATTTTTAATTATTAGAATACTGTTACAACAAATATGATTGGTGTAAATATTTTTCAAGTAGGCCTGGCACACAGGCTTGGAAGGCTGTAGAAAAGTGCAATTCTAGGGCACGAGCAAACTGAGGATTAAGATCATCAACAATCAAGATTTTTTTAATATTAATTAGTAACTATACTGTGACAAAAAATTAGGATTTGTGTAAATAGTTGGCAAGACAGCCTGGCACAAAAGGATGGCAGGCAGGAGGTAGATGCAATTCAAGGACACTAGGAGACTGATTACTGACAGTCTAAACAGTGATGATTGACAATTTTTGCAATACTGTTAACAGAAATATGATTGCTGACAACAATTGGCTAGGTGGGCCTGGCTCACAGCAGGCTGCAAGGCAGGAGGACAGTGCTATTCAATGGCACCAGCAAACTGAGGATTCAAATCACAGCAACTATTACCAAAAATTTTAATTTTTAATTATTAGAATACTGTCACAACAAATATGATTGGTGTAAATATTTTTCAAGTAGGCCTGGCACACAGGCTTGGAAGGCTGTAGAAAAGTGCAATTCTAGGGCACGAGCAAACTGAGGATTAAGATCATCAACAATCAAGATTTTTTTAATTTTAATTAGTAACTATACTGTGACAAAAAATTAGGATTGGTGTAAATAGTTGGCAAGACGGCCTGGCACAAAAGGATGGCAGGCAGGAGGTAGATGCAATTCAAGGACACTAGGAGACTGATTACTGACAGTCTAAACAGTGATGATTGACAATTTTTGCAATACTGTTAACAGAAATATGATTGCTGACAACAATTGGCTAGGTGGGCCTGGCTCACAGCAGGCTGCAAGGCAGTAGGAAAGTGCTTATCAATGGCACCAGCAAACTGAGGATTCAAATCACAGCAACTATTACCAAAAATTTTAATTTTTAATTATTAGAATACTGTCACAACAAATATGATTGGTGTAAATATTTTTTAAGTAGGCCTGGCACACAGGCTTGGAAGGCTGTAGAAAAGTGCAATTCTAGGGCACAAGCAAACTGAGGATTAAGATCATCAACAATCAAGATTTTTTTAATTTTAATTAGTAACTATACTGTGACAAAAATTTAGGATTGGTGTAAATAGTTGGCAAGACGGCCTGGCACAAAAGGATGGCAGGCAGGAGGTAGATGCAATTCAAGGACACTAGGAGACTGATTACTGACAGTCTAAACAGTGATGATTGACAATTTTTGCAATACTGTTAACAGAAATATGATTGGTGTAAATATTTTTTTAAGTAGGCCTGGCACACAGGCTTGGAAGGCTGTAGAAAAGTGCAATTCTAGGGCACGAGCAAACTGAGGATTAAGATCAACACTAAAAATTTTTTTATTTAAATTAGTAACTATACTGTCTGTGACAACAATTATGATTGGTGTAAATAGTTGGCTAGACGGCCTGGCACAAAAGGCTGGTAGTGGCAGGCAGGAGGTAAATGAAATTCAATGGCACTAGGAGACTGAATATTTGCTATGATTTTTTTTTAATTACTGTTACAGGAATTGTGATTGGTGCCACTAATTGGCTACTTGGGCCTGGCAGACAGGCTGGCAGAGTCATGGATGGTAGGTAGGGCAGCAATTTAACACAGTATGCTGTGTAAGTGACAAAAACACAGGACTGATAGAAAATTAAGTTAGATTACACTAGCAAAATATTTTAAAATTTTAGATTTTAATATTAAAATTATGTTAAGAAGTGCAATGCACATATGACTCTATGAGTGGTCGCACTGGCTGGCTGCTACGTAGGGCAGCAATTATAGCAACAGTATGCTGTGTAAGTCAGATAGACAGTTAGATACAGGCCTGATAGAAAATACAATTAGATTACACTAGCATAATGATTTAAAGACTTTTTTTTGGAAATTTTAAGAAAAAGGTTAAGCACATACATATGAGTCATGGCTGATAGCCTTGGAAGGGCAGCTATTAAAAACAGTAGGCTCTGTAAGTCGGATACACACACGCCTGATAGAAAATACTATTAGATTACACTAGAAAAATGATTGAAATTATTTTTTTGGGGGGGAAATTAAAAAAAGGTTAAACACATATGAGTCGTGGCTCATAGACTAGGGAGGGCAGCAAGTAAACACAGTAGGCTCTCTATGTCAGCAAAACACACAGGCCGGATAGAAAATTATATTAGATTACACTAGCAAACAAATTTAAACTTTTTTTTTTTTATATTAAAATTAAGGTGAAGAAGAATAGATATGAGTGCTGGGTAGCTGCCTGGCACAGACCAATTAACCAAAAGACTGAAAAAAAAGAGGTATATTAATGCTGAGTGAGCCTGACAGACACAGGCATGATAGTAAATGTAATTAGGTTACACTAGCAAAATATTTTAATTTTAATTAGTAACTATACTGTGACAAAAAAATTAGGATTGGTGTAAATAGTTGGCAAGACGGCCTGGCACAAAAGGATGGCAGGCAGGAGGTAGATGCAATTAAAGGACACTAGGAGACTGATTACTGACAGTCTAAACAGTGATGATTGACAATTTTTTCAATACTGTTAACAGAAATATGATTGGTGACAACAATTGGTTAGGTGGGCCTGGCTCACAGCAGGCTGCAAGGCAGGAGGAAAGTGCTATTCAATGGCACCAGCAAACTGAGGATTCAAATCACAGCAACTATTACCAAAAATTTTAATTTTTAATTATTAGAATACTGTTACAACAAATATGATTGGTGTAAATATTTTTCAAGTAGGCCTGGCACACAGGCTTGGAAGGCTGTAGAAAAGTGCAATTCTAGGGCACGAGCAAACTGAGGATTAAGATCATCAACAATCAAGATTTTTTTAATATTAATTAGTAACTATACTGTGACAAAAAATTAGGATTGGTGTAAATAGTTGGCAAGACGGCCTGGCACAAAAGGATGGCAGGCAGGAGGTAGATGCAATTCAAGGACACTAGGAGACTGATTACTGACAGTCTAAACAGTGATGATTGACAATTTTTGCAATACTGTTAACAGAAATATGATTGCTGACAACAATTGGCTAGGTGGGCCTGGCTCACAGCAGGCTGCAAGGCAGGAGGACAGTGCTATTCAATGGCACCAGCAAACTGAGGATTCAAATCACAGCAACTATTACCAAAAATTTTAATTTTTAATTATTAGAATACTGTCACAACAAATATGATTGGTGTAAATATTTTTCAAGTAGGCCTGGCACACAGGCTTGGAAGGCTGTAGAAAAGTGCAATTCTAGGGCACGAGCAAACTGAGGATTAAGATCATCAACAATCAAGATTTTTTTAATTTTAATTAGTAACTATACTGTGACAAAAAATTAGGATTGGTGTAAATAGTTGGCAAGACGGCCTGGCACAAAAGGATGGCAGGCAGGAGGTAGATGCAATTCAAGGACACTAGGAGACTGATTACTGACAGTCTAAACAGTGATGATTGACAATTTTTGCAATACTGTTAACAGAAATATGATTGCTGACAACAATTGGCTAGGTGGGCCTGGCTCACAGCAGGCTGCAAGGCAGTAGGAAAGTGCTTATCAATGGCACCAGCAAACTGAGGATTCAAATCACAGCAACTATTACCAAAAATTTTAATTTTTAATTATTAGAATACTGTCACAACAAATATGATTGGTGTAAATATTTTTTAAGTAGGCCTGGCACACAGGCTTGGAAGGCTGTAGAAAAGTGCAATTCTAGGGCACAAGCAAACTGAGGATTAAGATCATCAACAATCAAGATTTTTTTAATTTTAATTAGTAACTATACTGTGACAAAAATGTAGGATTGGTGTAAATAGTTGGCAAGACGGCCTGGCACAAAAGGATGGCAGGCAGGAGGTAGATGCAATTCAAGGACACTAGGAGACTGATTACTGACAGTCTAAACAGTGATGATTGACAATTTTTGCAATACTGTTAACAGAAATATGATTGGTGTAAATATTTTTTTAAGTAGGCCTGGCACACAGGCTTGGAAGGCTGTAGAAAAGTGCAATTCTAGGGCACGAGCAAACTGAGGATTAAGATCAACACTAAAATTTTTTTTATTTAAAATAGTAACTATACTGTCTGTGACAACAATTATGATTGGTGTAAATAGTTGGCTAGACGGCCTGGCACAAAAGGCTGGTAGTGGCAGGCAGGAGGTAAATGAAATTCAATGGCACTAGGAGACTGAATATTTGCTATGATTTTTTTTTAATTACTGTTACAGGAATTGTGATTGGTGCCACTAATTGGCTACTTGGGCCTGGCAGACAGGCTGGCAGAGTCATGGATGGTAGGTAGGGCAGCAATTTAACACAGTATGCTGTGTAAGTGACAAAAACACAGGACTGATAGAAAATTAAGTTAGATTACACTAGCAAAATATTTTAAAATTTTAGATTTTAATATTAAAATTATGTTAAGAAGTGCAATGCACATATGACTCTATGAGTGGTCGCACTGGCTGGCTGCTACGTAGGGCAGCAATTATAGCAACAGTATGCTGTGTAAGTCAGATAGACAGTTAGATACAGGCCTGATAGAAAATACAATTAGATTACACTAGCATAATGATTTAAAGACTTTTTTTTGGAAATTTTAAGAAAAAGGTTAAGCACATACATATGAGTCATGGCTGATAGCCTTGGAAGGGCAGCTATTAAAAACAGTAGGCTCTGTAAGTCGGATACACACACGCCTGATAGAAAATACTATTAGATTACACTAGAAAAATGATTGAAATTATTTTTTTGGGGGGGAAATTAAAAAAAGGTTAAACACATATGAGTCGTGGCTCATAGACTAGGGAGGGCAGCAAGTAAACACAGTAGGCTCTCTATGTCAGCAAAACACACAGGCCGGATAGAAAATTATATTAGATTACACTAGCAAACAAATTTAAACTTTTTTTTTTTTATATTAAAATTAAGGTGAAGAAGAATAGATATGAGTGCTGGGTAGCTGCCTGGCACAGACCAATTAACCAAAAGACTGAAAAAAAAAGAGGTATATTAATGCTGAGTGAGCCTGACAGACACAGGCATGATAGTAAATGTAATTAGGTTACACTAGCAAAATATTTTTTTTTTATTTTTTTTTTTTTAATTTAAAATAATGTTATAAATGGATATTAACACTGGTGGCTGCTGGCTGGCACAGAGCAATGAACCAGAGTATATGCTGTGTGACACTGGCCTGATAGAAAATGAAAAAAAATTACACTAGAAAAATAATTAAATTTTTGGGTTAGTTAAATTTAAACTAATGTTGTTAGGGAGATATCAGTAGTGGCAGTAGTCACAGCATATGCTGTTAGCCTTAAACACACAGCTGAAAGCCAGGCAAATGCTAATAAAAAAAAACCGAAAAAAAAAAAACGGCACGAAATAGAGCCCTAAAAAGGGCTTTTTGGGGTGCTGTGCTTGCAGCAGAGATGAGTGGAGTCCTTCTGGACTGTGAATACACTAGCCTAGCTATGTTTTTCCTATTAATGTCATGAGCAAAAACACAACACGTCCTCTCATTAAAAAAGCAAGGTCGTTATGAGTCTAAAATGGCGGATTCCTAGTAGCTGGGAGTGTCTGTGAGGGAGTGTCTGATGTTGATTGGCTCTAATGTGTCAGGCGGCTGTGACATAAAGGGTCAAAGTTTCCACAATGATGACACATAGGGGCGGATCGAACATCGCCATGTGTTCGCCCACAAACGCGAACGCGAACAAGCTATGTTCGCTGTGAACCGTTCGCGGGCGAACAGTTCGGGACATCACTAGTCATGATAAGCTTTTACATGCAGCGAATGTATCCATCAGTACTAGTACAATGCCTGTTGTGCCTTCAACATCTAATGTACATGATATCCCTGTGAATATAAAAGATTTTATTGCTGATGCGATTCAGAAGGCTTTGTCTGCTATTCTGCCTTCTAATAAATGTAAAAGGTCTTTTAAAACTTCTCATAAAGTTGATGAAATTTCAAATGACCGAAAACATACTGAATTATCCTTCTCTGATGAGGATCTATCTAATTCAGAAGATCCTACCTCAGATATTGACACTGACAAATCTACTTATCTCTTTAAGATGAAGTATATTTGTTCCTTGTTTAAAGAGGTGTTGATTACTTTGGATATTGAGGAAACTAGTCCTCTTGATACTAAAAATAGTAAACATTTAAATTCTGTTTATAAACCTCCTGTGGTTACTCCAGAGGTTTTTCCAGTTCCTGATGCTATTTCTTATATGATTTCAAAGAATTGGAATAGGCCCGGCACTTCTTTTATTCCTTCTTCTAGGTTTAAAAAGTTGTATCCTTTGCCAGCAGTTAGATTGGAGTTTTGGGAAAAATCTGCAAAGTTGATAGGGCTATTTCTACTCTTCCCAAACGTACTACTATTTCTATGAAAGATAGTACTTCTTTTAAGGACCCTTTAGATAGGAAACTTGAATCTTATCTAAGGAAAGCTTATTTATTTTCTGGCTACATTCTTAGGCCTGCTATATCCATGGCTGATGTTGCAGCTGCATCAACTTTTTGGTTGGAAAGCTTAGAGCAACAGGAAACAGATCCTGATTTGTCTAGTATTGTTCACTTGCTTCAACATGCTAATCATTTTATCTGTGATGCTATTTTTGATATCATCAAAATTGATGTTAAAACTATGTCTTTAGCTATTTTAGCTAGAAGAGCTTTGTGGCTCAAATATTGGAATGCTGACATGGTATCTAGATTACTATCTCTTTCTTTCCAAGGTAACACTTTATTTGGTTCTCAGTTGGATTCAATCATTTCAACTGTCACTGGGGGGGGAGGGAGTTTTTTTTTTACCTCAGGATAAAAGATCTAAGAGTAAATCTAAAGCTTCTAATCGTTTTCGTTCTTTTCGACAGAATAAGAAACACAAAACTAATCATTCCCCCAAAGAATCTGGTTCCAATTGGAAACCTTCTTCAAGTTAGACTAAATCCAAGCCTTTTAAGAAACCAAAGCCAGCCCCCAAGTTTGCATGAAGGTGCGGCCCTCATTCCAGCTCAGCTGGTGTGGGGGGCAGATTAAAATATTTCCAGAACATTTGGGCAGATTCTGTCCAAAATCAATGGATTGTTGTCTCTCAAGGGTATCAAATAGGATTCAGAGTAAGACCTCCTGTGAGAAGTTTTTTTCTATCACGCGTCCCAGAAATCCAGTGAAGGCTCAGGCTTTTCTGAAGTGTGTTTCAGATCTAGAGCTTTCAGGGGTAATCTTACCAGTTCCATCTCAGGAACAGGGTCTGGGGTTTTATTCAAACCTATTCATTGTCCCAAAGAAAGAAAATTCATTCATGCCAGTTCTGGATCTGAAAATTTTGAATCATTTTTTAAGAGTGCCAACTTTCAAAATGGTGACTATAGGAACTATTCTGCCTTTTGTTCAGCAAGGTCATTATATGTCCATGATAGACTTACAGGGTGCATATTTTCATATTCCGATTAATCATAACTACTATCGGTTTCTGAGATTCTCTTTCCTAGACAAGCTCACCAATTTGTCGCTCTTCCATTTGGCCTAGCGACAGCTCCAAGAATTTTTTCAAAGGTTCTCGTGCCCTACTCTCTATAATCTGAGAACAGGGTATTGCGGTGTTTCCTTATTTGGATGATATATTGGTACTAGCTCAGTCTTTAAAGTCTGATGAATCTCACACAAATCAACTAGTGTTGGAGGATCAATTTACCAAAAAGTTCCTTGATTCCTCAGACAAGGGTCACCTTTTTAGGTTTCCAGATAGAATCAGTGTCCATGACTCTGTCTCTAACAGACAAGAGACAAATAAAATTGGTTTTAGCTTGTCGAAACATTCAGTCTCAATCTTTCCCTTCAGTGGCTATGTGCATGGAAGTTCTAGCTCTCATGACGGCAGCATCGGACGCAATCCCCTTTGCTCATTTTCATATGAGACCTCTTCAGCTTTGTATGCTGAATCAATGGTGCAGGAATTATACAAGTATATCACAATTAATATTCTTAAATCCCAATGTTCAACTCTCTCTGACTTGGTGGTTAGATCACCATCGTATAGTTCAAGAGGCCTCTTTTATTCATCCAACCAGGACTATAATCATAACAGATGCAAGTCTTTCAGGTTGGAGAGCTGTCTGGGGATCTCTGACAGCACAAGGGGTTTGGAAATCTCAAGGGGTGAGGTTACCAATCAATATTTTAGAACTCCATGCTATTTTCAGGGCTCTTCAGGTTTGGCCTCTGTTGAATAGTGAACCATTCATTTGTTTTCAGACAGACAATATCACAACTGTGGCATATGTTAATCATCAGGGTGGGACTCACAGTCCCCTAGCTATGAAAGAAGTATCTCTGATACTTTCTTGGGTAGAATGCAGCTCTTGTATAATTTCTGCGGTACATATCTCAGGTGTAGACAATTGGGAAACGGATTATCTCAGCCGTCAGACTTTACATCCAGGGGAGTGGTCTCTCCATCAAGATTTGTTTTTTCAGATTGTTCAGATGTGGGGTCTTCCAGAAATAGATCTGAAATAACTTCCCAGGTACTTGTCCAGGTCTAGGTATCCTAAGGCGGAGTTGGTGGATGCGTTAGCAGTTCCTTGGTTTTACCAACCTGCTTATATCTTCCCGCCTCTAGTTCTTCTTCCAAGAGTGATCTCCAAGATCATCATGGAACAATTGTTTGTGTTTCTGGTAGCAACAGCATGGCCTCACAGGTTCTGGTATGCGGATCTTGTCCGGATGTCCAGTTGCTAACCTCGGCCACTTCCTTTAAGACCAGACTTTCTGTCTCAAGGACCGTTTTTCCATCAGGGTTTAAAATCGTTTAATTTGAAGTTATGGAAATTGAATGCTTAGTGCTTAGTCATAGAGGTTTCTCTGACTCAGTGATTGATACTATGTTACAGGTTTGTAAATCTGTTTCTAGGAAGATTTATTATTGAGTTTGGAAGACTTATATTTCATGGTGTCATAAATTTTCCTGGTATTCTTTTAGAATTCCTAGAATTTTAGAGTTTCTTCAGGATGGTTTGGATAAAGGTTTATCTGCAAGTTCTTGAAGGGACAAATCTCTGCTCTTTCTGTTTTATTTCACAGAAAGATTGCAAAGCTTTCTGATATTCACTGTTTTGTACAGGCTTTGGTCCATATCAAACCTGTCATTAAATCAATCTCTCCTCCTTGGAGTCTTAATTTGGTTTTGAAGGCTTTACAGGCTCCTCCTTTTGAGCCTATGCATTCTTTGGATATTAAACTACTTTCTTGGAAAGTGTTGTTCCTTTTGGCTATCTCTTCTGCTAGAAGAGTTTACAAATTATCTGCTCTTTCTGGGGAGTCTCCTTTTCTGATTTTCCATCAGGATAAGGCAGTTTTGTGGACTTCATTTAAATTTTTACCTAAGGTTGTGAATTTTAACATTAATAAGGAAATTGTTGTTCCCTCTTTGTGTCCTAATCCTAAGAATTCTTTGTAGAGATCCTTACATTCTGGATGTTGTAAGAGCTTTGAAATATTATGTTTAAGCTACTAAAGATTTCAGGATGACGTCTAGTCTATTTTTTGTCTTTTCTGGTTCTAGGAAAGGTCAGAAATCTTCTGTCATTTCCTTGGCATCTTAGTTAAAGCTTTTGGTTCATCAGGCTTATTTGGAGTCAGGTCAGGCCCCGCCTCCGGGAATCACAGCTCATTCTACTAGATCAGTCTCCACTTCATGGGCTTTTAAGAATGAAGCTTCAGTTGAGCAGATTTGCAAAGCAGCAACTTGGTCTTCTTTGCATACATTTACTAAATTCTACCGTTTTTATGTTTTTGCCTCGTCGGAAGCAGTTTTTGGTAGAAAAGTTCTTCAGGCAGCTGTTTCCGTTTGATTCCTCTGCTTATGTTTTAAGTTTTTTCTTTTCAATTATGAGAAAAACGTATTTTTTTGAATGTGGATTTAATTTTTTTCAGCGGAAAATGGCTGTTTTTATTTGTATCTCTCCCTCTCTAGTGACCCTTCTGTTGAGTTCCACATCTTGAGAAAACGTAATTTATGTAAGAACTTACCTGATAAATTAATTTCTTTCATATTGGCAAGAGTCCGTGAGGCCCACCCTTTTTATGGTGGCTATGTTTTTTGTATAAAGGACAATTATATTTCCAGTTCCCTTTTTGATGCTTTTTACTCCATTTTCTATTACCCCACTACTTGGCTATTTGTTAAACTGAATTGTGGGTGTGGTGAGGGGTGTATTTATAGGCATTTTGAGGTTTGGGGAACTTTGCCCCTCCTGATAGGATTGTATATCCCATACGTCACTAGCTCATGGACGCTTGCCAATATGAAAGAAATTAATTTATCAGGTAAGTTCTTACATAAATTATGCTTTTTGCCTCAGAGGCAGCTCTTTACTTCCAGACATCAGGTCAGTTGATGAAAAATAAACAAGCCATGTGTGTGTGTGTGTGTGTGTGTGTATGCCTGTGTATGTTGGTGTCTGTCTGTGTGTGCATGCCTGTGTGTGTTAGTGTCTGTCTGTATGTATGTGTGTATGCCTGTGTGTGTTAGTGTCTTTGTGTGTGTTAGTGTCTCTCTGTTTGTGTATGCCTGTGTGTGTAAATGTCTGTCTACGTGTGTATGCCTGTGTGTGTTAGTGTCTGTTTATGCCTGTGTGTTAGTGTGTATGACTGTGTTAGTGTCTGTCTGTGTGTCTGTATGCCTGTGTGTGTCTCTGTGTGTGTTAGTGTCTCTGTGTGTGTATGCCTGTATGTGTTAGTCTGTCTGTCTGTGTATGCCTGTGTGTGTTAGTGTGTGACTGTGTGTTAGTGACTCTGTGTGTATGTGTGTGTCTGTATGTATGTGTATGCCAGTGTGTGTCTGTGTGTGTGTATGCATGTGTGTGTCTGTGTGTTAGTTTCTGTCTATGTGTGCCTGTATGTGTGTGTATATGCCTGTGTGTGTCTTTGAGTTAGTGTCTGTGTGTCTGTGTGTGTCTGTCTGTGTGTTAGTATTTCTGCACATAGATCTCCACACGTCCTAGATATGAACTTGCAGAATAAGTCTAACACTGCACCATCACTAGGAACTTCATGGCTACTGCATTGCTGGCACAGCTTTCACACTCTCAGGCTGCTGGCAGAGACATGGTTATCCCTGCAGGTCTATTATATGATAATGTAATGTATTGTGAACCCCCATTTAAATAACCCACGAGCCGCCACTGAAGAGGAGCCTCCAAGAGCACAACACATAATTGTCCATTGAACTGTAACTTAATGCAGAGGATAACAATGTGTAGTAGAAGGGTAATCTAGATATAGATACAGTGCTGGAACTTTTTAGAACTCCACTGGTACCAACTAATAAGATATTGCAATGCCTGTTAAATGATGATATTACTAAGGGTGTACATTTAGATCCTTGGTTAGGATCAGAATGTAGAAGAAGGCAGCTGCTCGCTCATGGGATTCAGCTCTTTTTGGGAGCCGCATTTATTCTTGACAAAGTTAAACACACTAGAATATGTGCAAATCCAGATCCTAGTGCGCTGAACTTTGTCATGGAGAAGTGTGTCACCCCTATACCTGTACCTGTGAGGCTCTAAGGGGACGAGGAGTTAGGAGGGGTTAATTTCTCAGAAACCCATATTCACCATAACCAGTATCACTAATGTACAATACAGGGTTAACTAAACTTAACAGTATACTCACTCCAGGCAGGGCTAAACGCCAGTCTCTGCCTCCAATTTGCCACACACAGAACTACTTGCCCAGCTGTGACAGGGGAGAGAGTGCAGGAATGAAGGAGTTAACAGCACAGGGTCTCCAGTTACCGTATCCTAATTCCTTACCAGTGCCTATTAGCCACCCACATTAATCCCCCAAATCCTACCTACACTCCCCCAAACATGAACATTCGCTGCCACCACCAAATAACGTATTATTAAGGCTTTTCAGTATACCCCTAAATTACAGTAACACTTAAAGAAAACAAATATATAAAAAAAATAATGATTTGGTACAGTTATTTCCAATCTCACGAAAGCCGTAAATTCAGTAACAAAGAAAGATCTGATCAAATTTTTTCTGGAAAAAAAGTTCACATTGCATAAAAAAAAAAAAATAAAAGGAAAAAAAGCTAATTAAACAATAGTGCAAAACTACAATTATAAAAAAAAGGATCAAATACAAGGGTCAAGTCGAGCGGGAACACATGGGAATGGAGTTCCTGCACTATTTTTGCAGGAGGAACAAAGTTCCCTCTGGACAGAGAACAGACACACTTGAGTAAACACTGCTTCTGCTGGTGGTAGGGGCTGGAGCACAGTCTGGTTAGAAGGATAGTGAGATAGTCTAGAAATGGGCAGCAACACTTTCTACAATACACTAAATGCAAGCCTGTCAGCGGTCCTGCTGTGTGATCACTCCGCAATGTGTGTAACAAAGGGTGCTTACATTTCTGTGTGGCTTGCTCTGGAGTTATTTAGCTCCCCTCAGCAGAAATAGTGGGTGAGACTATGTGACAGAGGACAGAGTCTCAGGCCCAAAGGCAACCATTCAACCCTCATTGGTTTTTATTTGCTTTCATTATCCAAAGTGTATAGATTATATACATGTAAATACAGTCGCCTAGATTACGAGTTTTGCGGTAACAGGGGTGCGTTGCTAACGAGCCTTTTTTTTAACGCTACCTTAAGACAACGCTGGTACTACAGGTTTTTTTCAAACTGGTGTTGGCCGCAAAAAGGTGAGCGTAGAGCAAAATTTAGCTCCTCATCTCACCTCAATACCAGCGCTGCTTACGGTAGCGGTAAGCTGGCTAAACATGCTTGTGCACGATTTCCCCATAGGAAACAATGGGGCTGAGCCGTCTGAAAAAAAAACCTAACACCTGCAAAAAAGCAGCGTCCAGCTTCTAACGCAGCCCCATTTATTCCTATGGGGAAAGGAATTTTATGTCTACACCTAACACCCTAACATTAACCCCTAATCTGCTGTCCCCAACATTGTCGCCACCTACATTATAATTATTAACCCCTACTCTGCCGCTCCGGACACCCCCGCCACCTACATTATCCCTATGAACCCCTAATCTGCTGTCCCCAACATCGCCAAGCCCTACATTATATTTCTTAACCCCTAATCTGCCCCCCCAACGTCGCTGCAGCCTAACTATATTTATTAACCCCTAATCTGCCGCCGCCAATGTCGCGGCCACTATAATAAAGTTAAATCCTAACACACCCTAACTTAAATTTAATTTAAATAAATCTAAATAAAATAACTACAATTAAATAAATTATTCCTATTTAAAACTAAATACTTACCTGTAAAATAAACCCTAAGCTAGCTACAATATAACTAATAGTTACATTGCAGCTAGCTTAGGGTTTATATTTATTTTATAGGCAACTTTGTATTTATTTTAACTAGGTAAAATAGTTATTAAATATTTATTAACTATTTAAGAACTTCCTAGTTAAAATAAAGACACATATACCTTTAAAATAAATCCTAACCTAAGTTACAATTACACCTAACACTACACTATCATTAAATTAATTACCTAAACTACCTACAATTAATTACAATTAAATTAAATAAACTAAAGTTCGAAAAAAAAAACACTAAATTACAGAAAATAAAAAAATAATTAAATTTTTTTTTAAACTAATTACACCTACTCTAATCCCCCTAATAAAATAAAAAATCCCCCCAAAATAATAAAATTCCCTACCCTATACTAAATTACAAATAGCCCTTAAATGGGCCTTTTGTGGGGCATTGCCCCAAAGTAATCAGCTCTTTTACTTGAAAAAAAAGACAATACCGCCCCACCATTACAACCCACCAACCCTAATCTGCCCCCCCAACATCGCTGCAGCCTAACTATATTTATTAACCCCTAATCTCCCGCCGCCAATGTCGCGGCCACTATAATAAAGTCTAACCCTAACACACCCTAACTTAAATTTAATTTAAATAAATCTAAATAAAATAACTACAATTAAATAAATTATTCCTATTTAAAACTAAATACTTACCTGTAAAATAAACCCTAAGCTAGCTACAATATAACTAATAGTTACATTGCAGCTAGCTTAGGGTTTATATTTATTTTATAGGCAACTTTGTATTTATTTTAACTAGGTAAAATAGTTATTAAATATTTATTAACTATTTAAGAACTTCCTAGTTAAAATAAAGACACATATACCTGTAAAATAAATCCTAACCTAAGTTACAATTACACCTAACACTACACTATCATTAAATTAATTACCTAAACTACCTACAATTAATTACAATTAAATTAAATAAACTAAAGTACGAAAAAAAAACACTAAATTACAGAAAATAAAAAAATAATTAAAAATTTTTTTAAACTAATTACACCTACTCTAATCCCCCTAATAAAATAAAAAATCCCCCCAAAATAATAAAATTCCCTACCCTATACTAAATTACAAATAGCCCTTAAATGGGCCTTTTGTGGGGCATTGCCCCAAAGTAATCAGCTCTTTTACTTGAAAAAAAAGACAATACCGCCCCACCATTACAACCCACCACCCACACACCCAACCCTACTCTAAATCCCACCCAATCCCCCCTTTAAAAACCTAACACTAACCCCTTGAAGAACACCCTACCTTGAGCCCGTCTTCACCCAGCCGGGCTCAAGTGGACCTCCAGAGGGGCAGAAGTCTTCATCTGATCCGGGCAGAAGAGGTCCTCCAAGTGGCAGAAGTCTTCATCCAAAGTGGAGCGGGTCCATCTTCAATCCAGCTGACTCGGAGCCAACCTCTTCAAACGAAGTCCAAGCGAAAAATGAAGGTTCCTTTAAATGACGTCATCCAAGATGGCGTCCCTTCAATTCTGATAGGCTGATAGGATTCTATCAGCCAATCGGAATTAAGGTAGGAAAAATCATATTGGCTGATCCAATCAGCTAATAGGATTGAAGTTCAATCCTATTGACTGATCCAATCAGCCAATAGGATTGAGCTTGCATTCTATTGGCTGTACCTATCCTATTGGCTGAGCTCAATCCTATTGGCTGATTAGATCAGCCAATAGGATTTTTCCTACCTTAATTCCGATTGGCTGATAGAATCCTATCAGCCAATCAGAATTCAAGGGACGCCATCTTGGATTACGTCATTTAAAGGAACCTTCATTCTTCTCTTGGACTTCGTTTGAAGAGGATGGCTCCGCATTGGCTGGATTGAAGATGGACCCACTCTGCTCCAGATGGATGAAGCTAGAAGATGCCATCTGGATGAAGACTTCTGCCGCTTGGAGGGCCTCTTCTGCCCGGATCGGATAAAGACTTCTGCCCCTCTGGTGGTCCACTTGTGCCCGGCTGGGTGAAGACAGCTCAAGGTAGGGTGATCTTCAAGGGTTAGTGTTAGGTTTTTTTAAAGGGGATTGGTTGGGTTTTAGAGTAGGGATGGGTGTGTGGGTGGCGGGTTGTAATGTTGGGGTGGTATTCTCTTTTTTTCATGTAAAAGAGCTGATTTCTTTGGGGCAATGCCCCGCAAAAGGCCCTTTTAAGGGCTATTTGTAATTTAGCATAGGGTAGGAAATGTTATTATATTGGGGAGCTTTTTTATTTTATTAGGGGGATTAGATTAGGTGCAATTAGTTTAAAAAATGTTTAATTATTTTTTTATTTTCTGTAATTTAGTGTTTTTTTCGTACTTTAGTTTGTTTAATTTAATTGTAGGTAGTTTAGGTAATTAATTTAATAATAGTGTAGTGTTAGGAGTAATTGTAACTTAGGTTAGGATTTATTTTACAGGTATATTTGTCTTTATTTTAACTAGGAAGTTATTAAATAGTTAATAACTATTTAATAAATATTGTACCTAGTTAAAATAAATACAAAGTTGCCTGTAAAATAAATATAAACCCTAAGCTAGCTACAATGTAACTATTAGTTATATTGTAGCTAGCCTAGGGTTTATTTTACAGGTAAGTATTTAGTTTTAAATATGATTAATTTATTTAATTGTAGTAACTTTATTTAGATTATTTTAAATTATATTTAAGTTGGGGGGGTTAGGGTTAGGTTTAGATTTAGGTTTAGGGGTTAATACCTTCAATATAGTAGCGGCAACGTTGGGGGTGGCAGATTAGGTGTTAATAAATGTACTGCAATGTTAGGGACGGCAGATTAGGGGTTAATAAAATTTAACTAGTGTTTGCGAGGTGGGAGTGTGGCGGTTTAGGGGTTAATATATTTATTAAAGTGGCAGCGATGTCCAGTCGGCAGATTAGGGGTTAATATATTTATTAACGTGTTTTCGATGTTGGGGGGGGGCTCGGTTTAGAAGTTAATAGGTAGTTTATGGGTGTTAGTGTACTTTTTAGCACTTTAGTTAAGAGTTTATGTTACGGCGTTAGCCCATAAAACTCTTAACTACTGACTTTTAAATGTGGTCTTGACAGGAGAGGGTGTACCTCTCACTTTTTCCAAGACTCGTAATACCGACATTAGGAAAATCCCATTAAAAAGATAGGATACGCAATTGACGTAAGGGGATTTGCGGTATGCTCGAGTCGCGGAATAAAAGTGAGCGGTACACCTGTACCTGCAAGACTCGCAATACCAGCAGGCATTAAAAAGCAGTGTTGGGACCTCTCAATGCTGCTTTTTAAGGCTAACGCAAGACTCGTAAATCTAGAAGAGTGTGTGTACGTGTGTGTGTGTATAAAACAATATTAATTGCGAGGGGGTGGAAGTCTTGGTGAGTTCCCACACTTTTTTTTATGCGACTTGACCCCTGATCAAATACAAAGAAATCCTAATGAAGACTGCCTGTGTTACAATCACACACTACTTTATACCCAGTCCAGGTCACATGACCCACTTCAGGGAGTAGTTGGACACACTAGGATTAGTACACATTCTGGTATTACAAGTCCATAGTAAAACTGACTAACCAGACAAAGTTTAGAGCAGCCACATCCCTTTAGGGTGCCCTATTCTTTCAATGGATAGCACAACCTCATTAAACATTGCTCGTATTGAAAGTTATCTGTTGTGCTCCAGTAAAAAAGTTAGCTGACTTGAGACCGGAAGTAAAGTGTTAAAGGGCTAAAATAAAAGTATCACAAAACACATTGAAAGATTTTTCAAATAAAGCATTGCACTCATATTTATACAGGGCTGCCTGGGTGCAGAAACATTTCTGCTCTCCCCCTACTAAGGGCTAGATTAAGGATGGAGCACAATGGTTTGCGAGAAGCACAAACTTGATTGTGAGATTTCTGTATTTTTTGGTGCTCAACTCCAGATTACAAGTGGAGAGGTGTTTAAATTACAGTGAGTTACTTGGCACAAATCTGTGATCATTTGCACTCCCTATACTTTCAATGGGCCCTGTCGTTCACAAAAATGCGCTCCTATTACAGGTTGAGCACTCAAACGCAATCGCATTTACGCTCAAACTTTTTACACAACTTGAAAGTTTGCTTAAAATGTTTGGGCTGAGAAAAAAGTTGCACTAAACAAACAAAAATGGTTTTCCACCTACACTATCCACCCACTAAAAACCAAAGTAACCCCCACATCCAAAAACCCCCCAAACCTATCTTTAAAAAAACCTTACCTAAAAATTGCCCTGAGAAGGCCTTTTTTAGGGCATTATTCTGAAGTAATCACAACTCTTTTGCTGAAACATAAAAAAAAACTATCTTTAAAAAATCTAAAAACCCTATCCTAAAAAAATGTCCTGAAAAGGTCATTAGTGATTGAACAAAACCCTATACTAAAACTAAACTTCACACCCAAAAATAGACTACAGCTTAACCACAAAAGTTGGAACTCACAAACTCGAATCTGGTTTCTTACGGGGGCAGCGGCAGGTTTTCGTAGCAGAGGTTATCAGGTCCTCTTCAGTCGTCTCCGGCATTCTCTTCCATCCCATGTACCTTCATGCTGTCACCGCAGGACTCTGAAGTTTGAATGCAAGGTTCCCCCTTATATAAAGGTGCCCTTACATTTCTATAGTCTTATTTTCAAATCCAAATTCAAATCAGCCAATGAAAGCTTTGTGATGGAGGATTGTGGTAGTTAGGAAGTTAATATGTTAGGGGGTTGTTTGTTATGGAGGTAATGGTGGTCTAGGGGATAATAGTTTAGGGAGTTTATAGCAGTGGGGTGTGTGGCGGTTAAGGGGTTATAGTTTAGGGAGTTTATTGTGGTGGGGGGGGTGTGGTGTTTTAGGGGTTAATAGTGTAGGGGGTTAGTTTGTGATGGGGAATGTGGTGGTTTAGGAGTTATTAGAGTAGGGGTCTTATTGCAATGGGGGTTAATGCACAAGTGTCGGTGTGAGGTTTTGCACCTACACTTTCCGCCCCCTACACTATTAACCCCTAAACCACCACAACCCCAATCACAAATCCTAATCTAAAAACCCTATCCTAAAAAAAATACTACAGCTAAACCCCAAAAGTTGGTACTCACCAACTTGAATCTGGTTGTTTATGGGGGCAGCTGCAGGTTTCATGGCACTGGTTATCAGGTCCTCTCTTTAGTCTTCTCCGGTCGTCTTCAGGGGCGTTCTGGCATCCTATTCCATATAAGGGTGCCCTTGCATTTCTATTGGCTGGTTTTTAAATCTAAATTCGAATCAGTTAATAGAATGAAAGCTTTGCCATGGAGGGTTGTGGCGGTTTGGAGGTTACCCTATGTTTGGGGGTTGTTTGCTATGGGGTAATGGTGGTTTAGAGGTTATTAGTGTAGGGAGTTTATAGGGGTGGGGTGTGTGGTGGTTAGGGTTTATATTGTAGAGAGTTTATTGGGGTGGGGTGTGTGGCTGTTTAGGGCTTAATAGTGTAGCGAGTTAGTTTGCAATGGAGGGAGTGGTGGGGTTAGAGGTTATTAGTTTAGGAGGCTTATTTTGATGGGGGTTAACGTGCAAGCATAGGTGTTAGTTTTTTTTAACATTGCTGCTTCATTGAATTCAGTGGAGTTACTGTGATATCACTAACTCAATATCCTCTGGTTAAAGGGACAAAACCAAGCTTGATAAAAACGCGTTGCTCAGTTTTTTGGATTCAGATGCTTCCGTAGCAAAGCAAATTCTAACTACTCCTGGCATTATCCGGGACTTCGTTTGTGAACAACAATTAAGTTATTGAAATTTCGCTACTCGCCAAAGCTTATCTGGGCTGGCATCCTGAGACGGCGATAAAAATACAGGCTTGGTGTTCAGCTGGATGAGTGATATTTAAACAGTTTTGAGATTGTCATAACTATAGTTCTTTTTTCCAAACGTTTCAGACGGATGCTGCAAAGCCTAATGTGAGTAAGATATTGTTTTTCCTTGTATACTGTGATATTGCCTAAAGAGTTTCCGTCTTTAATTCACAGGGAGACGGCTCACAGAGGATCATTTTAAGACTTTTCTGTTTGAACTGGAGCGGACTACAACTTTGTGTTATTTTTTTTATATTATATGTGATACATTTTGTATAATTTGTGTATCCGATACGATTGGATTTGATGTGATTTGCTTTTATTGTTTTCAGAATTTTGTGTTTAATAGTTGTTATTGTCATACCAGGTAAAGCAATTCCTGTTTTATTAAGTTTATTTAATACATTTTTTAAAAATTCCCCTCGTATCCACACTTTAGCATACTTTTTGCGCAATCAAGTATTTTTATTTTTTATAGCATATTTTTTTCAAGGTATAGGAGATCCTTATTTCTTTTTTTGTTTGTTGTGACCCCATAGCGCTTATCTATTTTCTTAGGTGTTTTCTATTCAGTGTTCTAAATATGTACCAACCAAGCTTTATTTTGATTTTTAAATGTGTCTAATTTTCTCTACATCAATAAGAACAATGCCATGCAATCTTTACTTGCCACATCCGCAGCAGCACAGCTATGCAGGGATTTTATAGGCCCTGTGCACTGACAAAATAATTTTTCATTTTCATGGAACCAAAGACCTTCAGAGGGTAAGTATACTCTATTTATGTGTTTCACATGCATGCTACTGTGGGTAAGATTACAAGTAGCTCCTTATTAGTGATGTCGCAAACTTAAATTTTTCCTTTCACGAACGGCGAATGTGAACGTCCGCAAAAGTTCGCGAACGGCGAACTGGGCGAACCGCCATTGACTTCAATAGGAAGGCGAATTTTAAAACCCACAGGGACTCTTTCTGGCCAGAATAGTGATGGGAAAGTTGTTTCAAGGGTACTAACACCTGGACTGTGGCATGCCGCAGGGGGATCCATGGCAAAACTCCCACGTAAAATTACATAGTTGATGCAGAGTCTGGTTTTAATCCATAAAGGGCATACATCACCTAACATTCCTAAATTGTTTGGAATAACGTGCTTTAAAACATCAGGTATGATTTTGTATCGATCAGGTAGTGTAAGGGTTACGCCCGCTTCACAGTGACAAACCAAACTCCCTGTTTAACGCACCGCAGTCCATTTGCACAACCGCAAATTCCCCATTTGCACAAGCCTGGATACCAAGCTAGCCATGTCCAGTTCCTTGTCCTCACTGATGTCATTGAAGGTCTATTCCTCCACCCAGCCACGTACAACACCATGGGTCCCCGAAAGGTGACAACAAGCCCCCTGGGACGCCTGCTGTGTTTGGTCTTCCACCTTCTCAAAGCCACCTTCCTCCTCTGACTCCTCTTCTTCAGACTCCTCTCTCTGCGTTGCCTCTCTCTGCGTTATTATAAGGTGTGTTAAGTAGTACTATTCTTATCAGTTTAATCCCTGTTCCATCCCCTATCAGGGGACGTGTATATGGCATGGATTTTAGGAACCGGGAGATGGAAAAAGATGCTTGGTCGGTCCTCCTACTTCAAATGGGCCACCAGATAGGAGTGGTGTGTTAAGTAGTACTATTTCTATCAGTTTAATCCCTGTTGTGTGCCTTTTTTTATTGGTTTGGCTTTTGAAGCCACAGTGCTGCACCAGAGGCCAGAATTGATGTTTGTTTCCCAGGCAGAAAGTGCCCTAAAACATTGCGGCTTGAACCCTAGTTGGTGGCGGATAAGTCACGCAAGTCATCCGGCATTCAAAGATAAAATACAGCAGCGTGTGG